>NC_082680.1:12907000-13230000 GCF_025265405.1 Mesoplodon densirostris
GTAATCCATTTCAGGGCAAGTGTCTGACAGTTTCCAGGGTACCAAGGGCAAAAGGCATGAACATAGTCACTAAAAGACTGGCATAAAAGTCAACGTCTAATTGCTAGATTGGGGTAACACTAGGTCACAGGGGCCTAGTGTGCCGTATACCTAGGACTCCTTATTATCTCCCCATTTTCTGTTAGCTTAGTTGGACATTTCTTCTTTGTCTCTTTCTTTCATCCCTTGGATGTTAGTAATTGTTGAATCTGTCCTTGTCTCTTTGTTCACTCCGTCTGTAACCTTAATGATCATCCACTGTCATGGCTTCAGTTCCCATCTGTGTGTTGATGACTCTCAAGTCTTTATCTGCAGCCAAGACAGTTCTCCCATTAAACATCCCCACACAGACACTTGATACTCATCTTTTCTCCCAAACTTGCTCTTTCTCCTGTGAGGTGTATATCCGAGTGGTATGACCTTTCACCCAGTTACCCAAGTGGAAATGCTGTGTCTTGCTTACTTCTTTAGTCAGCTAGCTAGATTGATCTGATCATACTACTGTGTGCCTCAAACCCTTCCAGGATTATTCCTTGCCTTCAGGGAAGAGTCCAGGTGTCTTAGTTTGCATGATGAGGCCTGTTGTGCATCTCTCACCACTTGGCACTTCTAACTCTGTCCTTCACTTAGCTCCCACGGGGGCCACATTTTCTGTAGTCCTTAGGCCTCTGAACTTTTTTTTTTTTTTTTTTCCTGGTACGCGGGCCTGTCACTATTGTGGTCTCTCCCGTTGAGGAGCACAGGCTCCGGACGTGCAGGCCCAGTGGCCATGGCTCACGGGCCCAGCCACTCCGCGGCATGTGGGATCTTCCCGGACCGAGGCACGAACCCGTGTCCCCTGCATCAGCAGGCAGACTCCCAACCACTGCGCCACCAGGGAAGCCCCAACCTCTGCGCTTTTTGACGCTGCTGTCTGGCCATATCACCTGGTCTGTTAAGACTCAGTGTAGGTATTGTCATCTGAGAAGGCTTTTCTGTCACATCCCAAACCCTAAGACTTAGGTTCGTGTTCCCTCTGGGTTGCAGAGCGTGCCCAGTGCCTATCATGTCAAAGCGTTCACCACTTCCTGGGGTAATTTCTTGTTTTGTCTTCTCTATTCTACTTAATGTTTCTTTAGGGCATGGATTGTTTCTTATTCACTATTGTATTTCCAGAGCTTATCAGATAGTAATGTCTTTATCAGTAATAATAATATAACAGTAGCAGCAGCAGCTACCATAAATACAAGAAGTCACTTAATAATTGCTGAATGAATGACTGAACGTTAGGTGGCTCTGCTGTCTGGTGAGGGGGGTAGAGTCCTAAGCAGGTATTTCTTTGATTCCTATTTACTCCTCGTGGTCTGCTCTGGCTCCTAGCCACGAGGCTAAGCACGGAGATTTGCTGCTAGTCGGAAGAGGAGAGTGGAAATTTGACCGGTAATTAGCAGTGTCTCCAACAGATAGCTTCTGAGGGCAGCTGACGTTGAAGCTGGGCTTTAAATCAAATTCCATCAGGCAAAGATAAGAAAGGCTTTACTGTCAGAACAGTGTAGGCAAAAGTATAGAGGTAAGAGTTCGTGACTAATTTGGGGAGCAGTGGGAGTCTAGTGTGGCTGGAGTGAGAGGCACGGTCAGACCTGGTAAACGGGATGCCATCTGCGGCTTCGATCCCCCAGAATTATGAACTGTCAGAACCAGAGATGCAGAGATTATGAAGTAGTCCAGATTCACCACTTTGGTTCCCCCTCCCTCAATGTATCTCTTGGTGACATTCCTACGTCCTTTTGTCAGCCTTTCAGAAAGAGGAATTAGGAAGTGTAAGATCATAGGATGTTAGCAAGATGTACAAATTTGATCTCCTTGAAATACTTTCCTACCAGCCTGCCATAGAACCTGAAATTTCTATGATCGATACGTTCTTTTGAGTTATTCCCAGCCAATAAAATTGTCCCTGTATTAATGATGAGGGAGGGTGAT
Source organism: Mesoplodon densirostris (assembly GCF_025265405.1). Lineage (NCBI taxonomy): Eukaryota > Metazoa > Chordata > Mammalia > Artiodactyla > Ziphiidae > Mesoplodon > Mesoplodon densirostris. The sequence goes on from NC_082680.1 coordinate 12,908,999, forward strand.
ACTATTGAGGAAGAGCAGCAGAAAGCAGCGTCGTTTGCTGGAGCCGGTGTTAGTATTAAGGTGGTTGCGCCGTCCGTCGTTCTAGCCCGGCCTCCTAAGCGTGGTCTTGGCAACTGGTTCGGCAGCCACGCCTTCTTGGTGCCAAGTAGGTGTAATTTTACATTTCCAGGAAAATTTACTTTATCAATTTGTGTTTGGGCCGCTTTATTGTCCTTTGATATATCATGATTTCTTTTTGCTCAGTATTTACCTTATTTCCCTCATTCCAGAGATAATCATGTCTGTATATGATTGCAAGGATCAAATTCTTTTGCCTTCATTTTGATTTTTAGTTTTAGAAGATAGTGGATTTGTTTCTTTGAGGAGGGAAGTAATTAAGACTAATTTGGAGAAAGAGAATTTTGAACTTAGAGCATGTGTATCTTATGATTTAAGGGTTCAGGCTGTCTGGTAAATAAAGTGACAAACCCAGACTATACCAATTTTAAAGACTAAAATTAAGTTTTTCTTATAGTAGTGCATTTCTCCGGTATTGTTCTGTGTGAAGCAACTTAACCAGATTATTATTTGATTTTATGATACAAATGATGAGAGTTTAAAGAAGCTCTGGATTGTCATACCATCTTTTCTATGTAAAGATAGTGCTACTCATCTTTAGAGCTCTTCGAATAAATGTTGAAATACAATAGATGTATTTACTTGCTTTAGTTCTGGACTTTAGTTATTGAGCCACAACCCCGCTCATGACCAGTTATCGGGAGAGGCAGGAGGAGCAAGAACCTTAAACTGATGGCTGTGAATGTCCAGGTTCTTGGGGCGTGTCATGCGAGTGAAGGAGAGAAGATACGTCCTGAGACATTTGCTGATGTCCTGACATAGGGGGAGTGTGGCAGCGCTGTCTGCTTGTGTAAACCTTGCATTCTCTAATCATTGATTGTGAATGTAAATTCTACTCCATTTGTATTCGTTAAAGTGGCGCTTTGTGTGGTGACAGAGCATGTGGCCCAGGCCCAGACGAGCAACACGGACAAACGGTCTCACGTTAACCTTCCCTTCTAAGATGATTTGTTTACAAGTGACACCAAACTCCCCTGTCAAAGGGAATTTAAAGAGTAAAAGATTACACAAGAGGAAGGAAGTATAGGAGAGGTGTGTTACAGTTTATATTAACAACTCAGTTGGGTTTTTTTTTTTTTTTTTTTTGTGGTACGCGGGCCTCTCGCTGCTGTGGCCTCTCCCGTTGCGGAGCACAGGCTCTGGACGTGCAGGCTCAGGGGCCATGGCTCACGGCCTAGCCGCTCTGTGGCATGTAGGATCTTCCCAGACCGGGGCATGAACCCGTGTCCTCTGCATTGGCAGGCAGACTCTCAACCACTGCGCCACCAGGGGAGCCCAACAACTCAGTTTTAAAACCAGAAATCGAAAGTAGAAGCCTTACTGTGTAAAATTGTCCTGTGTAGATTTGTGCCTAGATCTTATTATAGTTTGCAGAAAAGAATTAGATTAACCTTTTTATTTTTCCTTTAGGTAATTTTGTGAGAAAAATTTTAGAGCCTGTTTTTCACTTAATTGCTACTGAAGATAATGATATGACTCCAGAGACAGTGGGCCATGAATTTTCCCATTTTTCTGAAACACCAGTTAAACAAGGAATTTCCTTTAGCAAAAAGTCCACAGATAAGGATATAGGAGAGAGCTGGACAACGAATTCAAAGAAACTGGAGATGCTGGGGTCAGCTAAGCAAAGCAGTCCTGATCTTTCATTTTTAATTGTGAAGAATAACATAGGAGAAAAGCATCTTTTTGTAGATATAGGTAAGTAGAATTGACAGCTGTCTGTTGGACTGTCCTTGTGTACTTCTGTGAGAGACCAGTCAGTGCCCACTTGTCACTTGGCTTAGGATTCTTACTGCCACCACTGCTCCACAGCGACTGGGGTCACTAGCAGAATGTGATCAGTGAGCTCAGGTGCAGGAAATCTAGTAGGTTTCTGTTAGGAGATCTTAAAGGGGTCCTGTGGGACATAAGTAGCAGGCTGGCCTGAGCTCCAGAAGAGAATGGTTGTGGCTGGCTCCTGCTCTGAAATGTTCACAGGATTCATGACAGGGGACAGTTGGATAGCAGTCTCCAATGCTGCTGACAGGTTTAATTAGATGAAATAAATTGTAAAAATAGGTACACTGTAAAAATGGAGCTATTAGGTGGCAAAGTAAGCCTGGCGTTTTCTGCACTGAAGAGCTTTGCAGGGGTTATTTCATCAACTTCCTACCATGATAAAACTGGTGGCTTCTTCAGCTGTTCTCTCTTCTGCCCTGCTTGCTTCTGGTCTCTGAATCTGAGGATATATGAAGCACTGGCACAAGACCTCAGCCTGTTGAGGTAACAGGCCAATCAGGACCCCTAATTCAGCTGAGCTCCAATTTGGTGAACTAAACCTCATTTTTATGTTGAGTTCTAGCTTGTGATTTGAAAAGCCATAAGAGCAGCATTTTTGCCATTGATGGTTAGAGCAACTCAGAGAGCTTCAGTGTCTACAAGTTGAAGAAAAGTAGGTTTAAGCTATAAGCAAGATTACCAGGCCAATCAGGCTGAGAATAGGAAGTGTTCCTGCTGTATTGCATATCTTTCTAGCACCCCTGACAACCAAGTATAAGAATTTGGAAATAAAACAGGCATTCCTTGTTTTATGACACTTTACAGATATTGTGTTTTTTACAAATTAAAGGTTTGTGACAGCCCTGAGTCAACCACTGATATCGCAGTTTTTCCAACAGCATTTGCTCACTTTGTATCTCTGTTTCACATTTGGTAATTCTTGCAATATTTTATACTTTTTCATTATTATTTGTTTTGATGATCTATGATTAGTGATCTTTGATGTTACTACGATGACTCGCTGAAGGCTCAGATGGTGGTTAGCATTTTTTTAGTTATAAAATTTCTTAAGGTATGTATATTTTTAAAGACTGCTGTTACACCCTTAATAGACTATAATGTAATATAAACATAACTTTTATAAGCACTGGGAAGCGAAAAAATTCGTGTGACTTTATTCTGATACTTGCTTTTATTGTGGTGGTCTGGAACTGAACCCACAGTAGCTCTGAAGTATGCCTGTAGCTTTCAGTGTACAGGTCTTTCACCTCTTTGGTTAAATTTATTCCTAGATACTTTATTCTTTTTGATGCAATTGTAAGTGGGATTGTTTTCTTATTTTCTCTTTTGATAGTTTGTTATTAGTGTATAGAAACACCACAGATTTCTGTATATTGATTTTGTATCCTGCAGCTTTACTGAATTCATTTATTCTAACATTTTTTTGGTAGAGTCTTTAGGGTTTTCTACATATAGATGATCCCTGACTTAATGATGGTTTGACCTACCACTTTTTTTTTTCCCACTTAAAATTTTTTGACTTTACAGTGGTGTAAAAGTAATGTATTCAGTGGGAACCGTACTTTGAATTTTCAGTTTTGATCTCTTCCTGGTCTAGTGATATGTGGTATAATACCCTCTTGTGATGATGGGCAGTGACAGTGAGCTGCAGCTCACAGTCAGCCATGCAGTCAGGAGATAGATCAGTCACAATCATTTTGTATCCAGACAACCATTCTGTTCTTTTTACTTTCAATATACTATTCAATAAATTACATGAGGTATTCAGTGCTTTATTACAGAATAGGCTTTGTGTTAGATGATTTTGCCCAACTGTAGGCTAATGTAAGTGTTCTGAGCACATTTAATGTTGGCTAGGCTAAGCTATGATATGCAGTAGGTTAGGTGTATTAAATGCGTTTTCAACTTATTGGGATGTAACCAGCTGTTAGTTGAGGCAGACCTGTATAATATCAGGTATACAAGTATACAATATATCTGCAAACAATGACAGTTTTACTTCTTCCTTTACAATTTGGATGCCTTTTTTCTTTCTTTTCTTGCCTAAGTGCTGTGGCTAGGACTTCCAATACTACATTGAATAAAAATGACGAGAGTGTACATCCTTGTCTTGTTCCTGATCTTAGAGGAAAAGCTTTCAGTTTTTCACTGCTGAGTATTTCTAATTGTGGACTTGTCATATGTGGCCTTTATGTTGAGGTGTGTTTCCTCTGTATCCACTTTATTGAAAGTTTTTATCATAAGCAGATGTCGAATTTTGTCAAATACTTTTTCTGCATCTGTCGAGATGATCATATGATTTTTATCCTTCATTTGTTAATGTGTTGTGACATCACATTGATTGATTTGTGGATGTTGGACTGTCCTTGCATCCCTGGAATAAATCCCACTTGATCATGGTGTATGATCCTTTTAATGTAGTGTTCAAGTTGGTTTGCTAATATTTTGTTGAGGATTTTTAGATCTATGTTCATCAGTGATACCGGCCTGTAATTTTCTTTTCTTGTGGTATCCTTGTCTAGTTTTGCTCTCGGGGAATTTTGTTCTTGTAAAGTAAGTTTGGACATGTTCCCTCTTCTGTTTTTTGAAAGAGTTTGAGAAGGATTGGTATTCTTTGAATCTTTGATAGAATTCACATCTGAAGTCATCTGGTCCTAGACTTTGCTTTCTTGGGAGGTTTTTGTTTACTGATTCAGTGTCCTTATTAGTACTTGGTCCATTCAGATTTTTGATTTCTTCATGATTCAGTCTTGGCAGGTTGTATGCTTCTAGGAATTTATTCATTTACTCTAGGTTGTCCTATTTGTTGGCATATAATTATTCATGGTAGTCTCTTATGATCCTTTGTGTCAGTTGTAACATCTCCTCTTTCATTTCTGATTTTATTTATATGAGTCCGCTCTTTTTCTTGGTGAATCTACCTAAGGTTTATCAATTTTGTTTATCTTTTCAAAGAACCAGCTCTTGGTTTCATTGATCTTTTTGTTTTTTGTTTTTTTAGTCTCTATTTCATTTGTTTCTGCTCTGATCTTTTATTTCTTTCTGTCTGCCAACTTTGGGCTTCATTTGGTTTTATTTTTCTAGTTCCTTGATGTATAATTTTAGATTGTTTATTTGAGATTTTTCTTGTTTCTTGAGGTAGGCCTATATCACTGTTAACTTCCCTCTTAGAACTGCTTTTTTTGCATCCTGTACATTTTGGTATGTTGTGTTTCCATTTTCTTTTATCTCAAGGTATTTTTTTATTTCTCCTTTAATTTCTTTGTTGACCCATTGTTTACTCATTAGCATGTTATTTAATCTCCACATACAAGTGAATTTTCCAGTTTTCTTCTTATAATTAATTTTTAGTTTCACACCATTGTGGTCAGAAAAGATGCTTGATGTGATTTCAGTCTTCTTAAATTTGTTAAGACTTGCTTTGTGGCCTAACATATTATCTGTCCTGGAGACGGTTCCATGTGCATTTCAGAAGAATGTGTATTCTGTTGCTTTTGAATGGAATGTTCTGTAAAGTCCATCTGATCTAATGTGTCCCTTAAGGCTAATATTTCCTTACTGATTTTCTTTCTGGATTCTCTATCCATTGATGTAAGTGGGGTATTAAGTTTTTCTACTATTATTGTATTGCTATTTCTCCCTTTAGGTTTGTTAATATTTGCTTTATATATTTAGATGCTCCTATGTTGGAGCATATTTGTATATAAGTATTTACAAATGTCCTTTTCTTGTATTGACCCCTTTATCAGTTATCGTTACATAATGCCCTTCTTTGTCTCTTATTACAGTCTTTGTTTTAAGTCTGTTTTGTCTGATACAAATATAGCTATTCCAGCTTTCTTTTTGCTTCCATTTGTTCGGAATATCTTTTTTTACCTCTTCACTTTCAGCCTGTGTGTATCCTTATGTCTGAAGTGCATCTCTTGTAGGCAGCATATAGATAGGTCTTGTTTTTTTGTTTGTTTGTTTGTTTTTTAAAGGAAAGCCAACATTGGGGGAAGATGTGGAATCTTTTTTTTTTTTAATTTATTTTTATTTTTGGCTGTGTTGGGTCTTTGTTTCTGTGCGAGGGCTTTCTCTAGTTGCGGCAGGCGGGGGCCGCTCTTCATCGCAGTGCGCGGGCCCCTCACTATTGTGGCCTCTCGTTGTGGAGCACAGGCTCCAGACGCACAGGCTCAGTAATTGTGGCTGGCGGGCTTGGTTGCTCCGCGGCATGTGGGATCTTCCCAGACCAGGGCTCGAACCTGTTTCCCTTGCATTGGCAGGCAGATTCTCAACCACTGAGCCACCAGGGAAGCCCGGTCTTGTTTTTTCATTCATTTAGTCACTCTGAATTTTTTGATTGGAGAATTTAGTCCATTTACACTTAATTATTGATAGGTATGTACTTATTGCCGTATTGTTAATAGTTTCCTGCTGTTTTGTATTTCCTCTTTTCCCTTCTACTTTTCTTGCTCTCTCCCTTTGTGGTTTGATGACTTTTCTAGTGGTATGCTTAGTTTCCTTTTGTCATTTTGTGTATTATCTACTATAGGTTTTTACTTTGTGGTTACCATGAGGCTTGCATATAACAACTTATAGCAGTCTATTTTAAGTTGATAACAATTATTTAATTTTTTGGGCTGCGTTGGGTCTTCGTTGCTGCGCGCGGGCTTTCTCTAGTTGTGGTGAGTGGGGGCTACTCTTTGTTGTGGTGCGTGGGCTTCTCATTGCGGTGGCTTCTCTTGTTGTGGAGCATGGGCTCTAGGCGCGTGGGCTTCAGCAGTTGTGGCATGTGGGCTCAGTAGTTGTGGCTGACGGGCTCTAGAGTGCAGGCTCAGTAGTTGTGGTGCGTGGGCTTAGTTGCTCTGTGGCATGTGGGATCTTCCCAGACCAGGGCTTGAACCCATGTCCCCTGCATTGGCAGGTGGATTCTTAACCACTGTGCCACCAGGGAAGTCCCTAGTTTTATAAGTCTTAATCCACTACCTTTACTATATATTTACCTTTACCAGTGAGATTTATACTTTCATTTTTAAAAAAGACTTATTTATTTATTTTTGGCGTGTCAGGTCTTAGTTGTGGCATGTGGGATCTTTGATTGTGGTGCGTGGGCTTCTCTCTAGTTGTGGCGTGTGGGTTTTCTCTCTCTAGTTGTGGTGTGCAGGCTCCAGGGCACATGGGCTCTGTAGTTCTGGCGCTCGGGTTCCAGAGCGCGTAGGCTCTATAGTTTGCGGTATGCAGGCTCTCTAGTTGAGGTGCGTGAGCTCAGAAGTTGTGGCACACATGGGCTTAGTTGCCCTGCGGCATGTGGGATCTTAGTTCCCTGACCAGAGATCGAACCTGCGTCCCCGGCATTGGAAGGTGGATTCTTTACCACTGGACCACCAGGGAAGTCCCCATGTGTTTTCTTGTTACTAATTAACACCCCTTTTATTTTTTCAGTGTAAGGAAGTCCCTTTAATATTTTTACAAGGCTGGTTTAGTGGTGTGGTGATGAACTCCTTTAGCCTTTATTTGTCTGGAAAACTCTTTCTCTGTCCTTCAATTATAAATGATAACTTCAGGTAGAGTATTCTTGGTTGGAAATCTTTTTTTATGTCAGCCAGATTGAATATATCATACCACTCCCTTCTGGGGTAATAGTCTTATGGGGGTTCCCTTGTATGTAACAAGTTTTTTTTCTTGCTACTTTAAGATTCTCTCCCTTTAACTTTTGGCATTTTAATTAGAATGTGTCTTGGTATGGGTCTCTTTGGATTGATCTTATTTGGAACTCTCTGGGCTTCCTGTATCTGTATGTCTGTTTCATTCTCCAGGTTAGGGATGTTTTCAGCCATTATTTCTTCAAATAAGTTTTCTGTTCCTTTCTGTCTCTCTCTGTCTCTTTTTTTTCCTCTAGGACTCCTTTAATGTGAATGTTAGTCTGCTTGATGTTGTCCCATAAATCCCTTAAGCAGTCTTCACTTTTTTTTTCCATTCTTTTCTTTTTTTGCTGCTCTGATTAGGTGAGTTCCTCTGCCCTGTGTTCGAGTTCACTGATCCTCTCTTTTCCTTCATCTAGTCTGCTGTAGAACCCCTCTAGTGTATTTTTCAGTTCACTTATGGTATTCTTCAGTTCTTTGATTTATGTTTGGTACTTTTTTATATTTTTCTTTTTGTTGAAGTTCTCATCGTTTTCCTCCATTCTTTCCTGAGTTCGGCAGGCATCGTTATGACCATTATTTTGAACTCTTTATCAGGTGAGTTACTTTTCTCCATTTCATTAAGATTTTTTTCCCTGAGGTTTTATCTTGTTCTTTCATTTAGAATATATTCCTCTGTTTCTTCATTCTGCTTGACTCTCTGTGTTGGTTTTTACCCATTAGATGAAACAGCCACTTCTCCCAGTCTTGAAGGGTTGGCCTTGTGTAGAAGATGAACTTTATCATTCAGTCCTGTCTTAGCTCGTGTTGTCACAAACCTCTGTGCTTGTCCAAGCAGCCTATTTTATATATATATATATATATATAATTTTTTTTTTTTTTGCGGTACACGGGCCTCTCACTGCTGTGGCCTCTCCCGTTGCGGAGCACAGACTCCGGACGCGCAGGCTCAGTGGCCATGGCTCATGGGCCTAGCCACTCCACGGCATGTGGGATCCTCCCGGACCGGGGCACGAACCCATGTCCCCTGCATCGGCAGGCGGACTCTCAACCACTGTGCCACCAGGGAAGCCCCCCCCCCATTATATATTTAATAGCTCCTAGTAACTGAGTGTGTGCCAAGACCAGTCAGTGCCCCAAAGGGGAGGATCTCAGACAGCAGCTAGATTCAAGCTGATTGGAAGCCAGACCTTCAGGCAGCAGCTTTTAAAGAATGCAAGTATATACACTCCTGTGGGATCATAAGCTTAAGCCCTGCTAGTCACCAGAGCCAGGCAGTCTGGTTGGGCAGGAGTCACAAAAATTGGGGCTCCAGATGAGTGTATAAGCTCCTTTCTGAGAGACACTGGTGAGCTGTAGTGAGGTGGAGGGAGAGTGCCAAGATGGTGTCCACTGACCTCCATTCCCTAGGAGCCCCTAAGCTCCAGGACAAGCAAATAGGCCTCTTTGTTAGAAAGACTGGGGGTGTGTTTAAGTCTGCTGTCTGTGCAGTACTCTGGGAGTGGTAGTCTACCAAGAGCTGTCTCTCTGATTGTTACAGCTCCATGGGACCCAGGATCACAAGCTTCCCTAACCTCTAGAGCCAGGAGATCAAGGGGTATCTGGATGGTAGCCACAGAAACTGTCACCAGCTGTGAAAACCAGGGCAGCAGATATGTGTAGAAGCTCCCCTCTGGGAGCTACTGGCAGTCTGGATCATGGCAGAGGGAGAGCACAAAGATGGCACCCACTGCTGGAGCAAGGCAGAGGGGTGGTGTGAAGACGGTACCTGCTGATAAAGTAAAAAAGAAAGATGAAAGAAGGATGGCTCCCTCCAGCTTTAGCAAGGCAGAAGGAGAGCAGGAAGGGGGTGCCCACCAGCCTCCATCCTTAGAGAATATCCCAACAGGACCTTGCCCCTCAGACCAGTGCTTTAAAATTAGTAAATGAGTCTCTTTCACATAACGAATGGGCGCTTTTCGATGGGCTGCTTCTGCACTTGACCCTGGGGCAGGTGAGTCTTCATGTGAGCCCTTTAAGAGCCGTTTTCAGTTTTCATGGCCCTGTGGGTCTCGTGGGTGTGAGCCAAGTTGGTCTTCAAATCCAGGTGTTTGGAGGGCTCATCTCTCAGGTGCTGGTCTTAAAAGTTGGGGTGCCTGATAGGGGTATGAACCCTGTACGCCTTGGGGAGAAGTTCTGGGTTTGCGTTCCCTTCTGACTGTGTGCTGCCGTGCCTGGGGTGGGGTTTGTGGTGAGAGTGCCTGTCAGCCTTTCCTATCTGCTTCCATGTGAGTTCCCTCTCGTTTGCCTGATGTGAAGGGGCCATTCCGGTTTTCAGATTTTTTTCCACAGGAAATTGTTCCATGTATAGCTGTAGATTCAGTGTGTCCCTGGGAGAAGGTGAGTTCAGGATCTTCCTATGTCACCATTTTGAACCACAACAAGCAGGTGTTTTTTCTAATAATACTATACAGAATTAACTTAATATTTGCTGACTATAAAAACAAATCACTGAAAACATGCATTCATATTTTATTAATTTTTGATATAGGAGTTTATACAAGAAATAGAAACTTCCGACTGTATAAATCATCAAAAATAGGAAAGTATGTGCCTTTGGAGGTTGCTGAAGATAACAAATTTTATCCTATACAATCGAAGAATATTTCCAAAGAAAATCAATATTTCCTCTCTGCTTTGGTCAGCAATGTCAGGTATACAGGACCAGAATTAAATCATTGTGTGTTCATGAATATTTGTTAAGCAGTGAATGGCACTGTATATTACTAAAATGTGAATTGTATAAATTTTTTATATCTTGAGTAAAAGAAAGTCATTTCTTAAAATTCTAGGTTAACTGTTCTTTTTTGTCCATTAACTAAATAATAATAGTAAAAGTTATTTTTTAACCATTTTTCTCTTTATATCCTTTTATGATTATATTTGATATATTTTCCAGTTTTTTAAAATGATTATTCTATAAAAATGAAAAATGACTTGTATTGCATCTGGAAATATAATTACTGTTAACATTTAATTTTCTTTTTATATATGCACATACAGAAATATAATTTACATAGCCCCTTCATTTAAAACATTTCTTTTTTTTTTTTTTTTTTGCGGTACACGGGCCTCTCACCGTTATGGCCTCTTGCGCTGCGGAGCACAGGCTCCGGACACGCAGGCTCAGCGGCCATGGCTCAGGGGCCCAGCCACTCCACGGCATGTGGGATCCTCCCGGACCAGGGCATGAACCCATGTCCCCTGCATCGGCAGGCAGACTCTCAGCCACCAGGGAAGCCCTTGAAACATATTTCTTGAGATCATTATTTATATTGTTATGTCACCTGTTTTATCCACTCAACATTATGTCATGAATATTTGTCAAGTTAATAATTACCACCAATAAATAAAATTGTTGATGTCTGTATAATTTTCCATTACACTGATATACTCTATTGTCAGTTCTGTTACTGAACATTTAAATTCCCATGTTTTGGTCATTTTTAAAAAGTGTGAAAGACATCTCTCAACAGAAATATATGCCTTTATTCCCCTTCACTCTGGGCTGGCAATTTTGTTAGTGTAGGACATGTGGTTAAAGATCAGACTAAATTGCCTTGCTGAATTAACTTGTTCTGATTCTTCTCCTTTTTGCCTTTCCTACATATAATTTGAAAGAGAAATTTCATAGAGATAAATTTTAATAAAAATACTTAAAATACACTGCCATAGGGCAAGTTGTGTCCAAATGTCGACTTGATAGCGGTTACTCAGGAGAGTGGGAAGATGTGTTGTTTTTCTCTATATATTTATGGACTATTTAAGTTTTCATAACAAATCTTAGAAGTAACATCAAAGTCTTAGTTTCCTACCTTTAAAATGGAAATAATATTAACATCTATTTCATGGAGTTGTGAGGATTAAATAAGAGCTGTATGTGTGTGCTTACAACAGCACCTGGTACATGGTCTCTGCTCAATAAATGTTAATTATTCGTCCTATCTGAGATTCTAGAGGTAGTGTGGTCGTAAAAATTACATGATTCTTCTCCCCACTGTTGTTGGCACCAGAATAAGGTCACATTCTGTCATGTATGGGAAAAGCAACACAGTCTCTAATAACAGCCTGAAAGTACGGGTAATCTCTTGATTACCTAATCTCATTTCTTTTGTAGTTTCAATATTAATTTTACAGAAGTGGAGAGTTCTTTTACTGAGTAGAGTTATCTTAATTGTCATTTGTGTATCCAACTAAATATCAGGTATTTTTCTTCCTGAAATAAAGGCTAAATTCTTTATGGTTATGAATGTATTTTTGCTTTCAGTTAATTTTAATCTATTTTCCCTTTGCTTTCATCCCACTTTTTTTCTTCCTATTATCCAGACTTTTAAAATTTTGTTAACATAAATTTCAAAGGCTCTGTATGTTTGGGGAATAGTTCATTCTGCAGCTTCAGCAGTCCTAGAGTCTTCTGATTCACTCTGTAGTAGAGGAAAGCATCAGTTTTAAATGATCACCAAACTACTCTTTTTTTATATGGGTTGGATTGGTGCTTTTGTAGGCAAATGTGGCATAAATATCCTAGAACAGTTAGTTATCTGTTGAAAAAAGGATTTTATTATGAAACTATTTGAAATTGTGTCCTTTCTGTAGTCACGTCTCTTTAATTCTAATGTTACTTTTTGTTGTACATATTTTCTTCTTCAGATTCTCAGATACTTTACGAATTCTGACATGTGACATATCTCAAAATAAACAAAAACGAGTTGAGGATTTTAACCATACCAGTACTTCAGGTAATTTTAAGAAAACAATTTCCTATGAAAATTTAAGGATGCAAAATTTATTTTGCTTATAAATCTTAAATCTTAAGTATTCATATGTAGTGATCCTTCAGAACAACTGGGTTTCTATCCAAAATGGAAAAAGTATAATAATTGATGTATTTTAAAACTTCTTTACTAATCTTCATTTTATGGTGTTTTGGGGAAAAATATGAAAATGTAGATTGTTTATATAAAATAAACGCATATTAAAATGAAAAAACAAAGTTCTCTTCACCCCTCTGTCCACAATCAAAGATGGGTAACCACTGTTAATAACTGCCTATTTAACCCAGCAGAGCTTTTCCTATATTTCCTGTACATGGAGAGCTTCTGCATTCTTTTAATGGCCATATAATTTTTCACAAAATCTATGTGTTCTTCATTCCTATACTGAAGAAAATATAGATCTTTTTCTAAGATATATATCAACTCTCCAGTAAATATTTTTATACACATATTTTGGGCTATCATTACTTATAATAGTGAAACTGAAAATTTAAATGTACAACAAAATGGGATTGGTTACATACTGTAAAATACTCTGTAGCCATTTGATTTAAATTTATAAAGCCTATATAATATGAAAAATGCCCAATTATGATATTAAGACTCAAAATTATATGTGAGGTATGATCACAGGTTTATTTAAAAAATATGGATAACATTTTCTTATGTTTATTTTCCTCTGGTTGTTTAACAGTTATTTCTAGACATTCCTCTCACTTCTGCTGTAATATATTTTCCAAAATTTCTTAAATGTGTACTATTTTTGTAGGTGAAATCGGGCTTTATTTTTTTTATTTTTTATTTTTTTGCGGTATGCGGGCCTCTCACTGTTGTGGCCTCCCCCGTTGCGGAGCACAGGCTCCGGACGCGCAGGCTCCGGACGCGCAGGCTCAGCGGCCATGGCTCACGGGCCCAGCCGCCCCGCGGCACATGGGATCCTCCCAGACCGGGGCACGAACCCGTATCCCCTGCATCGGCAGGCGGACTCTCAACCACTTGCGCCACCAGGGAGGCCCGGGCTTTATTTTAAGAAGAGTATTCTGTCTTTAAATTTAAGTAAGATTTTTTTTTTTTTTTTTTTTTTTTTTTGCGGTATGCGGGCCTCTCACTGTTGTGGCCTCCCCCGTTGCGGAGCACAGGCTCCGGACGCGCAGGCTCCGGACGCGCAGGCTCAGCGGCCATGGCTCACGGGCCCAGCCGCTCCGCGGCATATGGGATCCTCCCAGACCGGGGCACGAACCCGTATCCCCTGCATCGGCAGGCGGACTCTCAACCACTTGCACCACCAGGGAGGCCCTTAAGTAAGATTTTAAATAAATTATTTTTAATTATTCCATTAGTCTTAGATAGAAAATATGATGAATGTCAGTGCTGTACAGGTAAAGAGCACCGGAGAACACACCTGTGATAAGCCGAGTTGATTACTGGTCACCACGGTGGAGAATGCACACCATAGGAAACTGGGGGCATCTCAGTAAAAGGGGGTTAGAAAGGACTTCTTATAGGATTCAGGCTTGAGTTAGATGCTTTTGAAGTCTCCAAGGAAGTGTGTTTGTTTTGAATTGGGTGCTGTCAGTGACAATTTTATGATGAAATACCTTGATAAATCTTATCAAGAAGGAGCAGCTCCTTACATTAGACAAGATAGGTGGGCGCTTGGTCATTTTTGTGGTTTGGAAAATGTTCATGTTTTGTCTGTGTTCACACATGATTACAGAGTGGTGTTCATTTTTGTCTTGAATCATCATGGCCACAGAGTGACCTTATCTGATGTTGAAGTTCTGTGAAATAGTTCATGATTAATAGGAGAACACCAGGGCTGAGCTGTGAGTCCCCAGCCAGCTTGTAGCAACACCAAGGCCTCAATGATACTAGGACAGCTCCTGGATGCAAGGGGCTGCTTTTCTCTTTATCAGAATGAAGCAAGCAACTGAAGTGATACTAAATGCTTTTTATGCAAATTAGCTAAAATTTGATTTGAGAGGTCTGAATTTTACCTGCTTCCTTGTAAGAGTCCATGACTGACTAAAAGACAAATTGCAGAGAAGGCCAAAAAAAAACCAAAACAAACTGGCAGGAGCAGGTTGCAAAACCCATAGTTGTACTAAACAACTTAAAATTTAACTCCTCATCTTTTAGCCGTTACAATTTATAATTAATTTTTCTTTCTGTTGCAGTAGAAACCATTGAAGGTTTTCAGTGTTCACCTTACCCTGAAATTGATCAATTTGTTCTCTCGTTGGTGAATAAAAATGGCATTAAAGGAGGTAAACAGTCTTATTCCTAATTAACTGTTATATGATACAATAATAATATCTTTAGAAACATTATTTGTGGTTCAGGAATTCGGCGCTGGAACTACTTTTTCCCAGAAGAATTATTGGTTTATGATATTTGTAAATACCGCTGGTGTGAAAACATTGGAAGACCCCACAAGAGTAATAATATCATGTAAGTAATATTGTTTAATGAGTTCTGTGTTTAACCAGTATTTTATTTTTTTATTTCTCTTTGCGGTACGTGGGCCTCTCACTGCTGTGGCCTCTCCCGTTGCGGAGCACAGGCTCCGGATGTGCAGGCTCAGCAGCCATGGCTCACGGGCCCAGCCGCTCCGCAGCATGTGGGATCTTCCCAGACCGAGGCACGAACCCATGTCCCCTGCATCGGCAGGCGGCCTCTCAACCACTGCGCCACCAGGGAAGCCCTAGAGTTTTCTTTTAAATGCCCCTGGCAAAAGGAGAGGAAGTAATAGAAGAAGTAAACCCATAAGAATTTTAAATCTTATAAGGAAATATTTAGAATAGGGATAAAATAGGAACCCAGTAGTTATCATTTATGATGTGAGAAATTTTGCTGTTTTAATGTCAAAGCTCAGACTTCGATATATCAAGCTTTTATAGCACATGGGCCAGATGTGATAAAATGATCATGAAGCTTTTGTTAGAAAGCTGGAAAACAGATATTATTATTCAGTGCTATATTATATATGTAGATTAATTCAGTAAAGAAAAAAAACCCTATATGCTCAGTGCAGAAAGCTGTAACAGAAAAACACAAAAGAAAAGACCACCCATAGTCCCAGAACCAGTAATAACTATGGTTAAGATTTTGGTGTATCTTTCTAGTCTTCTTTCTATGCATGAAAGTTTGCCAGAAAATCATTATCATACAGTGATCATCTTTTAACTTCTTGAGATATTCAGGTTGCTATATATTTCTTTCTGAAGAATTACCAGGTTGTATTATGTATCCACAGTGTATTCTTTCTCTTAACTGTGAGATACATCATATATATAAAAGTGTGTATATAATGTATTGATATATGTACATTTTAAGAACTAATACTAAAACGATAACTTGCCATATCTGTCACTCACCATAAGAAACAAAATTTATTCAAACCTCAGAAGTACATTGTGGGCCCAGCCCCAGTTTGTTTAGAGATTATAGCTATTATCCTGGATTTTGTGTTAATCTTTCCCTTGCTTCTCTTTATGGTTCTTCCATATATATTTGTATCTCCAAACAGTATATTATTTCATTTTACATTTTTTGAATCTTAGGTAAATTGCATCCTTTGACTTGCTTTTTTGGTCAGTACTGTATTTGTGAGGTTCATTCATACTATACTGCAGCATGTAGCTGTTGCTTATTCTTGTTTTCATCATTGTGTATGATGTCATTATACAAATATAAATATACCAGGTTATCTGTTGTCCTACTGTGGACATTTGGCTTGCTGCTATAAACAGTGAAGCTACAAACAGTCTTGTATGTATCACTTAGTGCACATATGCAAGTTTTTCAAAATATTTCTTAAAACTAGAATTGCTGTGTCATAGAATATGCACATATTCAATTTTATTAGATAATAAATTATTTTCCCAAATGGTCACGCTACTTTACACTCCCACCAGCAGTGTTTTCAGATTTTGTACTGATCCATATTCTTACCAAAACTTTATTATTGTTAGATTTAAAAAATTTGTTTTGCTAATCTGGTGAGTTTAAAATGGTATTGTGGTTTTCATCTGAATTTCCCTGATTGCTAACAAATTTGAGGATTGGATTGTCAAACCTCACTCATACGAATCACAGATCTTACCCAATGATAAGCTTTACTAGTAGCTTTAAAGATATAAGGAAGCAAAGGCACAGGTGAAGCAGAATGAGGCCTGGGACATCTGGCACGGTGACCCGGGTCCTTCCTGCACTGGATGCTTTTCTCTAACTTAGGTTGAAAGCTGAGGCAGAAGTGAGCAGTCACTGTACACAGCAGGGAGCATTGATGTTAGGAAACATCTGTGTTTTATATTCATAGTTACATAGCATGTGTGACATGTCCAGGGAACCATGCCTCATAAATCCATAGACTCTAGGTTTGTTTACCATATGCAGAAACATCCTGCGAAGACCATTCTACATAGACAAGGACTCTCAACTTAGCAAATTGCCATTGGTCCCCAGACTTTCTCAGTTATGTTGCCCTTAGTATCGTAATAATTTTTTCACATTGCTCCAAGGACAAAAGAAATACCTAACAGTTTATTAATCAGTTTCAAGCAACTTAGTATTTGTCCTAATAATTTAGTACCTCTTTGAAAAAAAAGTTTATCAATTGAAAGAAAATATTTGTATTTATTTAAATTGAGGTATAATTGACATAACATTACATTAGCTTCAAGTGTACATGATTGCAAAATGATCTCCACAGTTAGTCTAGTTAACGTCCATCACCATGCGTAGATGCAGTTACAATTTTGTTTTTTTTGTGATGAGAACTTAAGATTTACTCTTACCAATTTCCAAATATGTAATACAGTAGTATTAACTATAGTCACCATGTGTACATTATATCCCAGTGAGTGACTGATTTATACCTGGAAGTTTGGACCTTTTGAACCTCCTTAAATATAATTATTAATGGGATGTGTGTCCTTTTGAGCATTGCATCAACTCCTAAACCTTGGAATTAGGCTGGACACTGCCACCCTCACTGTCACATCTCAGTCCACATTTATGGTACTTTTCATCACAGCCACCACCAAAACACCCAGCTCTACAAAGATAGGACATCACTGAAAGGAGTGAAGAAAGGTGACATATTGAAGCTGTGAATTACAAGCACGTACTTTGCCGGGTGCTTGACAGATGTGTTATCACCGTTTCCCTAGAAAGATAAATACCCTACATCACTCTGGGGCACTTTGGTGTACAATTTGGGAACTGTAGCATTAGTCTGTTTATTAGGAAGTCTATTATTGGAATGTTTATGGGGCCATGAGATTGGGTTGTCAGCATTTTTCTCTCCTTGGTAAATGTCCCAATACCATATAGACTGTTAACCATTTTATGTTTCCTTTTCTGTGAAATGTGGGAAGATTTTAAACTACTTAATCAAATTTAAAAAAAATTTTAGTGGTTATAGGATTGTTTGGGTTTTCTGTAACTTTAAGTTTGCTTGGTTTGGTATATTCTTATCTAGTACTTTGTCTCTTCTACCAAAATTTTCAACATTACTGGAAAAAGTTCATAATAGTACATTTTTAGTATATTTTGCATTTGTAGTTGTATCTCGATTTCTAATAACATTTATGTCTTTACCTTTTTTTTGTTTAATCTTGAAAGAATTTTATTAGTTTTCACATTTTGTCCTTGTTGATTTTTCTAAATTTTTGCTCTTTATTACTTCCTGCCTTTTAATTTATTAAGGTTTATTGTTACTTCTCTAAGTAAGTTGCGTTTAGCCATTTTTTTTGTACATAAGGTTTTAGGATTCTAAATTTCTTTCTAAAGATCACTTTGGCTGTTTCACGTATTTTATTTTTTATTTATTTTGGTGGGGGGAGGGTGCCCACCACACGTCTTGTGGGATCGTAGTTCCCTGACCAGGGATTGAACCTGGGTCCTCAGCAGTGACCGTGGAATCCTAACCACTGGACCGCCAGGGAATTCCCTTCATATTTTAATATGTAATTTCAGTTCCATTCAGTTCTAAGCATATTCTAATTTCCATCATGGTTTTTCCTTGAGTCACATGGTTATTAAGAAAAATGTTTTAGGGCTTCCTTGGTGGCACAGTGGTTGAGAGTCCGCCTGCCGATGCAGGGGACACAGGTTAGTGCCCCGGTCCGGGAGGATTCCACATGCCACAGCGTGAGAGGCCACAACAGTGAGAGGCCCACGTACTGCAAAAAAAAAAAAAAAAAGAAAAGAGAAAAGAAGAAAAAAAGGAAAATGTTTTAAATTTCTAAGTTATGAGTTTTAGTTAGCTATCTTTTTGTTGCTTATTTCTAAATTGCTTTGTGGTCAGAGAATGTGTTGTGTGAATGAATACTTTTAAATGTGATGATTTATGTTGTACCTAGCATAGTCAATTTTTAGAATTGTTTTAAATTTTTGATATCCTGACTTTTGGGGAGTTGTTTGGTATCAATTATCAAAAGAATTTTTTTTTTAAATCTTGATTTATGGTTGAAGATTTGTTTACCCTTGAAGTTGTCAGTTTTGCTCATATATTTTGAGGCTCTCTTATTTGGTGGATAGAAGTTGGGAATTGTATATTCCTGGGAGGAACTTTTGTCAGTATGTAATTTTTGCCCTGAAGTTCATTTTGTGTGATACTTTTGGCAACCACGGTTTGCCAAGTAAGGGTCTATTTTTATCCTTTTACTTTTCTCCATCTCTTAAGTCTTAGGCATGTCTCTTGTAAATGGCATGTAGCTGAATTTTGTTTTCTATGAAGTCTAGATAGTAAATAATTTTTTCTTCTTTTTTTAATGTAAAGGATTTTGGTTGACCTGAAAAATGAAGTTTGGTATCAAAAATGTCATGACCCTATATGTAAAGCAGAAAACTTCAAATCTGACTGTGAGTTACTAATTTTTACATTTACCACAAAGTAAAAATTAGATATTTATATATAATAGTTCTACTGTTTTTCTGATTCAGGTTTCCCGTTACCTGCTGAAGCACGTCTTCTGTTTCTTCTCAAAGAGGTAAGTGCAGTTTTTAGTTTCCTTCTCATTACTAACTAGTTCTTGGTACAATGGTGAATGAGCTAATGATATCCAGGTGTGTCCAGATACTGTTTAAACACCCTGTTCTGTACCTTGTTTTCACGAACATGTTGTAGTGATTGTCTCAGCACAAATCTGATAATATGAACCTCATTTTTTCCCACTGCTGCATAAGAAATTAATGTAGCTAGCTATTTAACCAGTTTCAGACATTTAATAAATTTCTCATTTTTTGCTTTACAAAGTGTACCAAAATATATTGTTTCTTTAAACTATAAGAAGAATTTCTGGAAGCAGAATTGTGTCTAAGGGTATATGCATTTTAAATTGTGGTAGATATTACTAGATTGCCAAACCAATTTTTCTTTTTACAACTTTTATTTACCCAAGTAATTCACATTCATTGTAGACAAACATTAGAAAATACATAAAGCACAAAAGGAAAAAAGCATCGTCACTTATAATTTGACCACGCAGATAACTGATGTAAATGTTGTGGTATCTTCCAGAATTTGTTACCTGTCTGTGTACCCTCATGTTTTTTTAGTCATAGTGTATGTACTATATTGTAGGCTTTTTTTCCTACTTAAACTATCACAGATATTTTCCATACATACTACCAATTGCTCTCCAAAAAATGATAGGGAATTAGATTTCAGTTTATGGGAGTACCTATTACCCTACACTTGCCAACATTGCTTGTTTTTGCCTTTTGATCTCTACCAACCTGGTAGGCATAAAGTGGTATTTCGGGTGTTTTAATTTACACTTATTAATGCAGTTTAACTTTCATCAGATTTACTATGTGTTTCTATTATGGATTGCCTATAACTGCCCTCTACTTTTATATGGGGTCTTATTAATATTTTACAAGAACTTTTCATTGAGCACGCTTATGTTATTTTCTAGACTTTAGTGTTTTTTTCCTCACATCTATCAGCCTTTTTGTTTACAGTGTTACGGTTAGAATGAAAGTTACTTGCTACAAGCTGAATTAGTGTTTGAGTTTACAATTTGATTGGTACCTATTAAATTTGATTTTTAAAAGTCTCCTGAAAAAATTCATTCTGAAATGGTAGAAATCTCATTCTTGATCTGTAGGAGCTGGATATAAAATAGCTGATAGCCAGATTCTCTGGTGAACTAAAGAGATAACCAAGAAAAAAGATTTAAATTGTGCCTCTAAGGAAGAATATTTTATCCTTTTTCATTTGGAGTGTTATTTTGATGCATGTTTGTGGTTTCAGTGGGTTTCTAAAACTGATTTATTTTCCTGCCTATCCAGTAATACCTCAGAAATGCCAAGGTGAAAGTATTTTTGGTGTACAGTATTACCACTGCTTGGATTTAATTTATTTTGTCTTTTTATTTAAAATAAGAACAGTATAAACCTATCACTTAGTTTTAACAGTTAATATTTTGTCATTTCTGCTTCATCTGGTTTTAAAAGAAGGTTCAACCTACAAAAATGTTGCAGCAGAACAAGGAACCATCCTGTATGCCCTTCCTCTAGACTTGTTAAACATTGGGCCACACTTTTTTCTCCCTCTACTGTACACATTACGCATCATCATTTTTGATGAATCTTGTCTAGGCATTTCAGGCTGCTATAACAGAGTACCTTAGACTGAGTGACTTAAAAACAACAAATTTCTCTCATTTCTGGAGGCTGGTCAGTCCAAGATCAAGGTGCTGGCAGACTCAAGTCAGCTTCTGGGTCATTGAGAGCTGTCTTCTCACTGTCCTTCCCTGGTAGAAGGGGTCACAGAGCACTGTGGTCTTTTATAAGGAGGCACTAATCCCATTCATGAGGGTTCTGCCCTCATGATCTAATCACCTGCCAAAGACCTCACCTCCTAATACCATCACATTGAGGGTTAGGATTTCAGCCTCATGAATTTGGGGATGGGGGTACATAAACATTCAGTTCGTAACAAATCTCTTCAGAATAAGTTGCAGACATCAAAATCCTTCTTATTCTCCAGCTACATACAAGAGAGAAAGAACATTCTTATATACCTATAGTGAAATTATTAAATTCAGGAAATTTCATGTTGATACAATATTATTTAATATACAAATCCACATCATACTTTGACAGTTGTCTCAAAACTGTTCTTCATAACTTTTTTCAATCCATGTTAATTTTTTTTTTTTTTGGGTTACGCGGGCCTCTCACTGTTGTGGCCTCTCCCGTTGCAGAGCGCAGGCTCAGCGGCCATGGCTCACGGGCCCAGCCGCTCCGCGGCATGTGGGATCTTCCCAGACCGGGGCACGAACCCGTGTCCCCTGCATTGGCAAGCGGACTCTCAACCACTGCGCCACCAGGGAAGCCCCATGTTAATTTTTAAAATACTTTAAAGATAGAGAAATATGTTAAGATAGCAGATACATTTTAAAACCAGTTTCTTCAGCTAGACTATCCTCTTTTTAAAAAAATCAGTCTTACCTTTGCTGTAGCCCCATCTGTGTACATTGAAAAGAATGTACCACAGGAACTGCAGGTATTGTGCCACAAAGGCAGCAGTAGTGAGCCCATTCCCATGGTGACTGTATTGGAGACCGTATCATCCAGTGTTTTCATTTTAATATCTGTTGAACTGAATACTTTAATTCAGTAGAGATGAACTATCGGGTGAAATCATACATTCTGTCTGAATAAGCAGGATTTTCTTCCTCTACTCTCCCTCCCCTTTGGAACTAAAGGAAGAGGAGTTTACAACGGATCAAACAAGGAACAATGAAACCAAGAATCCTCATGAACCATCATGTAGTGCATCGTCAAAAGGTACATTTTGTGATGCTGACTGGGATAATGGCATTGATGATGCTTATATTTTGGAGGCTACAGAAGATGCTGAATTGGCAGAAGCTGCAGAGAACAGTCTTCTCGGTTATAATGGAATTGATGAAATTCCTGATGAACTAATTATAGATGTATTACAAGAGTAGCTAATTATGGACACTTACCTAACTAGGCTGTAATTTGCTTGAAAACAGATTTAATAACAAACTAGTAACTTATAAAGCCTGTTGTATCAGCTAAGTTTTATTACTTTGCTTCCAAATCTTATTTATTGAACTAAACCATAGTAACTTATAAAGCCTGTTGTATCAGCTAAGTTTTATTACTTTGCTTCCAAATCTTATTTATTGAAGTAAACCAGTTTTATTGAAAATTAGCTCCAATGTGCTTAAATTCAGTATAAGTCTCCTTATTTGATTAACCAAAGTTATTAGTCTTTGTTCGTATCGGCTTAACTTTGCATGTTTATTTTTACAGTAAAACTTTTGTATGTCTAAGTCTGATTAGGTGTCAACATTTTAAAACATTTTGAAACTCACTACTTGACATTAATCAGAAAAATTAACTATGGCCTCTAAAACTACTATACCTTGCCATTTAATTTTAATGACAAAGTAATATTAAATTCTGATGACAAGACCATACAACCAGCCTGAACAATTAGACAAGTTTACTTTTTTTAAATGTACCTGAGAATGTTGCTATAACATAACAAAAGAAATATTCAATTCAAATTAATAGTAATAAAGTTTGGGGTTTTTTCCCCCTTCTCCTTTGTGGAAAAATACATACAGTTTCAGAAGGTAACAGGCAGTAGTAGCATGAGACTAATCTTTATACGTGCACACTTTAGTAGACTGGCCTCATTTCTGGTCAAGGAGCTTCTCTAATTGACAGTTGATATTTTGCAGATGGTTTTCAGCTCCCAAAAGGGGTCTTGCTTTGAATAGCAGAGCTGGAAGGCTGGATGAATCATACTGTTGAGGGAAAATATTCAGAATAACAAATATCAAAAACTTTTAGAGCCCTATCCATTTTACATAGCTCAATGTTATGACCAAATGCCAACATTAATAGAGGTTTCTATGAATCACTCTCCTCTCATTTTTTTGATAAAATTGGTTTTAATTCATTGCCTTAGGACAATTGATAAGTAAGGTTGCAAGGGAACTGCTCTGCAAAGCTTGAGCTAATCATCCCGGGAGATAAATTGGCTCAAAGAACTGTGGCATCTGAATTATTTAAAACAAAATCATCCCTGGGACAGGGTAAGACCTGGTTTGGGCAAGTCAGCTAGAGCTCTGTGGGGTCGGCTTGATCTCATGCTATTTTAAACACAGGAAACCATATGGAAGATTTACTTTTACTATAAGAACTGATGGAATGAGAACAGCAGGTCCCTAAAATTCATCATCTGGAAAAATTACTTACTGGGAAGATCAATAAAGTGTCTTAAAAGTTGCCAATCCAAACTGTCCTTAATGATTAAAGACAAAATTAAATGCAAACCCAACGTAAAATAGAAAACAAAACTCATGATTTTGAAATAATTAACAAAGCCAAATATCATGGTGCAATTTGTATCTAAAGGGTGAGTGACTAAAATCACCCGACAGCTGTATCATACTTACGATAGTTTGTTATGTTTTCAAGGTGATTTTCTTAGAAGTGAAATTAAGCAGAAAAGCTGTCAGACTGACTACCACCCAATAATAATGGAATTTTTTCTAGAATATCAGTTACCATATTACTAGGCAATTCAGTTTAACAAGTATTTGAGAGCCTAATGTGTTCAAGCTGCCATGGGGCACCTGCTCTCAGGGAGGGTGGGCAAGGGGAAGAACTAACATTTGGTGCTAGATTCTTAGTTTAGGAGAAGAGGTAAGACATAAACCCCAGTATCTACACTCTGAAAGCATAACGCACAGCTGCTACAACGAAAGTCCAGAACCCCTGAAGGCTTGCACAGAAGATGTTAGTAAGAGTCATGTATTCCAAACAAGGCAGTCACTAAGTCTCAGTTCTCATCAAAGTTATAATGTTCAAATTCAACCAATGCCATTGTTAATTTCTTGTACTAACCAAAATCCCCAACTCCAAATAAGCTTTAGACCAGTTGGGTACTGTCAAAAAAAATTAAAAACATTCTATTTCCAGATCTCTAATATACTGATTATAAACAAATCTTTATTTTCCTGAGCCTAACTTTTAGATCAGTATCAAAACTTTGAAGCTGAATTTGGAAGTGAAGAATAAGATATATGTATACATTATATATTTGTATATCATAATTTTATATAAAATATACAAATTTTTCCTATAATTTAAATATTTCTATTAATCTGAGTTGGTTATCATAAAGTCTGCAGCAAAAATCAGAACCAACTACAAAGTTTACTAAAACTGAACCAAGCAAGAAACAGGAAATATAAACAGACCAATTACTAGTTACTGAAATTGAATCAGTAATTTAAAATCCCCCAACAACCAAAAGTCCAGGACCAGATGGCTTCACAGGTGAATTTTACCAAACATTTAGAGATAAGCTAATACCTATCCTTCTGAAACTATTTGCAGAGGAAGGAATACTTCCGAACTCATTCTATGAGGCCACCATCACCCTGATACCAAAACCAAAGATATCTCAAAAAAGTATCACTGATGAACACAGATGCAAAAATCCTCAATAAAATCTAGCAAACCAAATCCAACAATACATTATTAAAAGAATCACACACTATGATCAAGTGGGACTCATTTCAGGGATATAAGGATTTTTCAATATCTACAAATTAATGTGATATACCTCACTAACAAACTGAAGAATAAAAATATCAGTAGATGCAAAAGAGCTTTTGATAAAATGCAACATCCATTTTTGATAAAAACTCTCCAGAAAGTGGGCATAGAGGGAACATGCCTCAACATAATAGAGGTCATATATGACAAACCCAAATCTAACACCATACTTAATGGTGAAAAGCTGAAAGCATTCCCTCTAAGATCAAAAACAAGACAAGGATGCCCACGCTTGCCACTTTTATTCAACGTAGTTTTGGAAGTCCTAGTTACAGCAATCAGAAGAAAAAAGAAAACGAATCCAAACTGGAACAGAAGTAAAACTGTCACTGTTTGCAAATGACATGATACTACACATAGAAAATCCTAAAGACGCTACCAGGAAACTACTAGAGCTCATCAATGAATTTGGTAAAGTTGCAGGATACAAAATTAATATACAGAAATCTGTTGCATTTCTGTACACTGTGAAATATAAAGAGAAATTAAGGAAACAATCCCATTTATCATCACATCAAGAAGAATAAAATACCTAGGAATAAACCTACCTAAGGAGGCAAAAGACCTGTACTCTGAAAACTAAGATGCTGATAAAAGAAACTGAAGAGGACACAGATGGAAAGATATACCTGGTTCTATACCGGATACTATAAAACTCTTTATAGTACAGTATTTATAGAGGATAACATAGGCAGAACACTTTGACATAAATTGCAGTGACATCTTTTTGAATCCACCTCCTAGAGTAATGAAAATTTAAAAAATAAATGGGATGTAATTAAACTGAAAAGGTTTTGCACAACAAAGGAAATCATGAACAAAATGAAAAGACAACCCACAGAATGGGAGAAAATATTTGCAAACAAAGCAACCAACAAGGTATTAATTTCCAAAATATACAAGCAGCTTAATATCAAAAAAACAACCCAATCAAAAAACGGGCATAAGATCTAAATAGACATTTCTCCGAAGATGACATACAGATGGTCAAAAAGCACATGCAAAGATGCTCAACATTGCTAATTATAGAAATGCAAATTAAAACTACAATGAGGTGTCCCCTCACACCGGTCAGAATGCATCATCAAATAGTCTACAAACAACAAATGCTGGAGAGGGTGTGGACAAAAGGGAACCTTCCTACATGGTTGGTGGGAATGTAAATTGGTACAGCCACTATGGAGAACAGTACGGAGGTTCCTTCAAAAACTAAAAATAGAACTACCAAGTTATCCAGCAATTTCACTCCTGGGCATATATCTGAAGAAAACCATAGGGCTTCCCTGGTGGCACAGTGGTTAAGAATCCGCCTGCCAATGCAGAGGACACGGGTTCGAGCCCTGGTCTGGGAAGATCCCACATGCTGCAGAGCAACTAAGCCCGTGCGCCACAACTGCTGAGCCTGCATGCCACAACTACTGAAGCCCGCACACCTAGAGCCCGTGCTCCACAACGAGAAGCCACAGCAATGAGAAGCCCGCACACTGCAACTAGAGAAAGCCCGTGTGCTGCAGTGAAGACCCAGTGCAGCCAAAAATTAATTTTAAAAAAATACCATAATTTGAAAAGATACCCTAGTGTTCACTGCAGCACTATTTACAATAGCCAAGACATGGAAGCAACCTAAATGTCCATTTACAGAGGAATGGATAAAGACGTGGTATATATGGAATATATAGACCTGTCCAAAGGAATATTACTCAGCCATAAAAAATGAATGCCATTTGCAGCAA
Source organism: Mesoplodon densirostris (assembly GCF_025265405.1). Classification (NCBI taxonomy): domain Eukaryota; kingdom Metazoa; phylum Chordata; class Mammalia; order Artiodactyla; family Ziphiidae; genus Mesoplodon; species Mesoplodon densirostris. The sequence continues at coordinate 12,935,690 of NC_082680.1, forward strand.
CATGGATGGACCCAGAGATGATCATACTAAGCGAAGTAAGTCAGAGAAAGACAAATGTCATATAATATCACTTACATGTGGAATCTAGAAAAATTATACAAATGAACTTATTAACAAAACAGACTCACAGACTTCAAAAACAAACTTACGGTTATGAAAGGGGAAAGATGTGGTGGGAAGGGATAATTAGGAGTTTGGGATTAACATATACATACTATATATAAACAACAAGGAGCTACTATATAGCACAGGGAACTATATTCAATGTTTTGTAATAACATATAATAGAAAAAGAATCTGAAAAAGATTCTTATATACATATATGTGTATAACTGAATCATTTTGCTGTACACCTGAATCATTGTAAATCAACTATACTTCAATAAAAAAAATTTGCCACATTTTCCCCTACTACATGCCTTTTTAATATTTCTCAACTTCTAAAATTACACCTACCATTTATATGGGATAATGGCTAGTTTTTCAGATACAAAAGATACTAAAAGTATGGGCTGAACAAAGAACAAGAGGTTGGTCTTTATAACATGTATGAGTGGTCTTACGTTGATGACAATTACAGTAATAAAGCATAGCTGTTCACTTGAGATGTGTACACAGAGGATACACTTCCCTTAAAGAAATTCAGTTCTCTGAAGCTTAAGTACAACACCTTAGTAAAATCAATGTTTCTGGATTTTTCTTTACTCCTCTGGCCTAAATTAATTAGCAAGAAATGGTGATAAGAAATTTTCACCAATTTATAGTGATGCTTTTTGGGTAGACACCAACGCTGCCTCTCCATAGCTCTTGTACTGCAGCATGCAAATGCCCTGTATCTTCTGAAGCATAGTGAAAAGTGAAAACTGAAGTTACCGTTTCCTTTACATTTGGTTCTTTCTCTTGAATATCTGAATAATCTTGATGAAGCTGTTTTAAATCAGACAAGAAATATGCTGCATTCATAAGGGAAGCTCTTCTCTCCTTAAGTTCATCATACTTCACTTGTAGTTGTCTCAGCTCTGGCTCTAACCTAAAACAAACAAAAAAATTTTCCCGAAAATGAATGACATAAAGTATAACAACAGCCTAATAAGGTAGATGAGATGGAGTATGTCAGGGTGCTGAGTGAAGCTTTAAAAAAGCAGGGAAGGTGGCCTAGGTGGTCCAAGGTATCTTTGGCTCTGAAATTACAAACGTGAACGACTCTGGACTCAACACACAGAAAAGACTCTGAGACGTGATGCACAACGAGTGCTCAGCAAAGAAGCCCACCCACGAGGATGCCTGTTAGGTCCTAAAATTCATCGAGTCGTTTGTAAAGTCTTGAGAACTACTGAATTAAAACATATACTTGGGTAAAGTTTTTAGCGCCCCAGGCGGCAGTAGACAGGCAGTGCAGTTTAGCAGTAAAAGTGGACAAAAAGCCTTCCCTATGCCCCTTCCTCTTGCTGAAATTTTGTCCATTTCCAAGGTCTAAGAAAACCAGTGGAAAAACTCTATCAGTGCCTGGATGAAATGTGTGACCTTGAGCAACCTGCTCTCTCTCTCAGTAGCTTATTAGTTTCTTAACCTATAAAATAAAAAGGGATAACTTGGATTTTCTGGACCAATTTATAAAAGAATGGGGAGAGGCTACCATCTTTTATTCTCACAAATGAAGATATAAAAAAACAACTATGCTCTGATATCCTTTTACAAAAGAAAAGTCCTCATAACAGTTCCGTACACTGAACAAGTGCTGCATTCTGGAAAACTCATTGTGCCATCTGGGTTGTGGGCAGGAGTGCTTGATTTGGAGCCAGTTGGCAGACACCAGGCGGGTGGCTGAGGGTCAGTTACTGCCCTGTGCCTTAGGTCTTTCACATGTAAAGTTACAATAATGACATACATTTTTCTCTTTCTGTGCCTTTTCAAAATACTATACTTCTCAACTTCTAAAATTCTATCTAGAAAAGGAACAGTAGATCTCAAAGACAGATGAGTCTTCTGTAGTTGTCTTATATGGCCAAATAACCTACCTCACAGGGTTACAGCGATGAGTTAGTATGTAAAGCATTTATAGGACAGTGCCCAGCACACACAGCTAACACCTTAAAAAGCTTCCTCTCATTATCCTTCTTATTTTGGCCTGGGCCAATGAAAGCTTTAGCATGGGCCAGCAGCACCTGTCCATACACCAGATTTGGAAACCAAAAGCCTAGACAACCAATTTTTACCACTTCTAAACTTCTGTGGCCGTCTCATCTTTAAAACTTAGTACTTAATTATAGGCTGTCTTTTCTGATAAGACCACTTTTTCTAGCTATTTTAAACTCCTTAAGAGCAGAGAGCATATCTGACACTGCTTATTCTTCTGCTGCTTTACTACCAACCCTCCAGTTCACAGAGCAGCCCTGTCTGTATGGAAGACCACCAAAAAATACTAGTTGGTTGACCAGCTCACGGATTGTGCTCCAGTCTTCCTAACCAGACCATGGAGACGGCCCTGGTGGAAAGTGTCCTGGCCCAACACTTGGGAATGGACTCACACGAGTGCCATGCCAAGCTATACCTTTCAACAAGATTCACAAAAACTGTTAACACTTAATACAAAACTTACGGTATCCCAGTCTCCGTGAGGCACTTTCTGTATATTTATTCATTTAAATCTCACAACACCCTGTGAGGTATAGTTATCATTGTGCTCATCTACAAATGAGGGAACTGAGGCACTGAGAGGTTAAGTAACCTGCCCAAGGTTGCACAGCCAGTAAGTGGCAGAGCCTAGACTCAAAGCCAGGCAGTCTGGTTCTAGATGGAGTCTGTGCATGCACTAAGTCTCTAATTCGGCTGCCTCTCGGGCCAGAACTGAGAGCTCTCATGGGGGTACGGGCCACTGCTGAATTCCCCTCCGCTCACAGCTTCTCCACTTGGCAGCAAAGCCTGCCTTCACTGAGCTTCCAAGCTCAGAGAAACCTGGGGTTTAAACGCAGCACAGCAGCAAGTTTTACAACAAAGCTTCGCATGGCATATCGTGATTAAATCCTTGTTAAGTTCTCAAAGAGGATTTTGATATTATCTTACCGAAGCAGTTCATCCTGGACTTCAATCAGATGTTGCCTTTTCTTTTCGATATCTGAGATCATCTAAGTAATACAACAGTTAGTTAAATTAATTTTGTAAATATTTGAGCACTGCCTTGTACACTGTATTGGAAATATAGTGGGAAACAAGAAAAACCCCATTCTTACCATCATGGAACTTTGGTCTAATAGGGAAGATAGATATTACATACAAACAGGATGTAATTACAACATGTGATACATGCTATGAAGGGAAAGAACAGGGAACTCTGAAAAAGAACAGGGGTATCCAGTTGAGGACTAATTAAAGAGGAACTGGGGTCAGATCTTTACTACCCTGTGAGCTATAAAGTAAGGAGTTTCCATTTTATCTAGGTACACTAGAAAAATACTGAAGCAGGGGAGTGTCATGACACAATTTTTATTTTAAACAGGACATTTCAGTATAATACACTGTATTATCTCAACTGTCACTTTTAGTGACTACCTCATATTCCACTGCTGGACATTGAGACGACTACTGCTTGCTTATAAGAAATGCAGAATTGAGCAACAGGAGATTAAAACTGAAAAACGACAAAGGCTTATAATCACCAGAAGGAAAAATGTATACATTTCAAATCCATTTCTGTTATAAATGTAGAGGGGGAGCTGTGCTTCTACACGTAGGTTCATGCAAGTTTGGAGCTAGAACATCGGATGTCAGGTGGTCCAACTACAAACAGACGGGCAAGGAGGGCCTCGTGTTTCCTTTTGCAAACCTAGTGGCACACAGTGCATTGAGGGAGCAGAACCAGGACGAGAAAGGAGGCCTCCTGACCCTTAACCCAGGATTCTCCCCAGGCTGCCCTTTTACCTGAGACCTAAGACAGTTCTTTAGTCTAAAAGGTTTTTGACATACACAGCAGTGACAAATATACATTACTTAATACTTATCCATATAAGTGGCCATTTTGGGCTTGAGAGCCATTTTTAGGCTAACAAGGATCCCCAGTTCCTCAGCTTGCAGGATACTCATCTGATCGATCACCAGATCAACCAAAGAAAAGCCTGACTAAAGAGATAAAAGATCTTATACAAACTCTCAAGGCCGTAAAACCCAGAGTCAGGTCTTTACTTAACTCTACATATGTGCATGTTCTACAGAACTGTGTTTCTAATCACATAAGTAAGTTACCTTAGTGTTCTTCCTTCTCAGAGTTTTCAACATCTGGACTTCTTTAAGCTACACAAAACAAAAAATAAATATTCGCCTGCATTTTCCACAGTTAACTGTTTTATCAGTTTACAATATAACCACATCTAGTTTAAAAACAACATGTGAAATATGTATAGTTCTAATGAGTTCTTTACCACATTGCCAGCAAATGCAAGCTTTTCAAAGATAACAGTATGCTGCTCAGGATTAATAAAAAATATCCAGACCAACAAATTTATGTCAGTGAACTTACCATTTTGATGAGTTCTTCTTTCAAATTAGAATGAAATTTGTTGATGGCTTCCTTACAAATTCTAGAGTCTGTTTTTTGTCTATAGCAGGATAAAGAAAGTTAAACTTAGGTATTACATAAAGGATTTTGAAAGGTGTGTTGCATTTGTTTAGCACACCCATAGACACACACACTGTTTGGTACATGCCCTTTTGAATATCTAAGATGGCATGGTCAGCTTGCAGCCCTTTCTCAGATTAAAAAAAATACTGGAAACATCTCAACAAACAAAAGAAAAAGAAGAGGAAATATTTCCCCCAAACCCTCATGTATGTGGTCAGCACTCCCTGACACTGGCCACATCCACAGGTGACACTAAGCCATGTAGAAAGCAATGTTTACAGCCAATCTCTGTCTTTTTCTGCTGCCTGATCCAGTGACCAGCAGACTTTAGCGCCTTCCTTCCTCCCTCCCTGCTATAACTGGAGAAATAATTGTATAACACATCTGGACTAACCAATGAGTAAGTAGCCAGAAGCCTGCCATTCAGTTCTGCAAAAACTATAAAGCTGACCCAAAACTGGCTCAGGTCCCTGTCATCAGGGACAAAAGAGCCCAGTCTCCCGTCTGGCTCACTCTGGCTGGACACAGACCCACAGCGACTGTGCAGGAGCAGCGCACACACTGCCAGGGCGGCAGCCAGCCCACTCTGCCTCGGCACGGTGCACCACTATGAAGTGTGCTTTTAATAGAAAATAAATCTCGTGTGACAGTTTATCTTATAGTTATTTTTATCTTGGGGCAAATCCATGAGGAAAAGTCACCCAGCATAAGGGGACTAAGCCCACGGCCTAATTCTTCAGAAGCTAAGCATCACATAAGAGAAGGCCTACACATCTGAATACAGATTTTTGAAGTTTTCATCAAAAAAATGGAGTATTTCTAGTGACATCAGAAGATGGTGGAATAGGAAACCCCACAGGGAAACCAACTTAACAACTACCTACAGCCCAAAAAGCCTTTATGAGAACTCCAGAAACCAGTTGAGAAGTTGCAGTACCCTGGCAAGTTCAAAGTCAAGAAATGTTCAATCTAAAAGAGCAATTTTAGGGCTTCCCTGGTGGCGCAGTGGTTAAGAATCCGCCTGCCAATGCAGGGGACACGGGTTCGAGCCCTGGTCCAGAAAGATCCCACGTGCCGTGGAGCAACTAAGCCTGTGCGCCACAACTACTGAGCCTGCGCTCTAGAACCCGCGAGCCACAACTACTGAGCCCACGTGCCACAACTACTGAAGCCCGTGTGCCTAGAGCCCACGCACCGCAACGAAGAGTAGCCCCTGCTTGCCGCAACCAGAGAAAGCCTGCGCACAGCAACAAAGACCCAACACAGCCAAAAATAAAATAAATAAATAAAAGCAATTTTAAACATGATGTCTTAATAAAATAATCTCTCTATATAAATAGCATAAATTGATAGAAGTACCAGGAAAAACGTGAGTAATACTGATTCTAATAATAGATCCAATAATTAGAGATTCTACATAGAACCACTAATTAGAGCTTTCCCACAGATTATGTGCCAGGCCATAAAGGAAGCCTCAGTATTTCAAAAATAGCTATCACCAATCCATGAAATTTGACCATAACTATGTAAGATGGAAGGTTAATAAAAAATATAAATTAAAAAGTCATATTTGGACATACAAAAACATACTACTTAATAATTCACAGGCTTGAAAAAAAATCATAATGGAAGTTTAAAAATATGTAAAACAGTGATAATGAAAATTCTACATATCAGAAGCTGTGGAGTGAGTAGAAGTGCTATTTCAAGGGAAAGTTATTAGGTACATATATCACAATATCAAAAGACTTACGTATACTCTAGGAGGATGTTCTCAAATGCAGACAAAACGACATCTAACTCCATGATGTCACTGGTTTTCTTTTCTTTTAAACACCAAATAGGTACACAGTCGGAAGTATCTAAAACATTAGGATAAGTCAATTTAAAATACTGATTATCAACAGTTTAGCTCTAGGTCCAGGGTTCTGAAAGCCTACAATGAAAGTAGTTCCACCAAATTGCTAAAAATAGCGAGAGCTTTTGAAGCACATGGGAGGAGACATGCTCACTTCTTCCTCTCCCGGTCAGTCTCACAAACCCGTCTGTACCTCACCCTCCAACTGCCGTCTGCTTGGTTCTCCCCTTTCTGCTGAAGTGGCCTAAAGCGCTGCTGCCTTTTCATTACCTTGCTGAGTCCTTACTTAACAGTCTGCTCTTATCTAACACTACTGGTGACTGAGATCTTCTCTATTAACTACATTTTCATAGTTTTAATCTACCTGAGAGGCCACTTCTAGGACACATAAAGGTTACTGAGTGTATTGATTCAGATAGCTGTAGGAATATAATAAGAGATTAACTAAACTATGGTACATTTGTGAGCAAAATATTATACATTCAGTAAAATGGTATTGTAGAATATTTAATGACAAGGACTTGAGCCCACTTAGTGTGAGAAAAGCTCAGTAAAAGAATTGAAGAGTAAAGACCAAAAAACATGGTAGTTATTTTGGGGTGATGGAATTTTAGGTGATTTTATCTTTCTTTCCATACCTTTGAAATTTTCCAAAATAAGCATTTTTATAATAAGAAAAATATAAAACTTATCTTTTAAAAGAACTGAAGGAAAGAGAAAATGCTTTATTTTCCTCCCATTTGCCAATAAACTGTCAATAAAAAATGATGCAAAATAACATGGATGAATCTCAAAGTTATGCTGAGTGAAAGAAGCCTTCTATAATAGAGTACATACTATGTTGTATGAAAAGAGTATATACTATGTTATGAAAAATTAAAATAGATTAATGAATAGGTGCTAAAGCAAGTATAATAAATTTTGACAGTAAAATCTAGGTAGTGGGTATATGAATATATATTGTAAAATTCTTTCTCCTTTGTCGTATGTTGAAAATTTTCATGATAGATGTTGGGAAAATCAGTTATTCCAAAGTCACATATTTTTAACTTTTTAAAGTAACAGTTTTATATACTTAAATTTACTACTTTATCAAATTAAGAAAAATATTTTTAAAAAAGAAATTCTTGAATGATTGACTATGTATAAAACACTATTGTATACCCAAGTCTGTGGCTTCACTTCTTGGTTTCTTCCTTTTGCCACGAAACATCTTCTTTTTCTGAGCTTTCTTAAAAAACAAAAAAAACCACAGCAAAGATTTTTATTTAAGAGGAGTCTCTCTTAAAACAAGAATTAAGACAGTATTATCAGACACTGTCAATATTTTAGCTACAATTCTCATTTTGTTCTAAGTTAATGGTTAATTATATAAATTATCTAAATTAATATAAGGAAATGCTGAAAAAAATTAAACCACCTCAAAATAAAAAGTAATTAAAACTTTCAGTTGGCTTGTAACAGTGGGTGCCTTGGAGGAAACTGAACTTTTATTATTTAAGATAATAATGTGTGGGGCTTCCCTGGTGGCGCAGTGGTTGGGAGTCCGCCTGCCGATGCAGGGGACACGGGTTCGTGCCCCGGTCCGGGAGGATCCCACATGCTGCGAAGCGGCTGGGCCCGTGAGCCATGGCCGCTGAGCCTGCGCGTCCAGAGCCTGTGCTCCACAACGGGAGAGGCCACAACAGTGAGAGGCCCGCGTACCACAAAAAAGAGAAAAAAAAAAAAAAAAAGATAATAATGTGTGGAATCAGCTCAATTTCTGCTCCAAGCTAAGAGGAAGTAACAGCTTCTGAACTAGCTGTCTTGCCATAAACAGCCATAAAGTGGGGAGACGGGTGGCACCTTCATTCAGGCACTGGACAACAGGCAAAACAAGCCTGAGAGACTCAGAAGGTGGACTCTGGCTGCCCGCCTTCCCGCACGCCTGGGGACAGCTGAGACCGCAGCACAGCAGGCCCAGTCCCAGCAGAGTGGTAACCCTCGTCCGCGGGAGGCAGAGGCCTGCAGTAAGCTGCTCAGGGAGAAAGAGCCCAGGTCTTGGGTGCGGGTCCCCGACAGCCCCTGACCGCCTACTCCACATGCGCATGAGGCTGCAGAGAGTATACTGGGACGTGGCTGTCGTGGGATTAAGAAGGTAACAGGTAATAACAGACAGGAAATTCTGGGGGAGATCAGTTGGAGAAAATGCAGAGACCTCATTAACAACTAGTTAACAGATGTCTATCCAGCTGAGCTTGGGGAGAGACCACAAGTTAGGGGTAAGAACGGTACCCTAGATCGTGCAATATCAAACAGGGTGAAACTGTTCCCAAGGGGGCAGGCCAGAAACCCTCAGATAGTACAATGGTTTGTGACCATACACAGTATATTTATGATATTACAATTTAACTGCGGGGGATGGTTAGGAGGAAAAATGTCTAAAAAGGCTTCTTAGGGAGGACAGCAATGGAAGAGGGTTGAGAAGCACTGCTCTAGAGAAAGGCCTACCCTAGACTCACCCTAACAAAGCCTAAAACCAGTCTCTGGCCAGATTCACCAGGGAGACAGAGACGGGAGGGTGTGGTAAGCAAGATCCCCAATGACTTGGACAATTCCCTCCCCTTGAGTGTGGGTGGCTCCTGTGAATATGATGGGATGGTCACTCCCTTGATTAGGTTACGTTTCATAAGAGGCCACTGCAGCAGACTGGAGAGATTCTCTGGCTAGCTCTGAAGATGTCAGCTGCCATGCTGTGAGAGGGCCATGTGACCAGGACCTAAGGGCAGAGAGTGACCCGGCTTTAACCAGAGAGAAAACAAGAACCTCAGGCCTACAACGGCAAGGATCAGAATTCTACCAACAGCTTGCATGATCTTAGATGGGGACCCTGGGCCTTGGATGAGATTTCAGTCCTGGCTGGCACCTTGACTCCAGCCTCTGAGACCCCGAGCAGGGAATCCAGCTAAGGTGAGCCTGGACTTCTGACCTATAGAAACTGTGAGGTATAAATGTATGTTGTTTGAAGTCACAAAATTTGTGGTACTTTGTTATGCAGCTACTGAAAACTATTACAGAGGTTGAGTCCCACTGAGTTACAGAGGCTTGGAAGACACCTTAGGCTTTCCACAGATTGACTCTAACGAAGGATAAACCACACTACAGAAGTTCAGGATGATCAGCCAATAATTAAGATGCCTATTAGAATGGAAGGCAGCATTCAGAAGAAAACACAACTCAAAGTCTCAACAACCTATCAACAATGTGCAATACACAAAAAGTACCAGGTTAAAAATGTTATACAAAAAATGTAACCTATAGGGGCTTCCCTGGTGGTGCAGTGGTTGAGAGTCTGCCTGCTAATGCAGGGGACACGGGTTCGAGCCCTGGTCTGGGAGGATCCCACATGCTGCGGAGCAACTGGGCCCGTGAGCCACAACTACTGAGCCTGCGCATCTGGAGCCTGTGCTCCGCGACAAGAGGCCGCGATGGTGAGAGGCCCGCGCACCGCGATGAGGAGTGGCCCCCGCTTGCCACAACTAGAGAAAGCCCTCACACAGAGATGAAGACGCAACACAGCAAAAATAAATTAATTAAAAAAAAAATGTAACCTATAGTCAAGACAGACAAAGTACTCAATAGAAGCTGACCCTGAGACAGCCCAGATAGTCATCCCTCAATATCCAAGGAAGATGGTTCCCAGATCCCCCATGGATACCCAAATCTGCTGATGTTCAAAGTCCCTTTTATAAAATGGTGTAGTATTTGCATGTAACCTATATACATCCTCCTATAAACTTTAAATCATCTCTAGATTACTTACAATACCTAATATATAAATACTGTGAAAATAGTTGCTGGTGCCTGGCAAATTCAACTTTTGCATTTTTGGAATTTTATGGAATTTTTTGTCGAATTTTTCCTATCAGCGGTTGGTTGAATCTATGGATGTGGAACCTGCAGATACAGAGGGCTGACTCTACCTGACTGAGAAAACAAAGACCTTAGAGCAGCTGTTATAAATATGTCCAAAGAAGGAAATGATGGTCTTAATGATTATGCAGATAGGGAATCTCAGCCAAGAAGTAGAAACTATGGGAAAAAAAAAAAAAAAAGGAAATTCTAGAACCCAAAAGCACGCTACTAAAAAGGAAAAGTCACTGGGTGATGTTTTATTTCCTGTGGCTGCTATAATAAACGACCACAGCTTCGTGGCTTAAAACAACAGAAATGTCTTCTCCCACAGTTCTGGAGTTCAGAAGCCTGAAATCCATTTCAGTGGGCCAAAATGAAGGTGCCGGCATATTATGACATATTAAAAGCTTGACTAAAAGATATTATATATTGATATGTCAAGAATCTTAAAATAGGGATTTCCCTGGTGGCACAGTGGTTGAGGGTCTGCCTGCCGGTGCAGGGGACACAGGTTCAAGCCCTGGTCTGGGAGGGTCCCATGTGCCGCAGAGCAGCTGAGCCCATGTGCCACGACTGCTGGACCTGCGCCCTGGAGCCCGCGAGCCACAACTGCTGGGCCTGCGCTCCATAACTATTGAGACCCGTGTGCCTGGAGCCTGTGCTCTGCAACGGGAGAGGCCGCCACAGTGATAAGCCCGAGCACTGCAACAAAAAGTAGCCCCTGCTCACCGCAACTGGAGAAAGCCCGCGCGCAGCAACGAAGACCCAATGCACCCAGTAAATAAATAAACTTATTTAAAAAAAAAAAAAAGAATCTTAAGATTTCATATGACCCAGAAATCTTATCATAGCAATTTCTTCTAAGGAAACGATCAAGGATGTGCACAGAGATTTAGCTAGAAAAGAAAATCATCAAAGCACTTACATTTTAAAAATTACAGTTGCTCAGTAGTAAGAGATTAAACTATGGCACGTTCATGAATGAAATGTCATGCATTTATTAAAATGGTATGTAGAATACTTAATGAGAAGGATATGGTTCCACTTAGGGTGAGAAAAGCTCAATAAAGAAGAGTATAGACCAAAAAATGTGGTGGTTATTTTATTTTTGGGGTGATGGAATTATAGGTGATTTTATCTGCTTTTCCATACCTTCCAAGTTTTCTAAATAAACTTATTTTTATAATAAGAAAAGTGTAAAACTTATCTTTTAAAAGAAGTGAAGGAAAAAGAGAAAATGCTTTGTTTTCCTCCTAGACATTTTCTATCAACGTTTTTTCTCTCCAAGGGGATAGCAGACACTCTCCTACCAGCTGACTTTCTGTTTCCAGGGTCTCTTCTTCAACAGAGGGCTTGGCACCAAGGGGTCCCACCTTTTTAAGCGTGACCAATTCAGCTGGTTTCTCTGAAGGTTCTGAAGATGCTGTAGCTGAAACAGCTTCATGTTGTGTACTTATGTTCTCTGCTGGTTTAACTTTTCTCGTTACATCACTTTCTTCAGTGCTTTCAGATTCATCACTAATGGGCTTGAGTTTTCTTCCTGGCTATGTCAAGAAAACAGCATTACTGTTTTGAAAGTACAGATGCTTACCATTCCTATTGTATTAGATAACCATGAAGCCCACATTTCTTATCTCTAAACTTCAAGACTGAACATAATAGGAAGATGGCAACACGATTTAGCGGATAGGACGGGAAACCTTGACTAAAGGGCTCCAAGCAGGCACTCCCAGCAAACCACTCTGCCTTTGTAAACCACCATCTAAACACATTACACGAACACGATGAAAACTGACAAGGTACACAGAGAGTTGAGATCTCTGTAATGAAAAACACTTCAGATATAAAAATATTTCATTTTTATTAAAAAAATCTTGTAAAACATTATATACTCTATGAAAAATGTTGCTACAGAACATTTTCTCTATTTGCATCCAACTTGACTGGATATGAAATATCTTACAATTTAAGATAGGAGAACACGCCTACATACCTTTTTTGCACTAATTTTTACAGACTCATTTTCACTTGCTTCAACGTCAGAAGTGTCCGAACTGTATCAAAGAACAAACCGTCAATATCTTGCACACATTTCATTTTTATTGACATATGTCTTCTAAAAGTTGCTCCCCCAACACAAAAACGAGCTCAATTTATAAGGAGATTTCCCACCTGTCACGGGTGGGCCTGCCACCTTCCCAGATTTACTGGTCATCTCCCACACCTTCCCACACCCAGGCCACATCAGTTTAGTGCTGGCAGGCAAGTAAGTGTCCCATAACTGCAGTACCTCATGGCCCTGTCTGAGAACCGCTCTTTTCTCCCCGTCACCACTCCCAGGTGTACGGGCCATCATCTGTACTAATCCACAGACACTAGGCCCATGCTCAGGGGACAGAAAAGAGAATACCTTCTTTCATCCTTTGAAAAGGAAAAAATAACCCTAAACTTCTGATGAGAGTTCTTTCATTTTTTTCATTCAATTCAACAAACATTTATTTAACACCAACCTCAAAATGCAAGTACAAGGAATAAAATGACTTGAAAAATGAGGAGGCTTCCTTTAATGGGTTCACTGACTAGCAGGAAGGCCAAAGACAGTGAGTGCAGAGGAGATGTGGAGAAATGGCTGGGGAATCAGGAAACACATCATGGTTATGAGACTTGAGATGACTTTTGAAAACACTTTTCCAGGCAAAGAAACAAAGGGAATGGGATTTAAGGAAGAAGGAAAAGTAAACATAAAAGCACCGTTCGACGTACGGGAAATCAGAGTACAGAGCGAATGTCTTGCTAAAGAGAAGCTAACACTATGGAAGAAGCCAAAGGCTAGGACCGGGGAGGCACCGAGGCGGCCAGAGGCGTCCTGCTCAGACCTGCCTTGCTTGGGTGCTGCGCCAGGGCGACCCTCGCGTGGCGGCCACTGCTGCCCGGCCTTCCCTTCAGAGCTGCCCACCACCTGGGGTCGGCCAGAGCTGTGAGAGCTGCGCTGCAGTCTGAGGCCATCTCTGCTCAATCCGGATTCTTCCACCTGTAACTTTCCCTGATGTTGCTAATAAATCTCTTCAATTCTCTCACTGCCTCAGGTCTACTTACCCGAGGAGCCAGACAGACACAGGGGGCCCCCGTACCACGCCTACAGGTTGGGGGTGAGGGAGCTAAGGCCTCCGTGCTAGACACACACACTGGAAGCGGGGGTGGTGGGGGTGGTGATCGCACAGACAAAGCGACCAGCAGCAGGGGCCTGAGCCGTGGCCACAGGGAGGCGGAGGGTGTACGCAGAGAAGAAAAGCAGGTTCTCAAGGGAGTCACAGGCCAGAACAAAGGAGACCGGTCAGAGAACAGAAGGTACCAGGAACGGTTCCCAGACAGCTTTGTGGGGTGACTGGGTGACATCAGGACCCTCAAGCTAGAGGACACCAAAGGAGCTTGTTGACACCAGACGAGGGAGGAATGACGGAGCCTGGTTTCGGCTGTGTTGAGCCCGAGGTGCCTATAGGCATCTAGGGAAACGTGGCCAAGGTGCAGGACAGCCGGGGCCTCGGGAGGGGCTGGGCGAGAGGGAGACCTGGGGTCAGCGGCTTATGGGTCGTTAAAGCCACGAGAGGAATACGGGGGAGGGTGGAGAGGAGAGGGTGAGCGCAGACTCGCAGACACAGAAAGAGAGGAGAGGAGAGCTGGGAACAAAGAACCCGACAGCCCTGGGGGCCTGGCAGCTGATGCCGCCTGAGTCCTGGGGAACGCTGACGTGTGCGCCTCCCCGTGCATCCCTTCTGCCCAGACTTCCTTCTGTATCCATATATAAGCCCGGTCTAACCTACCCAAATAAAGTTTTTTGTCTGGACGTATCGCACCACCAAAACCAAGATTACCAAGGACATCCACACTGTTAAACCAACCCCTGTGCTCAGCCTTTCCCCAACTGGCGTTTGGTCCTCCTGAGGACACACACCTACTCGCCCCCCTCCCGCCTCTCCCGAGCACAAGCCCTCTCCTGGCTTCCTTCTTTCCCCTCTGGCCACTGGTCCTCTCTCTGCTTTGCAAGCTCCTCCTCCACCTGGACAGATGCCAGGCTTTCCCGCAGGGTGGCCCCAGGTCCCCGCCTCCTCTCGGCCCACCGTCTCTCCCTGGGAGTGCTCACCCGTGCCTACACCTCCTGTACCAAACCACTTCAGTCTGAACTCCGGCTCAGCCCCTCCTGGGAGCGCCAGGCCCAAGTACACAGCAGTCTCTCTAACATCTTCACACCAAGTTCATGACCGCCTCAGGATGACAGGAGTACTCTATCTCCTAGGTAGCCCCATCCTACTCCATGGCACAATCTCAATCCACTTACACGACAGAAAGGCAGGAGTTGTCAATGACAAATAGGATTAACTGCACCCAGGTTTAGATGAAGTCACAGAAGTCAAGGAGAAAATGACCAACACTAGAAGAATGGAAAAAGGATACAAAGAGTGTGCAGAAAGAAATTCAAGGACTTGTAAAACATATAAGAGACGCTATTTAACTCAGTCATGAGAAAAATACAAACTAGAACTAGACAGACAGCATATCACACTGGCAAAACTCCAAGTCTGATACCATGCTGGTGGGAACGTGGCAGTAACTGAAAACTGCTAACATATTTCATTTGACTGAGGATGTCCCTTACGAACACATCCCACAGAAATATTGGCACATATGTGAAAAATACAGGCACGTGTGTGAAACGGCCTATGTGCCAGGTTACTGACTACAGCACTGCTGGTGACAGCAGAAGACTGGAAACAACCCAACTGCCTGTCGATCCAGGACTGGGGAAACAAACTACGGAAGATCCAAACTGTGGAAAACCTGCGACTGTGAACAGAAGAACGAGGAAGCTCCATATGCACTGATACGGAAAGACCTCCAAGATACAGAGTGGAAAAGCCAGGTAGCAAGGTATCCTGCCTTTTCGAAAAAGGTTAAAACTCTGTATTCTTACTCTGATGTGCACAAAGAAACTGTGAAAAGACATATAAGAAATTAATAGTGGGGGAGAGGGAAAAAGTGGATGCAGGAGCTGGATGATGGTGGAGAGGACATAAAGACTATTGTTAACCTTTTTATATTTTTAAACCATGTGAATGTGTCACCTATTCAAAAATTCTTCTTGAAAAATTACATTCACCACCATTTAAAATGGACTGTGTGGTTTTCCAAATATTTGGCTTTTGTTACCAATTTCCAATAACATCTCATAGAAAAACTGGAGTCTCCCAAATAGCCAAGGACCATAAGTTTTCCCCAGTGCAGAGAACCTCAGAAAGATGTCCTCATCTAGATTTCTGCCCAAGTGGGATATTTGTTTTAAAAATACAGTTTTGTTACTTTCAAAATATAGTCAGTAACTAGAACTGACCTATTACCTAACAGAGGTCCTTAAGTCAAGGATTTGCTCTAGCTAATAATTTTTAGTTAGTACTACAGCTGCTGAAGAGTTCTTCATTATATGTGCTCTCGAGTTGCCCCTGGTGCCATTTTTACAGATTTTCCTGACTCAGGCCTCCACATAAATCTGAAAACTCAAACCAATGCAGCTTAGGGACCACACAGCTGAAACGTACAACAGACTGCGTTTCCTTTGGGATTACCAGCTTCTCTTCCCTATTCCCACCCTGAACTAGAAAACATATCTTTTGTGACAATTAAGCATATTTGTAAATTAAAGGGACCTCTGAAAATCATCTAAAATTCTATGCTCCTAAAACCTTTCCCCTCCCTTCTTTGTTTTACCTCAAAGCTAAACCACCTTCACTGGTAAGTTTTCTAGGATAATCAGGTGTCAGTTACAGTTCTTATAAGTAATGTCAATTACTGAAAAACTGCCTTTTCATGTCCCAGTCTTCTTGAGGGAAAACATAAGTTGGCTCAAAAGACCTTTAAAAAGTTTTGGTTTTATAAGCTTCTGTCTTAAAGAACGTCTCAAAAGGGAGGGGATATGGGAACATATGTATATGTATAACTGATTAAATTTGTAAAATAAAAAAAAAAAATAAAAAAATAAAGAGAGACAGGATTGAGAGCTGGATCTAACAAAAGTAAATGGTATACAGGAGGCACTCAAGATCTATTTATTCAATAAATGACTAATACAAAGCGAGAGGAAAAGCCCATCTGGAAAAAAAGTAGGCAAGGCCTTCAGTGGAACACTTCTAACATTCCCTAGCTTAAAGCCGAGGGGCTCAGTGCGTGTGGGAGGTCATGGGGCCGCTGGAGGAGATGCACAGACCTGGGAGTTTCACAAGGTGTCAGGATCCCCCTAAGCTCTAAGGCTACTGCAGTGTTGAATCTTTTATATTTCTGCTACTGCCTTCTAAGGGGCACAGTGGTGCTGATGATAAAACAGAATAAATACTGCTCCCATAAGAGGAAAAAAGGAAAAAATACTAATCACAACAATCGTTAGACTTCTATCCACGTCTCCTCCAAATGTAGCTTTGTAAACTCCCTTAATAAGTTATGGACCATTTAAAGTGGCCAGGTAAAACAATGGAAATCCAAGAACAGTTATTCTCATTTCATTAAGACTATAGCATTTTTTAAGAGATCCATTGATCTCTAATTGCACCCACCCCCAACTTACTATTATAAACAAATATAAACTCTTTTCTCCCACTTTTCTAGAAGGAAAAGATAAACCACACTTAGTATTTATGAAAATACTAAAAGACTGAGTAATTCAAAATCATCAAATTATCCAAGGAATCAAATAAACACCCTCCTTTTGGAAAACACACAAAGCACAACTGTCACCGGCAAAACCCATTAACAATTCTAAGGGGACTGGGTAATACAATAAAGTCTAACCTTTTTTTTTTTTCCTTTTCCTGGGTGTAAAAAAAAAAAAAAAAAAAAAAAAAAAGAACGTCTCAGAAATCCCATTAACCAGGAGTAAACAGTTGCTTGAGATCCACCCATACCTTCTTTTTGCTTCCTTTCCTTGAGGAGTTGAGGGGAGAGATGACCCGCAGTGCTCGGAGAATTCTTCCTCATCAGCATATATAGCAGTGCTGTGTAAAGGAGGGTCTACAAAAGATTTTTTTAAAAAGGGCATTCAGAAGTCTGGCTGGCTGAGCAGTATTCAAGTTTGTTCCTTTACATTGGAGTATAAAGCAACCTGTGTTTAAATGGCTAACAAAATCAAAACCAATTACATATGCTACTTATGATCTCACACCTCAACAAGAAAAAATGTAAACCATTTCACCAATAAATACATGGATAGTTAAGCTATAACCTTACTGTCCTTATATATTACATGGAAACTTTTAAATGAGCTAAAAGATAAACAGGAGGTCTGACATTCTTTCCTCACCTGATGGAGCATCACACATCCACCTGGGAGACACAGCATGAACAATAAACTCAGAGGTGTGGAGGGCTTGCCCGACTCCTGCAACTCCATTACCCCACGGAGTGCCTGGCGCAGGGTGGGCACTCGACAGCTGTGGACGACGAGCCCTATGGGGAGGGACCCCAGTCCTTCCGCACTTCCCCATCTCTCTCCTTTACTCTAGAGCCTTGAGCTAAGCATAAAAAGTTAACTGGAGGGCTTCCCTGGTGGCGCAGTGGTCGAGAGTCCGCCTGCCGATGCAGGGGACACAAGTTTGTGCCCTGGTCCGGGAGGATCCCACATGCCGCGGAGCGGCTGAGCCCGTGAGCCATGGCCGCTGAGCCTGCGCGTCCGGAGCCTGTGCTCCGCAACGGGAGAGGCCACAACAGTGAGAGGCCCAAGTACCGCCAAAAAAAAAAAAAAAAAAAAAAAAAAGTTAACTGGAATGGAGACTTGCCTGGTGGCGCAGTGGTTAAGAATCCGCCTGCTGATGCAGGGGACACAGGTTCAAGCCCTGATTCAGGAAGTTCCCCCATGCCGCGGAGCAACTAAGCCCGTGCACCACAACTACTGAGCCTGCGCCCTAGAGCCCGCGAGCCACAACTACTGAAGCCCGTGCGCCTAGAGCCCGTGCTCCACAACAAGAGAAGCCACTGCACCACAACAAAGAGTAGCACCAACTAGAGAAAGCCTGAGCAGCAACGAAGACCCAACGCAGCCAAAACTAAAAAAAAAAAAAAAGTTAACTGGAATGAAGATAAAGGAGATAATGAGATAATGAAGATAATGGAGAAACGGAGAGGAGACCACAGGGCCTTGGTGGGAGGATGCTCCTACCTGCTGAGGAAGAGGGGGGTCACAGGAGAGGCCTCGGCACCCTGGCCTGGGCTTGTGGCGGGGGAAGGAGGAGGCCAACAGCGTGGAGCCAATGGCTGCAGGGGCGCCTGGTAAGGGCCAAGCACCCATCTCTTCACGCTCAGGCTTTAGCGTGCTGCACACACTTAAACGTTCTCACATTTAAACGTTTCAGCTGCTTATATAATGAACATAGCAACTGCACAATTTTAAAGTTAGTAATATACTTTGTATTGGCCTCAACTAGGCAAAGGGGTTTATTTACTTTACTACTGGGAATAACAAGGGAGAAAAAGAAAACTAGACCAATTTTTAATCTCCATATGTAACCAGTCACACAAGCTGTACTCTTACTACTCAACAATAAAAAGATAAATAACCTGATTTCAACCCAAGTAAAGGATGTGAACAGACACCTCTTCGAAGAAGATAAAGGCGTACCTCGTTTTATTGCACTTTGCTTTATTGCACTTCGCAGACACTGCATGTTTTACAAATTGAAGGCTTGTGGCAACCCTGCATTGTCAGATGATGATTAGCAATAAAGTACTTCTTAATTAAGGAATGTATATTGTTTTGTTACACATAATGCTATTGCACACTTAACAGATTACAGTGTAGTGTAAACATAACTTTTATACGCACTGGAAACCAAAGAATTCGTGACTCACTTTATTGCAATATTTGCTTTACTGCAGTGGTCTGGAACCGAACCCGCAGTATCTCCAAGGTGTGCCTGCATACAAATGGCCAATAAGTGCACCGAAAAGATGCTCAACATTAGTCATTAGGGGAATCCAACTCAAGACCACATTGAGATACTACCGCACATCCATGTGAATAGCTATTATCAAAAAAAACAGAGAACAAGTAATGGTGAGGATGTGGAGAAACTGGAATCCTTGTGCATTGCTAGTGGTGCAACTGCAATTCCTCAAAAAAATTAAACCCAGAATTATCATATGATCCAGCAATTCCAGTTCCGGGCACATACACAAAAGAAGGGAAAGCCAGACTGGGACAGATATCTGTACACCTATGTTCACAGCTGCATTATTCAAAATAGTCAAAAGGTAGAAGCAACCCAAGTGTCCACTGACAGGTGACTGGATAAACAAAATGTGGTCTATACGTAAAATGTATACACTACACTGTTAAAAAGGAAGTTCTGAGACATGCTACAACATGGATGAACTTTAAAGACATAATGCTACATGAGAAAAAGGATACAAAAGTACAAATATTGTATGATTCCTCTCACACGAGTGGGCAAATTCATAGAAACAGAAAGCTAGAAAGAGGGGGCGGGGCGAGGTGCCATCGGCTGTTGGGCAGAGAGTTTCACTCAGGGGAGAGAAAGGACAAAGTCCTGGGGACGGATGGGGTGATGGCTGCACACGATGCACACACTTCACGCCACAGAACCAGACACTTCAAAATGATTAAAAGGGTTAATTTTATGTTATGTATATTTTACCACACAAACACAATGAGACACCATTTCATACCCATTAGGATGGCTAGAATCGAAAAGTCAGATAATAACAAGAGTTGATGAAGACGTGGAGAAACTGGAACCCTCATACATAGCCGGTGGGAATGCAAAGTGGTACAGCTGCCGTGTCAACATTTCCTCAAAACGCTGAAGTGGAATCACCACGTGACTGAGGTGTACAGGCGGCCCTCCATATCTGTGGGTTCTGCATCCACAGAGTCAACCGACCATGGACTGAAAATATTTGGGGAAAACAAATTCCAGAGAGTTCCAAAAAGCAAAACTTGAATTTGCTGCACACAGGCAACTACTTACATAGCATTTCTATCGTACTAGGTATTATAAGTAACCCAGAGATGACGGATAGCAAACGGAAGGATGTGCACAGGTTACACGCAAACACTATGTCATCTTCTGTTTGTATTTTGTTGATTTCCTGGCCACACCTCGCACCATATGGGATCTCACCTCCCTGACCAGGGATTGAATCCGCACCTCCTGCATCGGCAGTGTGGAGTCTTAACCACTGGACCACCGGGGAAGCCTCCACTATGCCATTTTATATAAGGAACTTTAGCATCCTCGGACTACGGTATCCACGGGGGGTCCTGGAACCAATCTCACATGGATACTGAGGGATGACTACATTCCCAAGAGACATGAAAACACATGTCCATACAAAAAACTGGTACACGAATGTTCCCAGCAGGATAACTCGTAACGGCCACAAAGTGGAAACAACGCAAGTGTACATCAACTGATGAATGGATAAAAAAATGAGGTCTATCCACACAATGGATTATTGAACTCTAAAAATTTTTAGGAATGAAGTACTTACACTACCACATAGATGAACCCTGCAAATACTACACGAAATGGAAGAAGCAAGTCACATATGACCACATACACAGTGTATGATTCTATTTAAATGAAACGTCCAGGATAGGCAGAGCCATAGAGACAGGAAGTAGATTTATGGTTGCCAAGGGCTGAGAAGAAGAATAGGGAGTGATTACTTCTGGGCACGGAGTTTCTTTCTGGGGTGATTAAAACGTTCTGGAATAGAAAATGGTGATGGTTGTACAATTCTGTGACTATACTAAAAGTGAATTGAATTGTACACTTTAAAAGGGTGAATTTTATGGCAAGTGAATTACATCTCAATTTTTTTAATTATGATTTCTTTTAGATGAGTAGTTAAAACATTTTGATCAAGTCATAATAAAAGGGGTTTTCTGGTAATGACTACTTTTCACCTTACAAAATGTACAATATTTTCTTTTATTAACAAAAATTAGACTAGAAATATTAGATGCCAAATTAAAAATACGTGAAGTTGTATGTTTTCAAAATTCCCTTAAAACTTATTCTGGCAAAACATGTCTGATTACTGCTGTTCTAGATGTGGGCACACATGGCACTCTGTATCATTTCTGGCCTCCAGAGTGGCCAGTGACACACCGACAGAAGCCGTCCCACCTGGACAACTCACACACCCCTGGTCAGACAGGCACCAGTCCCGTCTTCCTAACACTCCAGGGAACACAGGGGAAGCTCCCCCGAAGCATCCTCTGCCTCAGTGTGTGCACGAAAAGGAAACATTATCCCTCTGCTCCTACCTAAACCAAAGCCCCTTACCGAATGACTGCTGGACGTATGAAGTAAGAAAGAAATTTTATATTCCTCTTGTTATAAAGGTCTACAACAGGTGTCCTAATGTGGCTGGCTTGTTGACAAATGCTACTAGGAGAGCTCCACTTTGACAACACTTAATAGAGTTCTTAGTTCCAACGTACCTAGAAGTGAGAAAAATTAATTCAAATTATCAAATACTCCCCAGAACATTGTATTCATGTGCAGACAACCTCGCTTTTGTATTTGAAGACATTTCTATATTTTTATTAGTAACTAGCCTAAATGCTGTTGCTTGAACCACTTTAAAGACTTTAGGATAAAGATTTAAAATACTAACCAAAGGTTTCATAGGGTTCTTCATCTTTCTCATTTTCACCCAGCCTGCCGATGCTTGAGATCCCAGAATTATCAGGAAAATCAAATACATCGGTAGGCTTGTGCTTTTGGCCAGCTTCCTGGAAGTGAATAAAGTTCAAAGTCACTGAATTGGCCCTCCCAAAAAGAACATTACAAAGCTGATTTACGTGGCAAGGATCCTCCCGCTATCACCGCGGCCTAAGAAGTGAGCCTTCACACTCTTGGGGGTCAGAGGCTCTTCTGGTCCTCCGAGGCAGGGGTTGGGAAGCTTTTCTATGAAGGACCAGGGGGTAAGCACAGCTGACCACTGAACAACGCAGGGCTCAGCGGCGCCCACCCTCCGCGCAGCCGAAACCCCCGTGTGACTTCGCGGTCGGCCCTCCCGATCCGGGTTCAACATATGCGGTTTCAACTGCGGATAGCCGGATAGCGTAGAACCTACTATTGAAAATAATCCGGGTAGAAGTGGACCCTCCCAGTTCAAGGGTCATCTGTATATTAGACTTTGCGGGCCCTGGGGACTGGTGCCACTACGCAGCACAGCCGTCGCAGTGTGAAAGCAGACAGTGGCAACGCAGAAGGAAGCACGGCTGGGCTGCAATCAAGCTTTGTGTGTGGATACTGAAATTTGACTTTCATATTTTCACATGGCATGAGACACTCTTGATTTTACTTCAGTCATTGCAAAATATAAAAACCACCCTTAGCTCGCAGGGCTTTACAAAACCAGCAGGCGGGCTAGATCCGGCCCACAGGCCACTGCCTGCCAACTCCTGAGCCCGTGTGGGCCTCTCCCCAGAAGCATGCCCATGAAAGTTCCTAAACACAGAGGCTAAAAACTCCTGATTGCAGGAGAGAGACGAGGGTTTACAGTCCAATATACTAATAAGCCCCAGGAAGACTGCCCCTCAAATCCCAATGAAAGACAACATACAGAAAGTGAGAAAAACATCCACAGTAGCTCTGGAAAATGTGGAGGGCTGCCATTAACAGACAGGAAAATATGAAGGAATCCTGGAAGATATACAGGAGATGGAATAAAAGTGAGAGACAAAACAGAAACTACCACTTACAGACCCTCAGGGAAAAATCTTTCACGGATCGTGTGTGGGGAGAACGGATGCCAAAGACGAGCTGACATCCTGCATCCTCCCCAAGCAAGTGGACCTGTGTAAGGCAGCTCCCTTCCCGAGGAGGGAGGGGGACCGGAGAGCTGAAGAAACCCTTCCAGAGAGGAAAAGGGCCCCCTCCAAACGGGGAGGGGGTCAGGGGAGCAGAGAGGAGACACCCTGCAAAAGGGAAAACCAGGGGAAGGGCACAGAGCAGGGAGAACTCCCGACGCCCGGGCATCCCCAAGCAGGCACTGTCAGAAGTTGTTCATGTGAATTTCCAAGGCCAACTGGACAGGCCGCTGGAAAATACTCTGAAGTGAGCTAGCCGGAGGGTTAAACAAACGCACCTGCCTTTCACAGACATTTACTTCTAAGACTCCACCCTGAAGTAAAAATACCATGCGAATGTGAAACTGAATGGAATATTATGAAATCATAAACCGTGGAAAACTATAACAACATGGAGAAATAGCTATAAGTGACAAAAGCAAAATACAGAACGTTGTACAACTGTTCAACGATGTCAATTGTCCAAATGAAAATGAAACCAGCCGAGGCCCAGAAAAAAAGATTCAAAACGTTAACAATGGCCATTTTCTCCATTATACTGGAAGGAGCAGGAGGAAAAGGAATATGCTTTTTCACTGCAAGAAAACACTAAGCTCACCAAGTCTACGAAACTCTGAGTCTCCTATAAAACGCTATTTTGTTTTGTCAATTACGAGAAAAATTATATTAAAATATAAAAAAGATAACTTACATCTTTCGTGGAATGTGTTCTTCCTACAGTGTTCTTTGAATATCTCGTACTAGGAAACAGCAAAAACACACACAAGAGTTAGGAAATACTTAAAAATAACTTGGGGAAACACCAGAATTACACCTCAGCCAAGCATTTTCTTTCCAAATTACATTCCTTGTTAGTTGCACTAACAATGTGCACATGACGAAATTCAGGTAATGGCAAAATCCTTTTAGAAAGCAGAACCCATATCTCACACACTGAATTAAATTTTTTATAGGCCAACTCATAACACCTACGTATAAATAGCACAACTCTGCCCTCAGGGACACAGAAAACTCCTAACGCTGCTGTCATCCTTGTCCCTGAAGTCGCAGTCAACAGCAACGGCTGGCGTTCCGCAGAAATGAGCAAGAGGTACCTCTCTTTCTCAAGCACTGGACCCCCGTTCCCTCTGTGCCTGGCTCTCTTACACACACTTTCTCATTTAGCTCTGAAACAGTCCTCAAGGTAGAAGTGAATCCCATGTTCCAGATGTGTATCTGCCCAAAGCCACACGCGGCCAGGAAGGAGGGAAGCCTGCGTTAACATCTGCACCAGTTCAATCCCAGAGCTGCCTGCTTTCCGCCCTTCAGGCTCCCTCCACTGGGCATTAGGATAAAAGGATAAAGTTGCGTACATAGTGACCAGAAGAAAAAGTGGAAATATGAGAGGCAGGAAATAATCCCGCCAGGGACTATGCTTTGAGTATCCTCTGTGGTCCAGGCATGGTGCCAGGGCGGGGGGGATGCCCTACACCACACACGCAGGCCCTGACTTTCAAAAGTGCCCTGCAGACACCGGTTAGGGACGGCAAAGTCCGTTTAGTGTCTGAACGAGTATTTCTTTGTGGAACAAGTATTTCTTTATTTGATATAATTTCAAACTTAGAGAAAAGTTGAGAATGCTCTAAGAACCTTCTGTATACCCTTTACCTGCTTCACCAACTGTTTACATTTTGTCTCACCTGCTTCCTGTGTGTCTGTGTATGGTAAACTGGGGACACTGCAGTGTGTCTTTCCTAAGAGGGCGTTACCTTGTGTAGTCACAGTACAACTTCCAAATCAGGAAATTTACCACTGACATCATTGTCTAATCTACAGTCCATATCCAAGTTTCAACTGCCCCATCATGTCCTTTAAGGTTTTCCCCCAGCATTAAAAAAAAATAAATACAGGGGCTTCCCTGGTGGCGCAGTGGTTGGGAGTCCGCCTGCCGATGCGGGGGACACGGGTTCGTGCCCCGGTCCGGGAGGATCCCACGTGCCGCGGGGCGGCTGGGCCCGTGAGCCATGGCCACTGAGCCTGCGCGTCCGGAGCCTGTGCTCCGCAACGGGAGAGGCCACAACAGTGAGAGGCCCGCGTACCGCAAAAAAAATAAAAAATAATAAATAAATACAAAAGAATATAAAATATAAGATTTCTTAAACCTTCGGTTTTATTATGTGTGCGTACGTGCACGTTTGTGTACCCACTGTGATGTAAAACATCATTACTGTGAATTACAGTAAAAAAAAAGTTGGAAAACTGTTAGAGCAGTGATTCTCAATCCTCAGGTATCAGAATTACCTGGAGGGCTGGTTAAAACAAGACTGCTTGGCCCCAACTCCAGAGCTGCTGATTCAGGAAACCTGGGGTGGCCACTGAGAGTCTGCATGTCTAACAAGTTCCCGGTGGAACCACATTTGAAAACCACTGCTCTATTTGATTCTCAGACCCAAAAAAGCAGGTAGAGCAGATACTAGTGTTACGGCCTTTATGATTCTGGGGTTCAGAAAAGTTAAGTGACATCAGTGGTCACACAGCCAAGTGATAGGACGAGAAACCAGATCACATAACTCCTTAACCCACTCATTCCACCCTTTCTTGCCTTGTCTGTGTTCAAAAAAGTGGTCAAGTTTCCCCCTCACCTTAGGTTAGGAGCAAGGTGAGGCTCCCAAAAGATGGAAACCTCGGTGATAACATACGTAAAAAATTTTGGTGTATGCGCATTAGTACGTTTTAGGGGGAGGGATAAACAGATTTCAGGAGTCCCAAAGGCAAAAATGTTGTATGTACGTGTATACGTGTGTGTGGGGAGGACGGAGGGAGGGAGAGAGAAAACCCCCCACTGGCCTATCAGATAACGTTTCACTCTTGTCGGCTGAGGTTCAGGCCTCTTATTCATTCCCAACCCTCCTCCCCACTGGCCACGGGAGCCCAGTCTCGGTTTACTCAACTGCCCTGCTTCGTCCTGCTCCAGCCTGTCCCCTACTCTGTTTGGCTGCCTGCACCCTCACCCGCCTCTACAAATGCACCTTCTCCAGACCGCCTTCCCACGGCCCAGGTGGAACTCCTAAGGCCTTGAGTACCAGCCGGGGCGCGAAGCACGCCGAGGCCCCTCCAGCCAGGACCACACAGGGCCTTGGATGCACTCCAGACACCGCCAGCGAGACACGGGCCCATGAGTCCATGAAGAATAACATTTTAGAGAGCAGTTTTGTAACCTATTTTAAAATGCAAGCCCTTTTTGATTAAAAAAAAAAAAGCTTGACTCATCCCGGCTGGAGGCCCTCTTTAAGAATAACAAGCGGCAGCTGGGGCCCCCGCGGCGGGAGATTTAGTTCAGCTCTACAGTCTGTGGTTTGTGTTACAAAAACAAACAGGGTCTTTAAAATAAGAATACTGACTACCAGCCAGAGTGTAAGCGTCACTAGAACGTAATGTCTGGCAAGTAGTAGGCACTCATTAAGTTATTTGTTGGATAGTTTGTTTCAAAACATTTGGAGTCTACTTTAGGCTACACTCACCCACACAAAGTAATGCTGACACTAGCCAACGTTCTCCCCTCCCCGCCGGCCACGGTTTTAAACTCCTTTAAACCTCACCGTAATCCTTCCAAGGTGGGAATATTATTATTCCCATTTTACCGACGGGGAAACCAAGGCCCTGAGAGGTTAGTCACTAGGACAAGTTGCACAGTGGCAGAGCCAGGGAGCACGAGCAGCTCCGAGAGGCCGAAGCCCGGCGGAGAAGGAACATAAAGCGAACCCCCTAACCCGGCGCTCCGAGAGGCCGCAGCACTTACCCCGAGCGCCGCACTCGCCGCGGCGGGGCCATCTCAGCACACCGCTCACCGCGCCGGCGCAGCTCCCTAAGTTCCCGCCAAACCCCGCGCTGCTCCCAGCGGCCAATCCGGGCCGAGCACGCGGGCACGCCGCCCCCCCCGAGCTTGCTTCCTACAGGGCCAGGGCTCCTCCCCGCCCTAGAGCGCGAGAGAAAACTCGGCCTGGTACGGCGCGAAAGCGGAGCTGGAGTTTACGCCTTACAAGCAGTTCCTGACGGGTCCAGGAGACGCCAAAGATTTCCCGGGTTTTCCCTCACCCCACGTCCGCCGCGCACGTTTTCCGCGCTCCTGAGCCGCGAGGGCCCGCCCCAGGGGGCGAGGAAGGGGAGGAGCCAGTGCCGGAAAGTCGGAGAGCGCTCTCCCGTGAGGCGGCGATCCAAACGCAGGGCGGGGCGCGCTGGGTGCTTAGGCGCCTGCGCAGTTGTCTAGTATAGGCCTTGACTTTTACCCCGCTGCTTCCCTGAAGCAGTGGGGTGAGCTTGGCTTATTATTTCTACCCCAGTTTCTTCATTCGTAAATGGGGAGGGCCCCTTTTAATATCCTCTGATTCTTTGCTTTGTGTTTAAAAATGTACTATCCTGCAAAAGAATGATGTTGGACCTTTATCACACCATAAATAAAAATGAACTTAAAATGGATCAAAGACCTAATTGTAAGAGCTAAAACTCTTAGAAGAAAACATAGGGCAAAAGCTTCACGACATTGGACTTGGCAATGATTTCTTGGATGTGACAGCCAAAAGCACAGTTTGGGATGATGAAAAAGTTCTAGGTGGTTAATGGTGGATGGTTGCACAGCAGTGTGAATTACGTAAGTAACTGTACACTAGGTTGTACAGTTAAAAATGGTTAAAATGCTGAACTTTGTCATGTACAGTTACCACAATAAAAATTATTATATTTCATGCGTACTAAAGAATATAACATATAACGTAAAGATAAAAGGGAGCACCTATGTGCTCACCACTGGGTTAAGAAAGTAATAACGGTCATTCCTTCCACGGATAACCACTCTTCTGATTTTGTGTTTCTCATTCCCATGTTTTTCTACCTTGATATATCCCTAAATGATGTATTAATTATTGGTTTTTTGTTTTTTGTTTTGCGGTACACGGGCCTCTCACTATTGCGGCCTCTCCCGTTGCGGAGCACAGGCTCCGGACACGCAGGCTCAGCGGCCATGGCTCACGGGCCCAGCCGCTCCACGGCATGTTAGGATCTTCCCGGATCGGGGCACGAACCTGTGTCCCCTGCATCGGCAGGCGGACTCTCAACCATTGCGCCACCAGGGAAGCCCTATTGTATGTTTTTAAACTTTATCTAAATGATATTTGATATGTATTTCGGAAGTGCTGTTTCTTCCTCAAAGCCATGATTTTTAGGTTTTATCCACATTGATGCATGTAGCTGTCATTCATTCATTCTCACTGTCTTTGGAATGCATTAAGTAAATACACCACATTTTATTACTCCATTCTCCCGCGTATGGAAACATCCGTTGTTTTCAGTCATTTTGCTGTTACCGGCAATGCCAGGCTAAACACTCCTGTAAGCGCCTTGCAGGGCACGTATCTAAGAGACAAGGAGAGACTCAGTAGTACGATGACTGCCTCATGGGATCAAGACATTTTCAGCTTTATATGAGAATGCCAAGTTATACACGCCGCTTTATAGACGGTACAATTTATAGCCCCATCAGCAGTGTATAAAACCCCTCTTGGTTCCATATACTTGTCAATACTTAGAATTTTCAAGACTGAAATATTTTTCCCTGACTAGCAAGTTGAAATGGTATCCTATTGTGTTTTTGATTTGCATTTCCCTTAAGTTGATCATCTCTTCCTTGTTTATAGGTCCTTCCTGATTCCTCTTCAGTGAAATACCTGTTCACCCCATCCAGGAATCATTTGGGCAATTGCCACAGAAGAGTAAATCACCTGTGAGGATTTGAAGGTAGTTCTCCACTGATGCATAGAAATAGCGTTCCTGGAATCACTGAAAGTTGTCACCGGTAGGAGTGTGGAAATATAGCTCCATTTCCCAGGAAAGGGGTTACAGTGAATCCTTTTGTGCTTGTGCTTCTTGTCTTTCTGTTAAGACAAGAAGAGGTTCAGCACTCTGGATGGAAATAAAATCTCAACCCGAGTAGGTTTAAATGATAAAGGAATTTATGAGCTCGTGTCACTGCAAAGTCCAGCGGTAGGATGACTGTCAAGCTCAATTGGATCTAGAGGTTGGAGAAGCCATCAGGGCTCTGAATCCATTTCCTTGCTCTTCTTGGACCTCAGCTTTTTCCTCAGCCTGGGTCCTGCCATCATCATCCCCATCCCCATCATCATTGCCTGGACTTACTGAGCATTTACCATGATCCAGGCATCGTTCCAAGTGTTTAGTATAATGAAACCATTTAACCCTCTCAATAACCTTCTGTGGTAGGCGCCAGAATCCCACTTCGCCTATGGGGAAACTCAGGAGCAGCCCCACAGGAAGTAAGTGACTGTGGCTGCACAAGATCTAAGGATTCTGGCTCAGAGCCTGCACCTGGCACTCTTCCAAGACTCCCGTTGGAATTCCACCCTTCAGAGAAAGAGAGCAGCTGTGTCCCAGCACTCCTCCTCCAGAAAAAGGCCCGAGATTTACTCTAACTGGACCAGCTTTCGTGACATGCCTACCTGTATTAGTCAGGGTCCCAGAGAGCTAGAACTAATAGGACGTGCCACTGGGGTTGTGAAGAAGTAGGGACAGTGCTCAGGATGGGGCGGATGGGGGCAGAAAACACAGGAGTGGAGCCAGCGGGTCTGGAGCCTCGGGGGAACCCAGAGCAGCGCGGGGAAGCTCAGAGGGACTGCAGGACCTACGAGGCGGGTCGTTAAGTTATGGAATATACTTTCATGTTTGGGAAATGAAAAAAAAAAACTACTGCTTTTATAATACAAGTACAGAAAATAAAGAACTACAAGACATCCTGGATCCTTGGGGTAAACTGAGTGGTTGGGTATGGACACTTCCCTGCGAAAATATATCTTCCCTGTGGAGTAGGTTGATCTATATATTAGTTCTGTATTTTGGAATGATTAGCTTGATGTTTAATGAAAATATAAATGAGAATATTATTTATCTTATAGGATTACCATGAAGATAAGAGATAAAGAATCTGGAGGTCCCTAGACAGATAGAAGGGCTTATCATTTCTTTCTGTGCCTCTTTGCTTTTTTTTCTAGCGAGCTCCTTCTGTTACATGTTCTGTTCAGCGCTGTGTCCACTAGGGGGCAGAGGAAGAATGGGCTGGAGATTGGAAAACGTAACCAGAGACCAGAGCTACTTACCCATGTTCAGACATTGTCAATAATGTTTACCGTCAGTTCAAAGTGGGTTCAAGATTAATAAGACTAGACATCTTAACTGCCTTTGCTCAACTCATTTTCCCCTTCATGTGCATGATCCTCTTCCATAATTTATCAAATCCATTCCTAAGTTTCCCTTAAGGCAAAGAGTGTAATTTTCTATCGTGGGAAAGAAAATCATTTATTTCTCTGACTTTCTTTTGTAACTTCTTACAGCACCTGTGAATTATTGGGTACACAGTTATAGCCCACTAAACTTGGCAGTTCTCATTGGGAAGAAACTAAAGTCGTTATCTGTTTCAAACAGACCAACGGCTTGACATCTACAACTACGACACTGCAAAACAAACTTGAAACATCCCAGGAGGGCTAGTGGGGGGGGCAGGAGGAAAGAGACCTTCCCTTGGATGCCCCCCTTTAAGAAAAAGGGGAAATAAAAATTCAGAAAGGAAGTACTATTCGGTGTCCTTTAAGTTGGAGGGCAGAAAGATTTTTCCATCGGAGCAAAACTGCAATGACATTAGCTCCCTCCCCAGGTCATGTGCTTTCCAACACTGCCCTGGCTCTGATACCCGGCTACTAAACTTGTTTGCTCTGTAACTAATGTTCTACTTTTTCCAGACCTAATTGGCACTTCTCCTACCCAAGTTGAGATCACATGGCTAAGTAGGTCAACTCACTACATCCTGACGATGCTGTGTCTCATGTTTCAAATTCCGTTCCCAGCTCCCTGCAGGACTCAGAGAGTCTGGTGCAGGAACCCTGGCAGGAACATTCTAGCAAAATCCAGGATTTCACTCGCCAAAAAAACCCGACTTCCAATCTGTGAAGGGGATAACTTTATAACTTGTACAAGGATCAAAGGAGCACATAAGCGGAGAAAGAGAAAAGAAAATGGAAGAACACCTCAAAGAAAAAGATTTTCTTAAGGACAAAAGGGACATAAAATTTCTACAGTAGGAACTTGTCTCCATGATTCACTTTCCAGCTCTGGTCAAAAAAGAACTTTCTGGAAAAAGTTTTCATCCTTGTGATGACCTTGCTCACTCGGACATGACTTTCGGGTGGCCTGGGGACACACACAGTTGTGAGGCTGTGACCTTGTTCAGAACGTTCCGGGCAAGCAGGGTCCTTTCCTCAGGGATCCTTTCTGCTCAGCGAGCAGGCAGGAGGGGGTAGTGGAAGAGCCAGGGACACTTCAGACAAGCTCAGGTCAGACAGGCTTCCCTCTAACCCCAGGTGACACAAAAACCTTCTTCCTAGAACCTTCTATAGGAGGAAACGGCTGTCCCTGCCCTCTGGCTGCCACCCTGTACCTCATGATCTAGCTCACTCACCCCGTTGACCTTGTGCCCTAGCATCAAAAGATTGTTATCACCCTACCCCTCCACCTCACACCACTGCCAGGCCACAAACATGCTCCACAATTTGTTTCCTGGGCTTGGAGAATCGGAGAAGGCTTCCTAGAAGAAGTGATAACCTATAATCTCACTGAAATAAAGGACAGGAGTCAGCCAGGGGGGCAGTAAGAGAGTGCTCGAGGCAGGGTACATGTGCAAAGGCCCGGGGGCCAGTGAGAGCATCATGCATTCTGGGAGCTAGAATAAGCCCCGAATGGTTGGACGAGTCGGGGAGGTGGCCAGAGATGAGGCTGGGGAGACGGGCAGGGGCCCTCCAGTTCCTTGCCCCTCACAGGCCAGCAGCACTGGCTTCAGCTGGGAGCTTGTTAGAAATGCAGACTTTCAGGCCTGATTCTAGATTTCCTCTCCCCCAGGGCATCTGATGCGCAACCACATTTGCCAAGCCTTCCTCTAAGTACATTCAGCAGTTCAGGCTTGAGAGCAACAGGCAACATCAGCATGATTAAGCAGGTGAATCACGTGATTAAGACACATGACTCAGAGAAATCATTCTTGCTGCAAAGTAGAGGGAAAGTGGGTGAGTTAGTAGAGACCAAAATCGAAGGCAAGGAGGCGGAGTAAGAGGCTGGTGCGGTGGGTGGGAGGACTAAGGGGTGCAGGGAGCTGGGTGGGTTTGATGCACAGCAGGGGACACAGCAGCAGGGGCAGCGGCCGAGCTGCCTGGGACAGCCCTGGAGTTTCTCCCAAACGCAGGGCCTGGTGACAGCTCCGCCCGGGCAGGGCCGGGCAGCCGGCAGGAGCCCACGGGGTAGGGGCAGCAGTATCGTGGGTGCGGGGAAGCAAGAGACTCGAAAACAAGAGTCCCTCTGTGTCTGCGCACGTGGCCCGACGCAGCACGTGAGCCAACTGGTTCCGCACCCGCACCAGGAGTGTCGCAGACGAGCAGGGACTCCAGCGCCCCTGAGCAGCACTCCTGTCGCGCCCGTGATTCACCCTCCAGTTCAGTAAGCCCCGTGGAAAGCAAGAAGCCTGCTCAAGGTTCTCGGGGGAAAATCCAGCAGCCTTCATATTTAGCAAGGACGATTTGTGTTAGAGAAATGTGACAGCCCAAACCGTCCCCTCCCTAAAAACCTCAGCAAAAGAAAGTGGCAAAGAATTTACATGCAAAATATATTTGTGGAAAAAACCCCTGCTTCCAGGCAAGAGCAGAATCTCTCTGTACCTGAAGAACGGTGCCAAGAAGCAGAATTCACCCAGCAAGACTGCCACCCTTTGAGCAAATCAATAGCAAAGGAGTTAAAAGTCAAAAGGAAAATTCTCGATTTCTTTTTATGCCAAATGTATGGATAATAAGTAAGGTGGGTCCGTCTTCCAGTTCCTCTTGCTGGGTGAAGGGGTGAGATCAAGATGAACACAGGTCTGAGCACCCACTGTGGGATACAGGAGTGAAAGGCGGCTGGGTGAGGGGGTGGGTGGAGGCGGGCTCACTCTGCTCAGAGAAGACACAGGAGATCCTCCTCAGTGCTGTGAGCCACAGGAGAGTCCCCTTCGGTCACACGCACAGCCATAGCCATGGCCACCGTCCGTAATAACCGCGGAGGGCGTGGAGGCTGGAGGACGGGAGGGATGCTCGGGGCCTGACTGGCTAACAGATCCATGGCCTCACCTCTCACGGTGCTGCCAGAGCCTTCTGCCCTCTGTCCACCTGCTCTGCCCAGCAGCTGGGGACAGACGGGCAGCTTCTCTTCTGCTGCCGTGAAAAGCAACAATCGCTGGGAATATGGATGAAACACAAAAAGGAAAGTCCAGGGTCCCTGGCATTCACCCTGCCCCTCCTCATAGCCTGACTCAAAGTGCACGGGAGACTGTAACTGCGCCCGAGGCGCTAATTAAGAAAACTCACAGGGAGATCAGCTCGGTGCTTTGTGACGGCCTGGAGGGGTGGGATAGGGAGGGTGCGAGGGAGGGAGACACAAGAGGAAAGGGATATGGGAACAGATGTATATGTATAACTGATTCACTTTGTTATAAAGCAGAAACTAATACACCATTGTGAAGCAATTATACTCCAATAAAGTTGTAAAAAAAGAAAACTCATCTAACATGACGACCGGGCCCCTGAGACGCTCAGGACAGTGGGCATCACGCCACGCAGGTGGAGGGCCAGGAGGGAGGTGGCCCAGACACAGAGAGGCCCTGGAGTCAGAAAATCCAGCTCAGCCACTTACTAGGACAAGTTAGCCGATCTCTCCAAGCTTCAGTTTTCTCATCCATAACAAGGAGGTGATACTTCAATGAAAAAAAAAAAGAAGAAGAAGAAGAGGAAATACTCAGGTAGGAGCTCCCTAATTGTTCTGCGTCAGTCACCTTGGATCTACCTGTATCTACCCCCGCATTCCCTAGCCCCCTTCCTGTTGCAATGCAAGAATCATCCTATGGAAATATCCCACCGATGGCCGATCTCTGCACTTGACTGTGGGCTCTAACCCCTCCCGCTCTCAGGACAGCCTTGTTCTCCCCTAGTTTCTGCATCATCATTTTCTGTGATGATAGGTCATCATCATCACATCACATCATAACGCTCTGTATCTCTCATCTTCAAAGCCACCACCAGCAGCAAAGAAGAGCCAACCTCTGCACCTCCCTTCTTCTCCAGTTACCATCCATCCACCCATCTGACTTCCTTCACGTAAAAACTTCAAGACAGAGCTGTCCATCCTTCTTCCTGGCTCCCACCCCAGCAGGCTGCTGGCTTCCCCACTCTGCGGGCCACTCATTGCCAAGGTGGAAGCCACCCCCTGCTACAGCAGCACACCACGTAACTGGCCCGCCCCTCCCTCCCTTTCTGAAATGCTTCTCCCTCTGGGCTTCAGGGATGCCACGCGCTAGGTTCCCACCTTCCTCATGGCAGGTGACTCTCAACCCCCGTTGCTGGCTCTTTTGTCAACGCCCCACTGTGGAGGTCCCCAGGGCTCTGTGTGGGGCCGCCTCGATTTCCTATCCAGGTTTCCCAGTCCCCAGGTTGCCTGATAAAGCCCCTCAGCCTGAAATACCTCTTCTGTGCTGCGGACTTTGCAACCTGTTGTCTCCTGACTCGTCTTCTGAGGCAGTGGCCCCCAACCTTTTTGGCACCAGGGACCGGTGTCCTGGAAGCCGATTTTTCCATGGACGGGGGAGGGGAGGGGATGGTTCAGGCTATAACGTGAGCGATGGGGCGTGGCAGATGGAGCTCCGCTCCTCTCCTGCTGTGCGGCCCCGCCCCTAACGGGCTGCGGACTGGTGCCGGGGCTTGGGAACCCCTATTCCGAGGTACAGACTCGTATCTATCTTTACGTGGTTGTCCAGCAGGAACCTCAGATGCAAACTGCCCAAACCCAACCTCTTGATTCCCTTCCCAAAACCAACGCCCTGGGGTCTTCCCGTCTCGGTAAGTAGGGCTCCACCGTCCACCCAACGGTGCTCACCCCCGAACCCTCCCTTTTCCTGATTCCCCACGTGATGGGCCCCACCTCCAGCTGCTTTCGACTGTCTTCTATCTCCACTGCCACCAACCTGGTTCAGGCTGCCTTACACAGGTAAGCCTGTCCTGACCGGGTTTCCGTGCTTCTCCTCTGACCCCTCTGCAGCCACCAGGAGGGGTTCATTCAGGGAGTGAACTCCTTGTCTCAAAACCCTTCACTGGTTTCCCCCCGAGAAACATCCAGGTTCCATTCTGGGCTGCAAGGCCTGGTAACCGGCCCTCCTCCTTCTCTAACTGCTTTCAGTTCCACTCTCCCGTGCTTACGAGGCCACAGCCACACTGGCTTCCTTTCAGGGCCTGGACCAGAGTGAGCTCCTTCTCACCTCAGGGCCTTTGCACTCACTGCTTCTGCTACTGGAAACCTCTTTCTCCAGAGCTTTGCAAGGCTGGTTCCTTCTCATTCTTCAGGTCATCACCTCAAGCGTCACCTTCTCAAAGAGACCTTCTCTGACCCCAACACTTAAAACAGACCCTTGTGGCCCCTCGCCGAGACTTCACGCGTTGTTTTCAAGGCACCCATTGCGATCTGAAGTTGTTCATTTGCTTTCCTGTTTACTGTCCATCTCTCTCGGCTAGAAAGTTAGCTGCCCCAGGGCAAGGATCTTGTCTGCTGTGCTCATTGCTGCGTCCCCATAGCACAGAACTGTGTCTGGCACTTAGCTGATGTTAGACACGGAATTATGGGTGGATCACCCACCTAACAGGGGTTTTGTGAGCATTAAATGAGAACATAAGTCAGAGTCCAGAAGGCTAAGCATCACACCATGTAACCCCTCTGAGAATTTAAGAGTGCAGCATAGCTCACCACCCAGAGCGAGCCCACAGCCCCTTACAGCTGTTACTACCTCCGGAGCTGATTCCTAGGACGTCCCCGGGACCTCAGGAACATGCCACAGGTCTGGGACCCAGCTCTACACTTACTTTCCTCCTGAAATAGAGCAGCAGGTTCTACCTCACTTTTGGTCCTTGATGGATTCGGGGTTTCCAGCATCACAGAGGGCAACCATATTTAATTTTTGATGACCCATGAACCAGAATAAAACTGGGAAGTGGTACTAGCCTCTGCTATGACAAAGAGCAATCATTAGGTAGGAATCAAAACCGTTTGGACCAAAGCTTAGAGGCATAACTGCTGGCACCAAGAAACAATCCAGTGACACGTTTGGTCAGGAGGTTACTGGTGCAGGCTGACAAGAAACCTCCACGGCGTGAAGTTGGAAGCTCAGTGTCCAGAGGCAGACTGCCCAGCTCCAACTCTGTTCAGTGTACGACCCTGACCCACGTCGTGTGCTTCAATTTCCTCACTGTATGATGGGGACACCAGGAGCATTTGGATCAGAGGGTTGCAAACATGAAAAGGTCACCTGTGTAAGATGCTCAGAAGAGTGCCGGGCACGTGGCAACACTCAACACATTTTAGTTCTTCTTCTTCTTCTTATTCCGAGTAATCTAAAAAGCAGAAATGAGGCAAAAATACTTTAACTACCAAATGCCAAATATACTTAAAAACAAACTGTTCTTCTGAGTTTAGACACAGAGTGAGGGTGTGTCAGAGCTGGACCTGTGGGGAGGGCAAGGTGAACTCTCAGGGCAGCAGGGTCACTGCCGCCGGATTGAGACAGAGACCCCTGGGCTTGACGTGTGGTTTTGATTTGGGGGATGGAGTGCCATTGTACACAGTGCACCATGAAAGTTAAGAACTGGAAACAGTGTTTAGGGGTTAATACCCAGAATATATTAAGAACTACTACTGCTCGATAACAAAAACCAATTTTTTAAAATGGGCAAAGGACACTTCTCCAAGGAAGATACACAAGTGACCAATAAGCACACGAAAGGATGCTCGATCTCATCAGCATTAGGGAAATGCAAATCAAAACCACAATGGGATACCACTTCACACCCATTAGGATGGGCGTTATCAAAAAAAGAAAGAAGAAAACAGAAAGTAAAGTGAGGATGTGGAGCAACAAAGGCCCAATGCAGCCAAAATTAATTAATTAATTAATTAATTTTTTTTAAAAAAGAGAGACTTCACCTTCCAATGCAGGGGGTGCGGGTTCGATCCCTGGTCGGGGAGCTAAGATCCCACATGCCTTGTGGCCAAAACCGAAACATAAAAACAGAAGCACTATTGTAACAAATTCAATAAAGACTTTAAAAATGGTCCACATCAAAAAAAAATCTAAAAAAACAAAACAGGGTCTTCCCTGGTGACGCAGTGGTTAAGAATCCACCTGCCAATGCAGGGGACGCAGGTTCAAGCCCTGGTCTGGGAAGATCCCACAGGCCGTGGAGCAACTAAGCCCGTGTGCCACAACTACTGAGCCTGTGCTCTAGAGCCCGTGAGCCACAACTACTGAGCCCGCGCGCCTAGAGCTCGTGCTCTGCAACAAGAGAAGCCACCGCAATGAGAAGCCTGCACACGGCAACAAAGAGTAGCACCCGCTCGCCGCAACTAGAGAAAGACCGCGCGCAGCAACAAAGACCCAACGCAGCCAAAAATAAAAAGATAAATAAACAAATTTATTAAAAAGACCAAAAAACAAATGAATAAACAAAATGTGGTGTAATTATACAAATATTATTCAGCTATAAAAAGTGAGAGACAACACGAATGGACCTCGAGGGCATTAAGTGAAATAAGTGAAATAAGCCAGACACAGAAGGACAAACACTGTATGATTCACTCATACGAGGCACCTAAAGTAGATTCAGAGACAGCAGACTGGTGGTGGCCAGGGGCTGGGGCGAGGAGGGAATGGGAGTTATTACTTAATGGGCAGAGAGCTTCAGTTTTGCAACATGAAAAGTTCTGGAG
The DNA here is from genome assembly GCF_025265405.1 of Mesoplodon densirostris. Taxonomy (NCBI): domain Eukaryota; kingdom Metazoa; phylum Chordata; class Mammalia; order Artiodactyla; family Ziphiidae; genus Mesoplodon; species Mesoplodon densirostris. The sequence goes on from NC_082680.1 coordinate 12,973,802, forward strand.
GTGGATGGCGGTGACGGTTGCACAACAGTGTGAATGCACTTAATGACACTGAACTGTATGCTTAATAATGATGAAGATGATAAATCTTATGTGTATTTTACCAGAATTGTTTTTAAAAAGAAAACAAAACAAAACAGTGTTTCTATCAACCTCATTACAGAAGCTTGGTTCAAAATTTCAAATATTTGTCCAAATGAGAGTAATTTAACCAACACCCACCAGTTCCTAAGTCCTGTGCTGGGAGCCCAGGGAGGAGACAGAAAGGTCACAGTTCCCGTGATGGGACGAGAGCAAGAGGGCGCAGGGCAGAAAAAGACGACACGAGGAACTTAGTAACCTAACGAAAAAGGCAGACTGGACAAGGAGGCTTTCTTTTTTTTTTTTTTTAAGATTTTTTTGATGTCGACCATTTTTTTAAAAGTCTTTATTGAATTCGTTACAATATTGTTTCCGTTTTTTTTTTAAACTTATTTATTTTTGGCTGTGTTGGGTCTTCGTTGCTGCATGTGGGCTTTCTCTGCTTGCGGCGAGTGGGGGCTACTCTTCATTGCGGTGCGCGGGCTTCTCACTGTGGTGGCTTCTCTTGTTGCGGAGCACAGGCTCTAGAGTGCAGGCTCAGTATTTGTGGCAAGCGGGCTTCAGTAGTTATGGCTCAGGGGCTCTAGAGCACAGGCTCAGTAGTTGTGGTGCACGGGCTTAGTTGCTCCACGGCATGTGGGATCTTCCCGGACCACGGCTCGAACCCGTGTCCCCTGCGTTGGCAGGCAGATTCTTAACCACTGCACCACCAGGGAAGCCCTGCTCCTGTTTTATGTTTTGGTTTTTTGGCCCTGAGGCACGTAGGATCTCAGCTCCCCGACTGGGGCTTGAACCCAAACCCCCTGCACTGGAAGGTGGACTGCCAGGGAAATCCCTTGGATGAGGAGTCTTACCAGAGAGGGGTGCACAGGGCTTGAGCTTTAGAGGAAGAAAGTGGACATCAGCACCCCAAACCCAAGACTGATGGGAAAGAGGACTGAAAACAGGCTACAGAAAAACTTAGGGGGTGATTAACTAAGACCTCTGGAAAAGAAAATCTTTAAAATGACAGCATAGGGTAGAGATAGAAGAAAAGAAACAGTCGGCTGCTGTCAATGGGACACGTGCTCCGACAGTTCCACAGGGAGAGAATGACTACAGTGAGGCCGAATGAAACCCACCCCAGGACCACCGACTGCAGCGATGCCTCCTACACTGTCGCTTCCCCCCCGAGAATTTGCACTTTCAAGACTTTCTGTGCACACCAAGACTTTCTTCTCTGCAACACAGCAGGGCCGTTGCTGGGAGCTGGCCGGGGCCCGGGGTCAGCAACTGGAAGTGTCCGGATGACTGCGTCCGAGGAGGCAGACCTGGGAGGGAGGAAAAACCTGGGAGGCCGAGGTCATTCTTGCTCTTTGCTTGTGCACATCAGAGGCCACGCCGAACGCGACACCTGACGCAAAAAGGGAGGCTTCACTCACTTGAAATGCAGAAATATTTATTTTGGTTTCCCTCATTGTTTTTGGAAATTCTGTTTTGGTTTATAAAACATAGAAATAGCCAACACTTACAGCAAACATTCAAAACCCCATTGTGACAAGTTATTGACTTCTTGTGCAATTAAGAACGCACGTATGAAGCTAGGCTACCAAATAGCGTTATTACAACGACAACTCTTTAGGGCAAACCCTGTTGTGCTTGTATAATACAGGTAGTCACATATCCACAAACAACTGCTTTCAACATATAAATGACAACTAAATTCAGTCACATGTGGCAAAGACTTGCAGTAAAGTGAAATGTTGTTAATTTCCCAAATTAACTTAAAAAAAAAGTCTCTTGAGAAGTTAATCCCAGGAAATGAGTTTTCCAGATTCCTATGTCTTAGAATTTTGGCTTGTCAAATACATTTCATAGAAGTCAGGTAGCATTATGATAGAAGAGCATTTATTAATTACCGTCCATTTCAATAAGTACCCAAGTGCATCTACATCCTTAATATTTTTAAAGACATGCCTTGCCTGAGAGTTTATTCTGGGGAAAAAAAGCCACTTAATCACAACGTACTCTTCTGATATGAAAACCACATTAAAAACCATCACAGACAGAGCGACGGGTTCAGTGAAGATAAAGTGGACGGTTCTTCAGGCGTCACAGTTGAACATGGCTGATCCAGGTAATTGTTTCCTTGTTGAAATGCTTGTCTTCACTGCAGAGTCTAAGGCAGATTTTAAAATAACCCCTGGGAAGGGACGGAGGGAGGGAATCGGGTCTGGAGAAGAGGGTCAGCGAATGTTCTGCTCTGTGGACGCCAGAATCCACCCGCTCTGGTGAGCGGCCGCCCGTCCATACCTGCGCTGTTCTGAGTTAGGTCCAGCCTCTGCTCCGACAGGGGTGACAGGGGTTAATCAGAAGGGTCACGTGAGATGGGGAGGGTACGGTGGCAGGGATTAAAAAAAAAACCTCTGGTCCACTTGCGACCTCCTGCAGCTGGGACAGTTTTTGTTTATAAGGGACGGTCCCCTCCAGTGCACGGGACTCTTCAGAGCAGCAGACACCTGCAGAATTTGCAGCAAGTAGCAGACATCTCAGAAATAGCAAAGTCCTAACCACTTGGTTAGCAAAAAAGGGAGACAAGTTTTCACCCTCTTTTTAAACTGAGGAAGTCGTAAATAACTTAGCACATTTATAGTTTCCCCTTTACAATTTTTTTAAGGCTCATTTTGGAAATTGTATATCACCGTGAACATGGTCTGCAATGCGAGGTGACCATAAGGCAGTGTTCCATTCCCTCTAAGCTTCCTATGACGAGAATCTGAACGCACGAGGCAGACAAAGATGCTCCTTCCCTATTTGCTGTTGTCAAAACTACCCACTGAGGCCATGGGCGGGAGAAGACCGCAGAGGCATATGGCCTCTTCCCAGCTTCCTTCCTCGCATTAGATTTTGATGGTGGAATAAAGTTCATCGATCTGTGACCTGAAATAATTCCGAAGCTCTGGCCTTTTAGCCTTCATTGTAGGGGTCAGAAGGCCGTTGTCGACAGAGAATAATTCAGGGTGGAGACAAATACCTTTGACCTGCAAAGAAACCAGGCAGTCAAAGGAGGGAAGGAGAACGGAGGCCACCTGAGTCTAAAAAGCACTTAAGCTTCCCAAGGGATAAAGACCCTTCTGGGCGATTCAAGCCAGCCTCTCAGGCCAGGTCCCGCTGCACTGTCTCAGCAAAGGGCAGTGGCCTCTTGTCAGTACACAATCAGGATTGTAGCCTGACCTCCGGGAAGAGAATTCATACCCTTGGTAACAAAAATCCCCTGCCCTGCCAAACCACTCCACTATCCCTTCCGCACAGATGTCTTTACGTCACCTCATCCTCTTCTATCATATATTCACAAAAAACATCCTCCAGTCAGAAACCCGTTTTGCAGGAATTCATACACTTGGATGCAAGTCTTACCTGTTCAAATGGTTTTAGGCCAGCATCCTGCCCAAGTCTCACCATGTCTTCCAGAACAGCTTTTTGGACACCCTAATAAGGCAAGAAAAGTAAGATCCTTACTCCCGCGGCAGGAGTCCCTGAACTTTGCACTTAATGCGAAGGGCGGGTCAGGAGTAGGCTGCACACTTCGGAACCTACCTTGCTTCTGCACAGCTCTTCAAAGGAGCCTTCAAAGCCTCTCTTCCGGGCCCAGGGACCTACCGTCTCAATGTCTGGTACCACAATTGCTATGAGAAATGCCTTTAACAGAGACAAGTTAAGTTATTAAAGGGCTTGATCCAGATGCTCTAAAATTGTGGTTCTTTATTATCTGCAGCCTGGGCCCCTGGGAGAATCTGATGGGAGTTACAGATCCTCTTTTCACAGCATGTTAGCAGCCCCAGAGTCCGTGGGGCCCAGGTTAACTCCTGCCTCTGCAATATAGACAGCGTTGGGGATTTTGCAATAAATGTTTTAAAAGAACCATTGGAAATAAAAACCTAATAAAACCCTAATTTTTACTTACTCTTATATATATATTTAAAAATAAAACAGGGTCAAATAAGCAAACAAGGGGATAGATATCAGATAACTGCTTTAAAAAAAGAGAAAATGTATGCAGATTCATTTAGAAAAAACTCTAATACCTCATTCTTTACAATTTAGTGACAACGAAACTAAATAAAAATTAGAGGCATGGGTATGATTCCAGGTCGAAGAAAAATAGGTGCACTCTTGAAGAAAAATAGGTTCACTTTCTTATAAGAAAATATTCTTCCACAATTATTTGAAAATTTCAAGATTTGTAGAAATATTAACCCCCAGGAAACCAGACACCCTTCTCTTCCTTCCCACCATCTGTCCAAAATTTTAGCAAATGATGTTTCATTGCAATACTGATGTTGGTTTTCGACTTTAAGATATGTTGGCTCACAACCACCATTTGTTCAAAAATGACGTAGGAGACATATCATAAATAAGTTGGGTTTAATATGTTTGAAAATTCTAAACTTTCTTATAACCTGTATATCAATATTTCCCCTCATAATTAAATTAGAAGCTTATTTTACCCACTCCCTTGGTACCCCTATCCAACTTCCCTTGGTAATATGAAATTAAAGAGAAAAAAACTTTTCTGGATAAGAATTGCCAAGAATAAGAGGTACATATTTCCAGTTACAAAATAGATGAAAAAAAAAAAAAGAAATGCCAAGCAGTAAAAACCAGCAACATGTTGATAATATTCCAGCACATAAGACATGAAAGTCAACTCACACCCATCGCAAACTTCCCATCACACTGAAAGGCCCTGGACTTCTAGGCCCAGGCCACGCCGGCCACAGAATTCATGGCTGGGGCAGTGCGTACCTGCAAGCTCTCTCCGTGGACAAACACCTGAGCGACAGGTTCGCTTCGCTGGTAGATGTTTTCAATCTTCTCTGGAGCTATGTACTCTCCTTGTGCCAGTTTAAAGATGTGCTTTTTCCTGTCGATGATCTTCAAGGTGCCATTCTGTTTGGAGGGCGGGGAGCGGCCTATGAGCAGGTCCAGCAGCTGCTTTCCCCTCAGCAGCAGGCATTTCCTGTACACTATCATTTAATCCTAATAACCTCTGGCAGGGGTCAGCTGTTAACCCATTTTGCAGAGAGGCAAACTGAGGCTTAGAGAGATTATGTAACCTCCCCCAGGCCACTGAGCAGAGTAGAGAGACAGAGAAGGGACTTGGGAGCCCCCCTCACTCCCAGCCAACCAGAGCACCCCACTTGCTCCCTTCAGCTCAGCAAGCTTCACTTTGTCTCATATCTGAATCAGCCGCTCGATGGGGTAAAGGTCCTCGAGAGCAGAGACGCGCTCATCCTCCCACAGGGTCTGCGCAGAGCAGGGGCTGCAGAGGCAGCAGCTCACTCCCCTCTGTCCCTGTTCCAGGGCGGGGGCAGGAGGGGGTGTCAGCTGCCCCCATGATGACTGTGGGGATGCGAGAATCTCCAGACCAGACTCGCCAAATGCCAGTAGCTCCCACCTCCCCATCTCCCGTAAACAAAACCCCCATCCCCACCCGGGGCCACTCTCTCGCTTCGGAGAGTCATCCACTGGAAAGTTCTCTCAGCCCACATCAGTTTTCCTCTGTTTCCAAAAGGAGCCGACTGAGGTCCAGGGAGATTATGAGATGTGCTCCTTAGAGACATAGTCAGAATTAGAACGGATACTTCATCCCTCCTGAGTCTGGAAAGAGGGACTTAATTTATTTCTAAATAGCCTGGGTGGACTTGCCTGGTGGTCCAGTGGGTAAGATTCCAAGCTCCCAATGTAGGGGGTCTGGGTTCAATCCCTGGTTGGGGAACTAAATCCTGTATGCATGCCACAACTGAGAGTCCACAGGCTGCAACTAAAGATCCTACATGCTGCAACTAAGACCCAGCGTAGCCAAAATAAATCAATAATAAATAAATAAATAAATATTAAGAAAAAGGAAAAAAAAGAACCACAGTGAAGTACCATAATGTCTATGAAAAAAAATAAATAGCCTGGGTACTCTGAAATTAATTGGGGGGGTATTTTTCAAAACAATAAAAATTTCGGAGTATAAAGCACCACAAAAGAGGGCAGACAGCAGAAGCAAGAAAACTACGATCCTGCAACCTGTGGAACAAAAACCACATTCACAGAAAGATAGACAAGATGAAAGGCAGAGGGCTATGTATCAGATGAAGGAACAAGATAAAACCCCCCAAAAAAACTAAATGAAGTGGAGATAGGCAACCTTCCAGAAGAAGAATTCACAATAATGATAGTGAAGATGATCCAGGACCTCGGAAAAAGAATGGAGGCAAAGATCAAGAAGATGCAAGAAATGTTTAACAAAGACCTAGAAGAATTAAAGAACAAACAAACAGAGATGAGCAATACAATAACTGAAATGAAAACTACATTAGAAGGAATCAATAGTAGAATAACTGAGGCAGAAGAACAGGTAAGTGACCTGGAAGACAGAATGGTGGAATTCACTGCTGCGGAACAGAATAAAGAAAAAAGAATGAAAAGAAATGAAGACAGCCTAAGGGACCTCTGGGACAACATTAAACACAACAACATTTGCATTACAAGGGTCCCAGAAGGAGAAGAGAGAGAGAAAGGACCAGAGAAAATATCTGCAGAGATTATAGTCGAAAACTTCCCTAACATGGGAAAGGAAATAGCCACCCAAGTCCAGGAAGCGCTGCGAGTCCCATACAGGATAAACCCAAGGAGAAACACGCCAAGACACATAGTAATCAAATTGGCAAAAATTAAAGACAGAGAAAAATTATTGAAAACAGCAAGGGAAAAACGACAAATAACATACAAGGGAACTCCCATAAGGTTAACAGCTGCTTTCTCAGCAGAAATTCTACAAGCCAGAAGGGAGTGGCATGATATACTTAAAGTGATGAAAGGGAAGAACCTACAACCAAGATTACTCAACCTGGCAAGGATCTCATTCAGATTTGAAAGTTAGGGTGCCAGTTTTAACTTTTTCAAAGTTAGGGTGCCACTGCAACGTGGGTTTTTTTTCTTCCCTACGGTGGAACAAAAGCGTCTGTGAACAGGGCAGGGGACCACTTACTGGTAACCACTTTCCAATGTCCCCTGTGTGCAACCAGCCGTCTTTATCCAGAGCTTCTGCTGTGTTTGCTGGGTCCTTTAAGTAGCCTTGAAATACATTAGCCCCTTTCACACACACCTGAGGGAAAAAGATCGGGAGGGAGGCGTGGGAGTTGGAAGAAGGTGGATGAAAGGTACAAACATCCAGTTATAAGATAAATAAGGACCAGAGATGTCACGTACAGCATGGCGACTACAGTTAGCACAGCCATATGGAAGATTTTAAAGTTGTTGAGAGAGCAGATCTTAAAGAGTTCTCAACACAAGGGAAAAAAACACATTTCTTCTTTTTTTTGTATCTATATGAGCTGATGGATGTTTACTAAACTCACTGCGGTGATCATTTCACAATATATGCGAGTCAAATCATGATGCTGTACACCTTAAACTCCCACCGTGCTGGATGTCAATTATATCTCAACAAAACTGGAGGGGGGAAAAGATGATCTGTTAAGAGCACTGACTGGGGCTTCTCCAGAGAAAACTCGTGTGTGTGTGTGTGTGTGTGTGTGTGTGTGTGTGTGTGTGTGTGTGTGTGTGTGTGTGTGTGTGTGTGTGTGTGTGTGTGTGTGTGTGTGTGTGTGTGTGTGTGTGTGTGTGTGTGTGTGTGTGTGTGTGTGTGTGTGTGTGTGTGTGTGTGTGTGTGTGTGTGTGTGTGTGTGTGTCTCCCAGCCTTTAGCCAGACCCTGAATGCCAGATGCAGAGGGAGCTACCAGAGCCCCGCTGGCATCGTGGCGGCACCTCCAACCCCTCACTCCCCTTCCATAATGGCCTTGGCTGCAGTCAAGTTCCAGGACTCACGCTCACCCTAGGCTCTGGATCAGAGCTGCTGGAAAACCCCAAAGGGGGTGAAATCCCAAAGCAATCTGGCCTTCCTTCCTCTAGCCAGTAGCTCACTAACAGGCATGGAGGGCAATGAGCAGACAGGACTTCAGGCCCTGGAGCCTCGGTACGCTCCTGGGCCCACGGCCCCATCGTGGCTGGCAGCAGAAGGCAGGCATTAGTGCCCCCCACCTCCCTACCCGCCCTGCGAGTTAGGCATAAATGTACCGTCAAAAAGAAGGCTGTGTGACTCAGGGTCACCAGCAACACCAAGCTCAGTGGCTTTACGCGCTGTGGTGCTGAGAGGTGGCTGGTTGCTGGAGGAGCCCACAGTGAGGGGGTGACTGCGGGATTTCACTCACCTCGCCCTCGCCCTTGGCAGCCATGTAATTCATTTCTTCCACATCGACGAGCTTTACAATGTTGCAAGGCATTGGGGCACCAACATGGCCTGTATATCAAATAAAAGATGATCACTCCTACTGTGACTACCGGTATCCTTCGGACAGATCACTTTTATCACAAACATGCCCACTCACGATGAGAACACCGGGTATAAACCTCTGGTTTTGGCAATCACAGCCTGTCTCCCCCTGGTAAATTACAGAGTTTATTCCTAGAAAAGAGACAAAGACATTCAAAAGTCTCTTAGGGAGCTTTCCCAAGTCTGATGCTCCAAATTATTTTTCAAAGTATAAATGATCTGGCTGCTCATTTTCAGGGTTTCTTTGAACACCTGGAAGCAGGTTTCCTGAAACTTTCACCTAGGAAAGTTCCTATGATCTGATGGCCCTGCTCTCCCTCATACAGACGTAACGTCCCCGTTCTCTATAAGAAGAGACCTTGGGTTTCCCTGGTGGCACAGTGGTTGAGAGTCCGCCTGCCGATGCAGGGGACGCGGGTTCGTGCCCTGTTCCGGGAAGATCCCACATGCCGCGGAGCGGCTAGGCCCATGAGCCATGGCCGCTGAGCCTGCGCGTCCAGAGCCTGTGCTCCACAACAGGAGAGGCCACAGCAGTGAGAGGCCTGTGTACCGCAAAAAAAAAAAAAAAAAAAGAAGAGACCTTGACAGGTCCGATGGTTCTGACCAATACAGCCTTATTCCCTTGATTATAAACGAACACGTTTTACATGTAAGTTTATGAAGACAGGACAGGGATTCTTTTCACAGCTCACTTAACTCTCTTGCCAAAGGGTGCCAGGACTGGGTTCTTTTCCCAAAACAAAAATAACAGATATTAGACTAAGTTTTAAGAGTATCACAAATCATTCTTCCTATGTTTTGATAATTTTAGCTTAAAGAAGTCACTATTCAAATTCTCTAGCCGGTAAGGACCAGGAGTTAAAAATTAAACAAACAGGGACTTCCCTGGTGGCGCAGTGGTTAAGAATCCACCTGCCAATGCAGAGGACAGGGGTTCGATCCCTGGTCCGGGGAGATTCCATGTGCCGCGGAGCAACTAAGCCTGTGTGCCACAACTACTGAGCCTGTGCTCTAGAGCCCATGAGCCACAACTATTGAGCCCATGTGCCACAACTACTGAAGCCCATGTGCCTAGAGCCTGTGCTCCACAACAAGAGAAGCCACCGCAATGAGAAGCCCATGCACCACAATGAAGAGTAGCCCCTGCTCGCCACAACTAGAAAAAGCCCGCACGCAGCAACGAAGACCCAACGCAGCCAAAAATAAATAAATAAATAAATTTATTTTAAAAAAAATTAAACAAACACCATGAAAAAGGTTCACAGACTGTTAGTGGCAATCGCAGCAGAATTATGCTACTAGAAAGTGCTCGATACTAGAATCTATGTCACTAGATGCTCATATGTGTAAAACAGCAAACAAATCACAGAATTTATTTATCACAGTGTAGAATACACTGCCAGTGTGGGACAGGGGAAAGCATAGAAGTTTTGTGGTCAGACCTGGGTTGGAATCCTGGCTCCAAAACATAAAGCCGTGTAAATTCTTATACATTACTGACATGCTTTTTAGCCAACAATCAATCGTGTCCTTGCAGAGGTAACAGGGCTTCTCTCACAGGGATGCTGGGATGAAGCACATATAATATGCATCATCAACTCCTGACGCAAAACACCTCATGCAGGACAGTTTGTCCTCCTCTGTTTTTCCCTTTTGGGACAAAGGACTTGTGTTTATTTCTGTCTGGAGTCTCTGGAAATTTAATTAAAATTTACCAGCAAACACTTAGGCCCCAATCAATTCCTGGAAAGCTCTGTTGGGCCAAACATTCTGAACCTGGTATAAAGAGCACCATCTCTAGATGTGAGCTTCAGGATCTATGTAAGTCTCTGTTGCCACCCACCCAGATTGACAGTCAGAGCCTCAAAGTCACATCCCACTCTGCCACAGGGCCCTCTGGTTTCCAAGATTGTTGACCCCAAGGCCTAATCATCAGAGACACAGCACTTGTTCAGGTTGGTTTATTAACCCAGTTCCAGTAATTCCAATGCCCAAAGTAAGATCCCAGTAAGGAAAGTCCTGCCATCATACCTGCGGTCCAGTCCCCAGGCACAGTCAGGCAGCACCCAGCAGTGCACTCGGTCTGTCCATAGCCTTCGTAGAACTGGGTCACCAAGAGACGGGACAGAAAGAGAGGGGCACAGTCACACCTCTGCTGCAAGTGCTCAGTAACTAAGCTCCTCTAGCTCGTTTGGTAACCTCAGCCGATACACTACAACACGCTTTATTACAGCACCCAACGTATTCACCCACATAGGAGACAACGTCATTCACAGGTCACGCCGTGCACCACCTGCCCAGGGACTCACTCCCTCCGTCAGCTCGGCTACTTATCACCCAGGCTCTGCTGGCTCCTCCTCCCCTTTAAGAAAGGGTCTCTGCATGCTTTGCAGGTCCCTTATCACTTACTGCCAACCCCCATGCCCTCACACCTGATCTAAAGGCATCTTTTGTGCCTTACCCTAGAGAAAATTACCCAGTGGTAGACACAAACGCATATTCTGCCTGGGGTAAAAGATATACACAGGCACACCTCATTTTATTCGCTTTGCAGATACTGCATTTCTTACGAATTGGAGGTTTGTGGCAACGCTGCGTTGTCAGATGACGGTTAGCAATGAAGTATTTTTAAATTAAGATATATACATTGCTTTTTAGACATAATACTATTGCACACTTAACAGACTACAGACTAGTGTAAACATTACTTTTATAGGCACCGGGAAACCAAAAAGTTCACGTGACTGGCTTTACTGCGTTATTGGCTTTGTTGCAATATTGGCTTTATTGCAGTGGTCTGGAACTGAACCTGCAGTATCTCCGAGGTATGCCTATACCCCTTTCTCCAAGCAATCTAGGAATAACATGATCTTAACAAAAATACAGCACACGGAGGAGAAGAAGAGTGCCTTTTGGAAAGCAGACTCCTGGGCATGACTCGGTCCGAGCCCAGAGGGAGGTGCGGAGGGAGGCACCTCACCTGGCAGCCCAGCGCGGCTCTCAGGAAGGTCAGCACGGTGGCGGACACGGGCGCTGCTCCTGTGATCATCAGCCGTACTTTTCCTCCCAGGCTCGACTTGCAAGGCAGGGAGAGGGGAGAGGGTGAGGGGCAAGTGACTGGAAGGTGGCGGGCTTCTCAAAGATTCCTTCTGGGAACCCCAATACTCTAACCCACCAGCTCCTTGTCTGCAGGCTGCACAGAACTCACTGCACCCAACGACGCACAGGCACCCCAAGGGGGACACCTGACTGGAGTTTGGTTCCACCCGAAACCACTCCATTCGCTCTCAACAGGTGTGGAAAATAAAGCAACACCTCTATACCTGCAGGTGTTTTAAGGAATTAGAACAAGAGTGTCGTGGGTTTATGGCAACCACCACCTTCTGGGGGACATAATATTATTCCGTATTCTTTATTATTCCGTATTCTTTATCTTTATTCTGATAAAGAATACCTCAAGAGTTCCAGAACGGTAAAACAAAATGGAGAATCAGAAAGGCTATGCTACCTGATTCATTTTCTTCCCTGGATAGCTAAACACTGTTCAGACTTATCTTTGACACTGAGGTTTTGCTAATGGCTTTGTCCTTAGTTTTTAGAAATGTGCCAGAAATTCTCCCTCTTACCTTCTCTTTTAAAAACAGCCCTCACACAATATAGGGGTAGGGGATTAAGAGGTACAAACTATTAGGTATAAAATAAGCTACAAAGGTATATTGCACAACATGGGGAATATAGCCAATATTTTATAATAGCTATAAATGGAGTATAATCTTTAAAAATTGTGAATTACTATATTGTACACCTGTAACTTATATAATATTGTACATCAACTATACTTCAATTGAAAAAAAAAAAAAGAGCCCTCACAGAAAGTTTGAAACGCAAAGGAGTTTACATGACAAATAACCGTTGTGAGCCAATGTGCTACCTGTATTTTGTGGAAGATCAACTTATCCCACAGGCTGTTGTTTCTAATGATGCCACTGCGAAGCTCGGCTTCTTTCCTCTTGGAGGCAAAGTCCAACAGCCATCGCTTCAGCGTGGTGTTTGCCTGAGCAAAAATCTAATAAGTCAAGAAGCAAGAAGGTTTCACAATAAGTAGGATGGTGAGATAATAAGAAGTCAGATAATAACAAGTATCAATGAAAATGTAGAGAAATTGGAACCCTCATACACTGCTGGTGGGAATGTAAAATGGTGCAGCTGCTTTAGAAAATGGACCGGCAGTTCCTCAGTTAAACACAGAGTTACTGTATGACTAGCAATTCTGCTCCTAGGCACATACCCGAGAGAATGAAAACACATGTCCACACAGCCTCTTGCCCGTGAATGTTCACAGCAGCATTATTCATAATAGCCAAAAAGCGGAAACAACCCAAATGCCCATCAATGGATGGATGGATAAATAAAATGTGTTGTATCCATGCAGTGGAATATTATTTGGCCATTAAAAGGAATGAAGTATGGATGCATGCTATGACATGGATGGACCTTGAAAGCATACTAAGCAAAAGAAGCCAGCAACAAAAGAATATTGCATGATTCCATTCGCATGAAAATCCAGAATAGGGAAATCTATAGATTCAGAAAGTAGATGAGTTTTTTGGGGGGTGGAGGGAGGTAGCCGGGTGGAGTATGATACCACATTCTTTTTGAGGTGATAAAAATGTTCTAAAATGGACTGTAGTAATGGTTGCAGAACTCTGTGAATGTACTAAAATCCTTTGAATTGTACACTTAATGGGTGAATTGCATGTAATGTGAATTATATCTCAATAAAGCTGTTTTACAGTTTTTTAAAAAAGAACTATTAAGAAAATGAGAAGGTTGGCACCTCCCTTGTGGCACAGTGGTTAAGAATCTGCCTGACAATGCAGGGGACACAGGTTCGATCCCTGGTCTGGAAGATTCCACATACCGCAGAGCAACTAAGCCCGTGCGCCACAACTACTGAGCCTGAACTTTACAGCTCGCGTGCCACAACTACTGAACCCACGTGCCACAACTACTGAGCCTGCACGCCACAGCTACTGAAGCCCGCGTGCCTAGAGCCCATGCTCCACAACAAGAGAAGCCACCACAATGAGAAGCCTGTGCACCACAGCAAAGAGTAGCCCCCGCTTGTCGCAACTAGAGAAAGCCCGTGGGCAGCAACGAAGACCCAATGCAGCCAAAAATAAATAAATTTTTTAAAAAATGAGAAGGTTCTCATAGATGACGAAAGCCATGTCTCAAAATAAAGAGTATTAGAACCACCCAGTCCAAGTTCATTCTGGAGACTGCTCACACCACACGGGGTTCTGCCCCAGCTGTGGGGTCCGTGCTCTAAAGGCTCACCACCTCCTCTTGGTCCCTGGCTTGGTTTAGTCACGTATCTCAGGGTGGCCAAGTAAGTAATATTTTTCATGCAGTGGAGCTTTACAATTTATAAAGCCTTTTCATATGATGTAATTAGCATCTTTATGAGATGGAGGAGGTAATAGTCCACTGTAAAGATGAGAAAACAGAGGCTCAAAGAGTTTATCGTGAAAATAAAACCACCTCCACCTCACATCTGTATTGTGCCTTCCAGTTTACAAGGTGTGTCCATAGGCGCTTTCTCTTATAACCCTCACTCACAGCTCTGGAAGGTAAACGCACTCAGGTTTATCAGCAGAGGGGTAAACTGCAGTCCCTCGAGAGAGTAAGGGCAGTGGCCATGGTCACACACAGTCTTGGACTCAAGGTCCGGAGCTCTGCCCCTGCTCTTCGCTTGGCACTTACTCGGTCAAATATCCGGTTCAGCAGTCTGGGGACCACAGGGAAGATGGTGGGTTGAAGGGTCTTGAGATCATCCATAAGCAGCCTGATATCTCCTTGGAAAAATCCTATTTTAGCTCCGTGACTCAGCATCACACACTAGAGAGGTAAACAGAAATATCCAACATGTCATCATTGCAGCAGGGATTACACAACACACACAGACACACAAGGCTCCAGTTTTAGCATTTCAGACCAGCTTCCAGAAATCATAAAGTTCCTAAATGTAGGGAGCTTTTAAAACAATGTTCTTGTGTCCTTGGGTTCTTGTACAACACGGGAATGTGGCATTGCTCTTGCTTACCCTGAAGATAAAGGGACTAGTAAGAAACCAGGGAATGTGGTTTTCAGTGATGATCAGAGAGGTTCTGCTATTTTAGCTTCAATAATAAATATCTGCTGAATGAATGACATGGTATTCGATAACCCAAATATTTTTAGCCTTCCAGAAACTTTAGGTCTAACTTATTCTCATCAAAAAAACTTAGCTACTTGCCTTAGCTTTTTAAAGTCTCATCTCTTCTATTTGAATCTAACTAAAAAATTCTGAGGGCCTCCCTGGTGGCGCAAGTGGTTAAGAGTCCGCCTGCCGATGCAGGGGATGCGGGTTCGTGCCCTGGTCTGGGAGGATCCCATATGCCGCGGAGCGGCTGGGCCCGTGAGCCATGGCCGCTGGGCCTGCGCATCCGGAGCCTGTGCTCCGCAACGGGAGAGGCCACAGCAGTGAGAGGCCCACATACCGCAAAAAGAAAAAAAAAAAAAAAAAAAAATTCTGAGTAGTCAGAATACGCTGCGGCTGAGGCACTAGGCCATCTATACCACAGCAGTTTGCATTCGGCTATAACCTAGTGCCTGCATTTTTTCCTGTCTGATGCAAGCTGCACTGGCAAGCCACAGGCACTTGACAAAGAGTCTGCCTGTTTTAAATTTTAAAAAGAAAGAGAGATTCAAGAGATGATGCAACGGAAGTACAAACGGTCTCAGGCTTGAAAGCAGAAACAACTAGAAAGGTTCATTGTTTAAAAATTAAAGCTCGGAGGTTTCTGTTCAGTGTGGCCTGCCTCCTGGGCACACTTTGAAAACTAGTTAGGTACTTACGGTCCACTGTCAACATGTCTGCAATCACTCTGTAAACTCACAAGGTCTCCTGAGGCGTGCAGGAGACACAAGTATCAGATGGAAGATCCTTGATCCTTTGGGGGAAGTGAATCCTACAGGGCGGCAGCTAGTCAAAGGGCCGGGATTTTATCAGCCACCCCTCTCTAATACTTGCCCAGTACCTGCAACCCAGCTGGTGCTCCGTGAACATTCATTAAATGAGTGAGCAGTGCTCACTGTTTCTCCTATAAGCGTACAATCCAAAACTGTCCAAGAAGGAAAAAAGGTGGTTCTTGGTCAGTTTTTAAATTAGGCACACACTCGTGTATGAGGAGCTCAGGCAGAGGTCAGCTGAAGATCATCCCGCTTTGCCAAAGGCACTTGCAATATTGCTGAAAAAATGAGTCTGAAGTCAACTTGTGCCTTACGAACAAGCACAGTCAAAAATAGAGACTTCTGGGACTTACGTGGTGGTCCAGTGGTTAGGACTCCACACCTTCCACTGCAGAGAGTACGGGTTCGATCCCTGGTCGGGGTACTAAGATCCCACAAGCCGCATGGCGTGGCCAAAAAAAAAAAAAAAATAGAGACTTCTTACAGAACTGAAGCCTCACCAGCCTTTGTGGGATGGTATTCATAAAAATTCTACATTCACAGCTCATCTTTCTGAATTCATGTCCATATTCATGTCCTTCAAAAGTCTGAGTTTCCAATTTTAAAATAAGTATTAAAGTTCAAGTATCTGGACCCAGAAAAAAAATTATACTCTTAAATAATTAGCTCAATTTCTAAAATGGGCCTGAGCAAAGAACTCTCTACATAGAGGACAGTCTGCACACTCAAACTTATCTGCATGAACCACTCATGCATGTGTGCAATGGTAAAAATGAAATGTCTGTGTCACTGGCATTCAAGACAAGTGCTTTCTGTAAAACACAACAACTTAGCAGAACACAACCAAACACATGTGCACAAACAAAATAAAACTCAGTGCCTACCTCTACAACTTTCTCAAACATGTGGGCGAGAGGCAAGAAAGAGATCAAAGTATCATCTGAGGAAGGAGTGAATGCACCCTGGAAAGCAAAGACACCAGGCAGGCAGAAAAGCATTAGAATTTCCAGGAATTTTCCATTTTATTATTATAAATTATGAATTATTAACCTTAATATTAACATTAACTGTAAACATTTACTGCAATGATTCATGAATTTTAAGTTTTCTTTGAAGGTCAGTAAGGAAATTAAAATTTCACTTGGTAAGGTACTAAATGTTGAACTCTGTTTAGAAAGTATATACCAACAGGATTAAGAAAGTGTAAGTATAAGTGAAAGTGAGATCGAGCTTCTGCAGTCGCCAAAGGTGCCCATTCCCCAAAACCATTAAGCACAGGCTCCTACCATAAAAAGTAGACCATATGGAGCCCTCCCAGAGACATGTAATTTGCAAAAGCAAATTATGTAAAAGTGTGCAAAGGATATGAGGGAAAGGCATTCATTATATTATTCAATAAGTACTTTTTTAAAAGGCAGTTTGAAAGAGACTTTGGTGTTACAGACTGAATTGTGACCACCCCCCTCAAAGTCATATGTTAAAGCCCTAGCCCCCAAAGTGACTGTATTTGGAGACAGGGAAGGTCATTAAGGTTAAATGAGGTCATGAGGGTGGGGCCCTGATCCAATAAGGCTGGTGCCCTTGTAAGAACAGGAAGAAACACCAGAAACCTCTCTCTTGTTCTCCGTATGCAAACAGAGGAGAGGTTGGGGAGAGGGGTGGTGAGGAGCCTGCGGTCTACAAGCCAAGGGAGCCTTCACCAGAACCAAACCTGCTGGCACCTCGATCATGGACTTCTACCCTCCAAAACTGCGAGAAAATACATGTCTGTTGTTTAAGCCATCCAGTCTGTGTTATTTTGTTGCGGCAGCCCAGGCAGACTAAGATACTTACAAAGCAAACTTTAAGGTTATAGGAAATAACTAAAGTTTGAGGCTTTAATCCTTCTTATAAAGTGGAAGCCAAATCACATCAAGCATAATAAATAATAAAAACAATAATAATCAAAAAAACCTTCAGCAGCATTTAACATTTCTTTGTCAACTTAAAGAAATTAATTCTTTTCCATACTAAAATAGGAGGTAAAAACAAGACAGTCAGTTCTTCTCTGACCTTTCCTGGAAACATTTATAGTGCAGTATCCAAATAAAGTTTTACCATATAAAAGATATAATAAATTCTATCTGTCAATTCATCTTAACAGTCACAGCAGGAGTTGGGGATTAGGTCCACAGTGAAAACTATTTGGGAGAAGGTGAATGTATGAAAGCTCAGACCTTATCTATATTTCAGACAGTGTTTCAAATACAGCCCATGCCTAACATGATAGTGGGGCTTTTACCACCTTCATTCTTTTTTTTTTTTTTTTTAATCTCTTTATTGGAGTATAATTGCTTTACAATGGTGTGTTAGTTTCTGCTTTATAACAAAGTGAATCAGTTATACATATACGTATGTTCCCATATCTCTTCCCTCTTGCGTCTCCCTCCCTCCCACCCTCCCTATCCCACCCCTCTAGGTACCACCTTCATTCTTGAGGCCTGATGCCAACCAATGGATATGAAGAAAGATGACAATATCCCCAAAGTTTACCTCTGTTATTTTAACAAATGCTGAACAATCGCTCACTACATTTCGATGGGTGATCAGTGCTCCTTTGGGGTTGCCTGTGAACACATATGAACAGAACAAAGTTAGAGGACAGAAACTCCATCCAAGAATGACGGACATGACAGAAGCCCAGAAACCCCATATCATTAGAGCCTCTGATGCCTGTAGTGTGAGGTACACCCATGAAGGCCAAAAGTGAGTCACATTAAATTCCTGAGCAATCTGCAATCCTTTAAAATGAAACTTATTACTTTAAACCATCTTTACTAATATGGGCAAGTTTTAGAGGGTGTGTGTAGCAGTAAGAGAAGAAAATCCAGGGATTTTATTTCTGGAAACCATGGATACACTTTGTCCTAGGAAGACGGGTGATCCTACTGTGACCTTTCATAAATGTTTGAGGACATGCTCAGATTCTGGGAACGTCTTATAGAGCTACCGTAAGACAGGCGTGAACACTTCTGTCTCTTCTGCTTCTAGTCCATCTATAGCTCGAATAAGTCATCCACAAGAAGAGACAGGGAATATACACTTCCAGATACCACTCAGAAATAATTCCTTTTCAAAACTGACCTGTAGTGCCACTTGTGAAGCAAATTATTGCAATATCTTCCGGTGCTGGAGGCTACAACACATTAAAAAAAAAAGCCAGTATAAATCAGAATAGAATAGAAAACTTTAAGTCATAAGATATCACTCAAGATTTCTACTAGGCTCTGAGCTGACTAGACACGGAAGCTACACAGAAGCTGGGGCAGGGTCACACATGGTGCACTCACCTTGGGCTTCCGTTTGTTGGCTCTTCCCAGGTCCTTAAAGAGAAAAAAAAAAATCTTAAATGGAAACATTTTTTAAATGTAAAGAACAAAAGTCACATCAAGTCAGTTCAAGCTGACTTTTCTATGGGATTCACTCACAGCTGACTCAAAGACAGCACAGATTTCAAATTAAATAAACTACAGCAATTTTAATTAACCTGAACCCATTGTTCTAAGAAGCCATTTTCTGGTTGTCTTCTCTCTTATATAAAACTATATCGATGGCATTAGGACTGGCCTTTGAAATAGGATTTATTCAAAAGACAGGAATCAAAGTCTTACACGTTCTTCTGGTTTCCACTCCCCTTCCTATCACAGCCTTTAACAAAGCCTGGCTCTTCACTGTAATCAGAGAACCACAGCTGCTCTGTACCCTTCCAAAACCAGAGCTCAGCACAGATATGTGATCACCCAGTTCTGCAAAACTGACATCTTCAATCTGGAGAGAGAAAATCAGTCTCTGCCAGACTTAACTGGTGGCCATTCTGGAGAGGCTCAACTACCTGTACTCCCCACATGGAGCAGAGGAAGGATTGGGGCACCTCTGATTATAAAACAGGCCACGACAGAAGCTCTAAGACCACTCTCGAATGGCTATGAAGGTTAAGAACGACAGATTCATTTCTGAGGTATGGCATTTCGCAAAGGCAGGCTCCCAGTTACTACCAAGGGCTAATTCTGATGTTGTTATTTCATGAAGGTGTCTCCATGACCACTTTAATATCTATTAATTTTTTTAATGAACTATTTATATTCTTTTCCTATTAAAATTGAACAGCTTGAGTGAACATGTGGAATGAGCATGCCTAGAAATAAATGGAAATTAGATGGGTGGGCTCAGGGCTCAGTGAGTTTGTACCCAGCATACAGTTTTAAACAGTTTTTAATCCTAATCACACTTTAAATTATATATATAACAGACCGCTGATTAAAAATAGGAACACTGACATCCAAATGGAAGTCAACTAAGAGTTAAAGTAGTGATAATTCCACCAATCTTTTTTCTAAAATAATCTTTATCAGATTCAAATTTCCACTCATCTTTTTAAAATTCTTACATTAACTTCTTAAGATCTCTAATTCTTCAAAAATTGATGTTAAGTAAAATAAAGCAAGTTATATGCAATTAGACTTTTAATTTATCAGAAAAAAATTATCCAGGGGCTTCCCTGGTGGCGCAGTGGTTGAGAGTCTGCCTGCCAATGCAGGGGACACGGGTTTGTGGCCCGGTCCGGGAAGACCCCACATGCCGCGGAGCAGCTGGGCCCGTGAGCCATGGCCGCTGAGCCTGCGCGTCCGGAGCCTGTGCTCTGCAACGGGAGAGGCCACAACAGTGAGAGGCCCGCGTACCGCAAAAAAAAAAAAAAAAAAAAAATCCAAATTAGTCCATTATTTGCCAAGAGAGTTTCATAGCCTGAAGCCTGACTTATGTCGTTATTTAGGAAAAAAATACAGCTATTATAAAAATTAAAGTTGTCACCTTTAGGTTCCAAATGCCAAAATAAAAAAGAATCATAAACAGAAGGAAAACTGAATTCTACTTAATGAAGTATTCGGGGGTGATAAAATTGGTACCCTACTGAAAATGAATAAAAAATGACAAATCAGTGAATAAGGAGATAGAATGATTAATCTGTGATAAAGCAGATATATTAAAATGTTAATTGTAGACTCTTGGTGGGATATAGTGGTCTACTGTTCAACTCTTTCAACTTGTTTGCATATTTGAAAATTTTCGTAACACAATATTGGAAAAAACGCAAAAATACCAATGCTTCTATTTTTGATGCTATAAAAATAGACATTAATAAAAATCAGATCACATGATCAACCAAAAAGTTAGTTTTAAATTCATTGCTTAAAAATGTAATCTTTTGCTTATAAAAATTCTAAAAACCCAATATGAATCATATTATACAGGTAAGCGTAAAACAATGCCTTTTATAAATATTTTAATATAAACTTTACATTATAATCTTTGGTCACTTATCTAAATTTTAATCTTAAGATTACTTCTTTATCATACAGAGCAGTCAAAAAAGACAAAAAAATGCTTGTGTATGTGTCTGTGTGTGGTGCGGGCAGCAGGAAGAGGAAAAATGGGGGGAAAGATATAATTATGAAATGGGGTTACAAGTGAAAAATACAAAAATAGGGAAATGCTAGGTGAAAAGCTAGTTAAAAACCCAATTTAACAATTCAGCACACCCATTAGCTCTTATGGACTCCTGTTGTATGCTATCGTGTGTGTGTGTGTGTGTGTGTATGTGTGTGTGTGTGTGAGAGAGAGTCAGAGAGAGGCAGAAGCTCTGACAGAACAAATGACAGATTCTCTGTGACGACTAAGTTCCCCAGGAAAGGTTTTATAGATCCTTCCTCGTAGCTCAAATTCTTGATAGAAGGAGAACTGTAAATAAAATTCAAAACCCTATTTATAACAGTTCCAGGAAAATATTTGTAACATTTTCAGAAAGAGAATGACTTATTCTATTGAACCGATTACTTCCCGTGATATGCACATAATAACAAGGGCCTCCTCTTGCCCACTGTTTTGGATTGAAGTTTAATCCAAAAACAACTGGGGAGGCTGGCTTCTTGTAGGATCCGATGTCAAACAATCAATTTAAACATGGACCACACTCATTTTCCTAGAATGGTTACCTTTAAAGTTGTGATTAATGTGAATCTTAAATATAATACAAAAATAAACCAAATCAAGCCTCTATGCTAGAAATTCACCAGGACCCTATAAAAGCAACCTGGGGAAAAGAATAATGAGGCAGATTTCTATGTCTGGCTCCGTTTTAGAGATAAATCAGTAAGTAAAAGGTGTTAAAGCCTAAAGAGGACATACTAACTTAAATCTCTGCCTGGATCTGAAATCCCCATTTCCAGCATTTATGGGCGTGGCTTGTCAGCGCTCTAGAATGAGTATGTGAGCGCTGCACCTCGCCTGATGAGAGCACTTTCTGTAAAATGTGACAGATTAACACTGGGATGCGGGTAGAATTCTTCTTTCCAGTAATGAGACAGAGATTTCTGCTCGCCATCTTCTACAGGACCAGCCAGAGCTGGGACTTCGTGGTCGCCCTGGACACCATATTTGAGCCAAAATGACCTCAGGGAAACCCTGCAGCGAGGTGGGCAGGGCAGGGTGACTCACCTCCATCGCCTTCATGCTGATGATCTCCACCCCGCACTTCTTGCCTCGTTCCAACAGATTACTGCCATAGGAGTCCATGAGAACGATAGTTTTAAGGGATGGTGTTAATTTATTTTCTACACCTTCTAATAAGAGGTTGGCCTTCCCTGGCTTGTCCACAAAAACCAGAGAGAGTTCAGCTGGAAGTGAAGAGACACAGTGAGGAACCAGCTCTGGGATATTAAAAGCTTGACTGTAACATCTGACACCAGGTTAAGTACTACATGTTTTGAACAGGAGGTTAGATGTAAATGGAAAAATCCCTATCATATCATGTATCAGCAAATGTAGTCTCTGTATCTAACCAATAACTATGCCAAAGTGCCCCTAAAGGCTGCAAACATACCTTTGTTGATGATGTAGGTGATTGCTTCTGTTCCGAGGGTATCGTAGAGGGGAACGATCACCATCGAATAAGTAAAGCATCCCTGTTCAATGATCACCCACTAAAGACAAAGTAAAGATCAGGGTGAGAAAATGAGATATTGTGGAACCACTCCAGGGAAAACAATACTCTATAGAGATTCAACATGGAGACACCAGATGTAGCAAAACTAACATCTGTGTATCTACTACTATGTGCCAGGCACCAAAGGGATTCCTAATGAGAGCGAAACACTTGCCCACTTCTTAAAAGGAAAGTACAATTTGCCTGAAAATTTGAGGCAAATATGTGAAAAGAGGATGAACAGCATGAGAGTGACGGGCTCAGAGGCAAGACAGCCTGCAGCGGGCCTCCTTGGTGGGGGAGGTAACCGAGCTTGCCCTTTGCAAGAGCAGCACGATTTGGGAAGGTGGAGAGAAAGGTAAGGGGACTCTGGGAGCCGGGACTGTGAGATCAAAGCAGGGAGGGTAAAAGGAGATGCAAGAGGGAAGAGATATGGGGATATATGTATATGTATAACTGATTCACTTTGTTATAAAGCAGAAACTAACACACCATTGTAAAGCAATTACACTCCAATAAAGATGTTAAAAAAAAAAAAAAGCAGGGAGGGTGGTCCAGTGGGTAAGAATCTGCCTTCCAATGCAGGGGTCGCAGGTTCGATCTCTGGTCAGGGAACTAAGATCCCACTTGCCGCGGAGCAACTAAGCCCACGTGCCACAACTACTGAGCCCGCATGCCACAACTAGAGAGAAGCCCGCGTGCCGCAATGAAAGATCCTGCATGCCGCAACGAAGATCCCACGCGCCGCATTTAAGACCCAATGCAGCCAAATAAATATTAAAAAAAAAAAAAAGCAGGGAGTGGGGGCATCAGTGAGCCACCAGGCTGGCAGGGATGGCCCAGCAGGGCTGTGGGGACTGGCTAGGCTGGGGCAAGGGCTGGAGCCGGCCTGAGGCCACGGGGGAGCCTGGCTCTATGTCCCTGGCAAGGTGCAGCCTCTGGGGTTTCTCGGCCAAACAGCAACTGGGGCCCTGAGGGACAGCAATCTGGCCACAGTGTGCCGTAGGGCCTGGGACTAAGGGAAGAGGGACACATTGTCTACCGGGAAAACTGTCCTGGAAGGCTCTCCAGGAAAGTGAGGAAGGAAAGAAGTGACACAGTCACTGGTCATCTTCCTCTAAACCCATCAGCCACACAGCAACTGACCCGCCTACAAGGCAGATGCAGCAGAGTCACTCTTTTGCTTATAATCCTCAGTGGTGCCCATCATCTGCAGAACACATGGCATGGATAAGGGCACAGCGGCTGTGGGAAGCAAGCACAACCCACTCACATTCACTTGGCCTGGAGCTGTCTCTCTCTCTCTCATCCTGCCACTCCACCCTCCACCACAGTGAAATGCTTCATCCCCCGTCACAGACATGCTGCTCCATGCAAGCGTGCCATTGTTCCTGACATTCCCTTGGCCTCCCCACCCTCGAAGGCATCAGGACTCCACCGTGGACTTCCCTGGTGGCGCAGTGGTTAAGAATCTGCCAGCCAATGCGGGGGACATGGGTTCGAGCCCTGGTCCGGGAAGATCCCACGTGCCGCGGGGCAACTAAGCCCGCGTGCCACAACTACTGAAGCCCACGTGCCCAGAGCCTGTGCTCCCCAACAAGAGAAGCCATGGCAATGAGAAGCTCGTGCACCGAACGAAGAGTAGCCCCAGCTCGCCGCAACTAGAGAAAGCCCGTGCACAGCAACGGAGACCCAATGCAGCCAAAATAATAAATAAATAAATTTATTTTAAAAAAACCACTGAGAAACCACTCTAATTTATAAAATAGTAGCACAGAGATTGAACCAACATGTCTTTTGGACCCAAGTAGGTCTAAGAATCAATTCAATTTCTTCAAGCCCAGTGCCTGAATTTTTCTGCACCAGCTATGCCACTATTTGTTTACTCACACTACAGGCGATAGCTCCAGGGGGCTTCTCATTTAAATGTAATTCAATACAGCGGTTTACAGAAGCACCACACATGGGCCCAGATGGCTAAACAACAGTCTGCTTGCCCAAATTAAGGCCAGCTCCCAGTGAGGGCCCTTCTCCATGGTCCCTGGGATTTTAAACTTTATAACCTGGGCAGCGAGAGCCCAGACCTTTTAGAGAGAAAAGATGAAAGTTTGCTACTGACAAAAATGTATCCAAGTTTCTCTGTCATTTATGAATGCCATTTTTCTAATCACAGAGGAAGCCCTTAAAGTGGGAAGACTTCTTTGTTAGTTATTTGTTCTAAGACTTTCTTGACTAGTTTTTGTTTGGGGACCTGATTTAAAAAAAAACAAAAACCGTAATTTTCTTTAAAAGTGATTTTCTTTTTCCTACCTAAAGGCTAAGAAGGGCCTGGTTTGGGTTTTCATACATGTAACTCTCTAAGGCATAACACAAAGTCATGTTCTCAGAGGTAATCAGAACAAAGAATCTGGTCTGAAGCAGAGGTAGGTGTGAACCCTAACTGGTTCTTCCATCTGAGATCTCTCCGAACCATGTACGGTCAGCGCCTAATGGTTAATACCTCAGGTCTGTTCTGAGAAAAGATGCCGATGAACTGATCTGGGGCCGCCTTGAAGCCCTTGTGGAGCAGCGCTGAGCCCACACACTCTGCCATTTCTGCAACCTAAAACGGGGGAGAAAAAATCAGGAAGAGCATCAGGCCCAACTCAAGGAACACGGCTTCCTGCGATGGCCAAGCCTAATATCTCAGCCAAGAAGCAGCATTGCCTGGGGGGAAAGAACAGGGGCAAACAGGCATTCCTTTAGTTACACATTTTTGTAAAGTTCAAGGTCTGAATCACCAGAACTCACTGTAAGAAAACTGATCATACAGTTCCTTCTGCAAAGCAAATGAACTTCACCCCAACAGCTGCAAGTCACAGATGACACATGTCAGAGTTTCTATATTTTAGTTTAGTTTCTATACTTTTATACTTCAGTTTTATAAAATTATAAAAGCAATCCAGGGACACAGAATTTTGTGTCTGTGTCTATAAAGAGCAACCAAGTGGCCAAAACTTGTCCTTTGATATAAACACACAAACAACAAGTTTGGGGGAGATCTTTAAAAAAAAAAAAAGAACAAGCTCTTATCAGTAGGCTCCACAATTCTATTCTTGAGAATTTATTCTTTGGAAATAACCCAATCCTAACCAGAGGTTTGAAAAAACTTTAGGTACAAAGATATGTATTTCAAAATTATCTAAAGTCACAAAAGTCTAGGGGAAAAAAGACCAATGGCTGGATGGTTAAGTAAATGATGGTAAATCTCTAAGAAAATGTTCTACAGCTAGTAAATACTACAGTTATGAAAACCATATCAAACAGAGTATTTATAACAATTTTAAGTAAGATAAATGAATACAAAAATGCATACTATTAATTACAACTATGTAAAAATAGGTGGATTCATAAAAATTAGGCAGGGCTATATCCCTGCCCCCAGCCCTCATCCTCTCCTCATTCCTACCCCAAATGAACTAAAAAAAAAATGTTTTTTAATCTTAATTTGGAATTCTTTTCTTTATTCTCAGTTGGTAAATTCTCAAGAGCACTTTAAATCCACACCCACGCCCGCAGAAAATAGAATCACAGCTATTCCTGCCCCAGAAGCCCGTAGGTTCTGGCACATAGTACCCCTCCCCACGCACCAATGGCGGTGAAAGCAACGCTGGCCAGGCGACAGCAAGAATGACATTAACGTGCTTATTACTTCCACACGTCATGGACTGTTTCACAACTCCTGCTTGTGTGTAAGGGCTGGGAACCTGCGAGTACCTAGATGGTTTTCAGAGCTTATTGGGATTCTATGCATGCACTTGTATCTCTAGAAAGAGGGTCCAGACCTTTCTTCGAAAAACCTTACAGGGGTTCCTAGCCCCCAAAGCTAAGAATCACTGGGCTAGGGGGGAAAAGTGATTGAAATATACAAATTCAAAGTTAGCTTGTCTATTTTTTTATCTTCACCAGCCTCTGTCTGAAATGTACAAATGTACTTCTGAAACCCCAGTGATTTTTCAATCTGCCTTCAAACATCCCACCTGCAATGGACCTGTTTTCTCTCCTCCAGCCAATATATAACAGAAGCAATAGAGGAACAGACCACTATAGGTGACTGCAGTGTAAACCCCAAGGGCTGGGCGTTCTCTCTTTTTGTAATGCAAGTGCCGGCCTTAAGCTTTGATTGCTGACCATCCACTTCCAAGGCTGATGCATCACCAGCCAAAGGCTAGATAAGGAGCCAGGCCCCCTCCCAGCAGGAGGCTGCTTTGTTTTACAGATCTTGGCTGATGTTGATAACTGACCTTTTGAGCCACTTGTTTTCTCTCTTCCTGTGCTTTAAGTTCCGGCTCTTCTGTTTCAAATTCATCAATAAGATGAGCCCTCGAAACCCTAGGCCCCCAGCTTTGACCCCAATAAAGCAGAACCCCAGGTGCTCTATGCTCTCTCTCCCCCTACCCGAGACCTCGCCTGTGTGGCCCAGGTGTGCTGTGTCATTTCCATGTCCTGTAGTAAGAAAGCTTTATTTTTTCCAAGTTTCCTTATGGTTATTGCTAAAAGGCATCTTGCAATCATAATATGAACCACGAGGGCTGGCCCAGCCACAATATTGATTATTGATAGGCTGAGACCTGCACAAAACAGTAACGTGACAAGAAGATGATGTAACCCAGAAGCACCTGAAGATTCTGTGAGGCCTGAAGACCATGGTGCAATGTGAAATTTCTAACGCACATGAACTGTTTCTACACCACTTGTGAAAATGAGGGATGTGAAAACTACTATTTGGCTCTGGTAAGGCAAAATCAACACTGAGAGATCCCTCTGCCCACCAGACCTACAGCTCATTACTCCTTCCTGCCCAATGTTCAACGGCTCCAAGAACTGCCATGTTCCAGCACTATGGCTCGCGTGAGGCGGCCACACAGCCAGAAAACTCACCTGTTTGTATGAAAGCCATTCATAGGGTTGGTCTGGTTTCCGAGAGCCTAAACATGGGCCATTATCTGAAAGGCGAAAAAAATTAAAAAGAAAAAAGGATGGACTTAACATGCATAAATATTCCTAGATTCTCGTTTTAACACGCATAAATATTCCTGGATTCTCGTTTGTATCTTTCATTCCACAAAGTATCAGGTAGATTCTACTGTGGTCCTCAGACGTGAAACAATGAATTCAGATTGCAAATGTTTTCTCCCTGG
This sequence comes from Mesoplodon densirostris, assembly GCF_025265405.1. Lineage (NCBI taxonomy): Eukaryota > Metazoa > Chordata > Mammalia > Artiodactyla > Ziphiidae > Mesoplodon > Mesoplodon densirostris. The sequence goes on from NC_082680.1 coordinate 13,001,457, forward strand.
GTTTTGGTCTGAGTCTTTGTTTCTTTATTTCTATTTTGTTTCTTACATGGGGCAGGAGGGAGAGGGGCTGGAAGGCCGGGCAGCTTCCAGGTACCCGGGGTCTTTCGTGCCACCCTCAGGGATGAAGGGCCGTCCTGTGAGCCGACGCCCCCCAAGTGCCTCTGATGGAACCCCGCTTCCTTGGATGTCAGTGTTCATTTCTCAAAATATGGGTCTCCTGGTCAAGCAAGTCTGAGAAATGTTGGATCAGGCGCAATTAAACAGGTCTCTTTACTGCAAGAAACGTCAGAGCCTATTCTGAGCTAACAGACGTGTGACTCTCCATGAAACACATATGTGACCATGGAAGCCCCTTGGCCACGGGGCACACCCGGCGGGACCCGTGTGCAGTGAGACTCACTCTGTGGAAGTTATGGATGGAGACAGGGAGCCGGGAGCCAGACCGAGTGGGAGAAAGTTGGGAGCAAATATGGCTTTCTGATGAAAGACCCCTCTTTCTGAAGGAAAAACATGAAGCCTTAGTCACACGGATTCAGTCAAATGCTTACTTGACAGCTGTATGCCCCTCTGGAAACCTTCATATAACGTTCTGACATCATCATAGAAATACACCAAGGGCTCGTCACTGTCCAGGAGCACGGATCTCCGGGCACCATCACTGCCCTGGGAAAAAGACAGACAGACAGATGGCACGTCAGCAGAAAGCATCAAAAATAAAAAGTCTACCATGTGCACCTTCAGTCCTCTCCAGGGCCTGGGAGCAGCTGCTCGGTGAGCATTTGCTGGATGAACTCCAGGGCGGGATGTGCTGGCGTCTGATATAAATCATCCACCTGGAGACAAGTGCAGGCTTCAGAGAAGCAAGGCCGGGACCATGTCCATCCAGCACCCCTGGGAAAAGGAAGCAGCTGAGGGAAAAAGAAAAAAGGTTCACAGACCTATAAGCACTGGTCATGCCAGACAAGGCTGAAGAGTCTGAGGACTGGACACCAACCCCGAAATGCACTGTGATGATTCTCAAACTGCGGCCAGCAGCACAGAGGACGGATTTTTGTCAGGTCTTGTGGAAAGGACACACTGCTCAGTTTTACTTCCATCATGTTATCTATATTCTTTTGGAGGTGATGTCTACTGCTTTTTCTCTTTGCCGACTTCAGTTTCTCAGGTAGCATCTACTAGTTACCATCATCAGCTATAAGATGTAGGATGTGCATGGACACACTGACCTGCAGCACTTGTAAGGAGGCAGAGTTGCTACTGTTGTGCCCCCTCCTCTCAGTTGCCATCTGTCGGCTCAGAAAGTACACCCGTTATGGACAAGAACGCCTAACTGGCAAGTCATCTCAAGAGGCAGGAGTTCTCAACCAGTGAGCAGCTCAGCATGCTGGGGCCCCGGAGATACTGCAAGGGGTACAGACGTATTTTTGTTTAAAATTTCTTGGGGGAGATTAGATCATGATACAAGGACTTCTGGTACCACAAGAAAGCACGGTTCAAAAGTAGGAGACAGGGCCTCCCTGGTGGCGCAGTGGTTGAGAGTCCGCCTGCCGATGCAGGGGATACGGGTTCGTGCCCCGGTCTGGGAGGATCCCATATGCCGCGGGGCGGCTGGGCCCGTGAGCCATGGCCGCTGGGCATGCGCGTCCGGAGCCTGTGCTCCGCAACGGGAGAGGCCGCAACAGTGAGAGGCCCACATACCGAAAAAAAAAAAAAAAAAAAAAAAAAAAAAGTGGGAGACATTGTTTCTAGCATGAGGTTTGAAGGAAGAAACTAGGAAAGGCTTCAGGAAGGGGCAAAAGGCGAGGTCTCCAAGAGGCGGAGCTGACGGGGAAACAGGATGCACTCCAGGTGACAGGCCAGTGTGGAGACCCTTTATAAGGCAAAGAGACAGCCACACAGGTGCTGGTGGATTCTTTTCCTTATTGTTGCTGTTTTTTAAAAATTAGGACTCTTCACTCCTCCTCCCATTAGCTCTTTCCTTCCTCTATTAAGTTATCATTTATAGGGGACTTCCCTGGTGGTCCAGTGGTTAAGAATCTGCCTTCCAGTGCAAGGGACATGGGTTCGATCCCTGCTCGGGGAACTAAGATCCCACACGCTGTGGGGCAACTAAGCCCGTGAGTTCTGGAGCCTGCGCTCCGCAACTAGAGAGAAGCCAGCGTGCCGCAACTAAGACCCGACACAGCCAAATAAATAAATAAATATATTTTAAAAAGTTATCATTTAGGGCTTCCTTGGTCGTGCAGTGGTTGAGAGTCCGCCTGCTGATGCAGGGGTCACGGGTTTGTGCCCCGGTCCGGGAGGATCCCACATGCCGCGGAGCGGCTGGGCCCGTGAGCCATGGCCGCTGAGCCTGCGCATCCGGAGCCTGTGCTCCGCAACGGGAGAGGCCACAACAGTGAGAGGCCCGCAAGAGAGGACTACAAGGCCAGTCCTTCTTAGCCTACATCATTTCACCAACAAATATTCAGATTAAAATTCAGAAGCAATTTGTGGCTTTAGAGTAAACATCAGAAGCCTCTTCAACCCAGGAAGCTACCCCAAAGACCCAGGGCACCGAGGCTAAGATAGAAAGAGAGAGACAGGAGACTGAAAGACATAAAATGGGAAGGAGAAAAAACGCTGAGAAAAGTAAAAGGTGCGCCTGCTAAAGAGGAGCCAGCCGCCATTAAATAGCTGTCTCCTGGCCACCCGCCCGACCTGCTCTGCGTGTCACCACATGGCCTGAAGGCTCAGGCAGCCTGGTGGCCCGCGGAGAGGCCCTCATGACCTCAGCCTAGCGTGGTGCCACCTACACCTCTCCTCAGGACAGTCGCTCATCCGTGGCACTACTCAGTTGTTTCTCTGCAAAAGCAATACTGCCTTCCCAGTGCGCTCTGCTGAGCGGTGCCCACGGCTGCCAACAGAGCTGACGGGAACCAGGAAAGAAGATACAGGGCTTGTTCTGAAGGCGGCTAAATCTTATCCCTACATGACCAGAGGGACTCCAGGAGTACTGGCCGAGCAGAGGAGCGTGGAGGGAGCCGGAACGAATAGAGAGGAGAAGCCTAGAAGCTACAGAGCACAGGCTCACCCCCGAGCTGAGGTCCTCAGAGGATGGTCAAGGTAACACCTGGCCCTTGTAGGGAAAGCATTTGGCGAGCCCTCTGCCAGATCTACCAAGTCAGAAACTCTGGGGGTGTGATCCAGCAGCCGCGTTTCAGCCGGCCCTTCGGGGGACTCTGGTGCGCCAGCCTGGAAGCATTAAGGTCCCCAGCAGGGAAGCGGTGAAGATCCGGGTAATGCTTTAAAAGGACATCTACAAGGAGGGTGAGCAGTGTACGGAACAAGATGGACAGAGACCAACTGACGTGGGCCTGGACTAGGGCAGGGGCGTGACACTGGAGGCGCTAAGCCCGAGTGAATGGCATTGGTAGGTAACTGGATGCAGGAAAACAGGAAGGGAGGGTCAGAGGCCGGAGACGACAGCAGTTCCGACTTATGCAAAATAGGAAACTAGGGACTGGGGGTAGGTTTCAAAAGAGACATTAAGTTTAGCTCTGGATATGTGGAGACCCTACCTCTTCAAGACAACAGGTCGACTCCCCAGTTCCTACTCTGAGAATCACTGCTCTGGAGTATCGTCTTATAACAAACTTTTGCCTAAGTAATTCTTTGGTTATGCTACCGTTTTGGTGGTATATGATCTTCAGGGCTTTGAGAAGCATGGTGGTGAAACAGCCAAATCAAAGTTAAAGAAGTTAATCAGGGGCTTCCCTGGTGGTGCAGTGGTTGAGAGTCCGCCTGCCGATGCAGGGGACACGGGTTCGTGCCCCGGTCCGGGAAGATCCCACGTGCCGTGGAGCGGCTGGGCCCGTGAGCCATGGCCGCTGAGCCTGCGCGTCCGGAGCCTGTGCTCCGCAACGGGAGCGGCCACAACAGTGAGAGGCCCGCGTACCGCAAAAAAAAAAAAAAAAAAAAAAGTTAATCACATCCGAAATAAAGTCATCATCTTGACAAAGTAACCGAGGACAAGACATTTATTATTACTCTAATTGGCAAAGTAGCAAAAGATTGAAGATAAAGCAGTAAATGAATTCTATGCCCAAACTGTACAATTTAAGGTATAGGTGAAACACTGGGGGACAGGTCACAGTGTCACTTAACTGTAAGGCGTACTCTGTAATTTCAGGAGAGGAGCTGAGTGAAATGAGGGTGGGGAGACCGAGCAACAGGGTCTGTGCTTTGTTGCTCCACGATGATCGCAATATGCCCGTAAGGACTCATCATTTTTGATGTGCATATGAGTTACCGTTCATCTTGAACGGAAGTGCTATCCATAAACCCTGGGTGTTAGCAACCTTAGTTACACCTGCAAGGTGAGGGCTTACATGCTGAGTGCAACGGAAGCTCAAATGTCCATATGTGCTACAAAATTGAGCCATTTCAAAGGCAGGGTATTTAACTATCGGGTTATCTAAGTACATGCAGCTATTTCTAGGAACACCTACTTAATGAAGAAATATTTTAAATCTGGCTTTTCTGGACTTCTGACATCACCTACAGATCGGGGGTGAAGGTGCGGGTTTCAGTTGTACTCAAAAAACAGGGAGAGCTATGCAGACAACCCCGGTGGAATGTGCAGGAAATTGGCCAATAAGATTGAGTCAGGGAGAATTAAGGGTTTTTTCTTTCCTCTTTAATGTGGTTTATACAGTTTTCCCAGTTTTAAAAAAAGAAAAGATTGTGAGTCAGTGGGTAGTAACCACCCTACCATCAAATCATGGTCACGAGGCTATTCGGCAATGGCTATACAAGCAAAGGTTCCTCTAGAGGTCAGTCTCCCCACGTGGGCTGAGTTAGGAAATAAAAGTTCAAGTTCCCCTCAGGGGCAGTAAGGACAGGAAGACAGTGAACATCTGTGAGTCATGGTTCCCAGGACTAGAGCTCTTGCCAATATTTGAGAAAAAGGAACATTTGATGGTGAGACTCATTTTGCATCACTCCCATATTTAAATGCAAAAGCAGGGACTTCCCTGGTGGCGCAGTGGTTAAGAATCTGCCTGCCAATGCAGGGGACAAGGGTTTGAGCCCTGGTCCGGGAAGATCCCACATGCCGAGGAACTACTGAGCCTGTGCTTTAGAACCAATGAGCCACAACTACTGAAGCCTGCACGCCTACAGCCCGTGCTCCACAAGAGAAGCCACCGCAATGAGAAGCCCATGCACCACAACGAAGAGTAGCCCCTGCTCGCCACAACTAGAGAAAGCCTGTGCGCAGCAACGAAGATCCAATGCGGCCAAAAATAAATATAAATAAATAAATGAATGAATGAATGAATAAATGCAAAAGCAAATTATTACATCCTTGAGGATTTCTCAGGGATAGAAAGGCCTGAGCTTTATAAATTGTGGTCCCATTTATCTCCATCTAGAAAATGGCCCCAACAGTCAACCACCTGTTACTACCCTTTATTTCCTCTAAGGAGATGGATTGGGGGAGGGCAGGAAGTAGGAGGGAGGGAGGGAGGGAGGGAGGCGGGGAAGGTAGGGACAGCAGAGAGGGAGTGGGGAGAACTCAGTAACATCTAAAGAGGCTGCTGAAGACTGGGCTGGATTTTATCTAATCCATCTCTAGGGAGAAAAGCAGCAGGTGGAAACCACAGTTCTCGGGGGTAAAAATGACTTTTTTTTGCTCTTTCCAATATCGTCCATGTAAAATACACTCCTCCCAGCACATAGATTTCACATGCATCTTACCTGCTCAGGCCACCATCACCTGTAGCCTTTTATAAACAGGCACAAAGAGACTTTTCCATCCGGGGACCCAGAGGCTCTCTCTGGCCATCAGTTCTATGAAGCAACACGAGATCTTTGACAGAGCAAACTAGGGCCTTTATTCAAGACGAGCCAATAGGTGATGTTCCCAACCAGATTTTTCAGGATAATGAACAGGGTATTTTAAAAATACCTAGACTCCTGCATTATGCTGACATAAATGTAACCATGCACCCATGAACCCTCCGGTTTACTGTTCGCGCTCACCATTTAACCACCCAACTTCCCGAGATCCTTTACCCACAGTGGGTGAAGGAGGGGCAGAAGCATCCTTTACAGCCGGCGCTGGGTGTTGTCATCTGAGTGCAGGAGGCTTGGAAGGAAGTGTTCACTTCGAAGAGGAGAAAATGGACAAACAGACGGTGGGGAGACCGTCCCGTCTCAGTCCCACGTCTAAAATGCGGCAGAGCGAGCTTCAGACCAGCCTGTAGGACATCCGGGTTCAAACTCGCCCACACGTGGTTCATCTCCACCTTGTAGGAGACAAGCCCAGATCCTGGTGGCCACCTGGGGGGGTCTGGTTCTCTATCACTCTTCTCTAATCCTCAGGAGGCTTTCCTGTCCCCCCACCCCAGCTTCCTCTCCAGTTTTCGGCTTCCTGAGCGCCCCCTGTACCAACGGGAGGACCTGCCTAAGGGGTGGGGGAGGCCGACTCAGTACTTAGCAAACCAGTTCTGTGCCGCCAAACACAGGTCAATCTCGTCACCAGAGAAAACTAGCCAACTGCACAAGGGAAAATAGCTCCCTCCCACCTCCGTGGAAGGGGAGAGAGTTCAGAGTCACAAAATCCAAATTCCCACAAACACACACTGGTCCAGCAAAACAAGCCTGCCTGTAGCATCTCCGAGTGCTGGCCACTTAGAACGTACGAGGCACTAGCTCACAGGCTGAAGGAAACGTGTCTGTTCCTTACCCTTCCTCGGCCTTTTAGAGGCTGCTGTGAAGGCGGGGTTTTGCCCAGAGGCTCAGAAGGCCTACATCTGCCATGTTTCTTTCGATAGGAGTGGACCTTGCTTGGGGCGAGGCTAATTAATTAATTAACTTATTTATTTATTTATTGGGCTGCGTTGGGCCTTTGTTGCTGCGCGCGGGCTTTCCCTAGTTGCAGCGAGCGGGGCCTACTCTTCATTGCGGTGCGTGGCCTTCTCATTGCGGTGGCTTCTCTTGTTGCAGAGCATGGGCTCTAGGCACGTGGGCTTCAGTAGTTGCAGCACGTGGGCTCGGTAGTTGTGGCTCGTGGGCTCTAGAGCACAGACTCAGTAGTTGTCGTGCACAGGCTTAGCTGCTCCGCAGCATGTGGCATCTTCCCAGACCAGGGCTTGAACCCGTGTCCCCTCCATCCCACCCTCTGTGCCCCATCTGCTAGGACAACTGGCTGAAAATACCCTCTGAAGTTGCGATGTTTCTGGAAAACTTGTGTGAAAATTCTCTGAATATCACAGCAGCAAAGTCGCCAGTGGTGGGGCTGGAAGGGCACATCTCTGCCCACCTCTTTACCTGACCACGTGCATAATCATATCACAGGGAAGAACAGGCCGTGGGGAACAGTGACAGGAGCTTGCAATGACAAATGGTAAGTGAGCGTTAATGCCTAATCACAGATTGACACAAGGATTCCAGACAGATATGAAGCCAGAGCCTCAAACCAAGGGATCCTTCCAAAGTCTCACACGCTCTCCTAGTCGACTGTTGCCAGGCTTCCCAGAGGTGAGAATGACGTTCACGTTTACGTTCATATTTACACGTGACTCTGCAGGAACAAGGCCGCCCCCTCCCTTCCTCCTAGCGTGGACCTGGCTCAGACTCACGCCTGACGAGGCTACTGCCCCTCGCAGGCTGCCCCGCGAGTCCTCCGCACGCCCCCAGGGCAGTGGCAGAGGAGTGAGCGGCCCCGCCGTCTGGCCGCACCTGCCCTTCCGGGACAGCCCTCCTCTTGCTGTGCCCCTGCAGCTTCCCCTCAGGCTCGTCCCGACGCTGCTGCCGCTCATCCTGCCCGATTCCACAGCCGCTGAAGCCCCTCCACTCGGGTCCAGAAGGGCATCGCCATTCTTGCCGTGTTTTTCCAGCTTTGCTGAGGTGTAACTGACAACACTGTAACATATCCGCAGTGGACAACGTGACGTGACACACACATGCGTGGTGAAAGGATCCCCCATCGAGTGAATTAACACATCCATCACCTCACATATTTACCCTTTTAAATCTTTTTTGGACACTGAAGTTCTACTCTCTCAGCAAATTTCAATTATACGATACAACATTATCAACTACAGTCACCATGTCAGACATCAGATCCTCAGACTTTATTCCTCTGACAGCTGAAAGTTGGACCCTTTACCAACCTCTCCCTGTTTCCTCCACCCACCCAAGCCCTGGCAACCACCATTCTACTCACTGTTTCTAGGAGTTCAACTCTTTTTTTGGGGGGGGCACCATCATCACCCCTTTGTCTCCACAAGTCCAGGGTGAGAACGTCATAAAAGCTTTCAAACAACGACCTGCTCTCTTCTCGTGTGGAAACTGCTTTGCCAGTTTGCAAGGAGGTCTTTACACCCACACCCTGTGTCAAGTGTGACTCTGCCAGCCACGGGGGAAATCCTGCTCAGTGACAGTCTCCATAGGCACCTGTACACATGGACTAAGAATGCCAGTCCCTGTCACAGCGGGCACGTGAGCTGGGAGGCCAGAGGTTTGTCCGGATAAGCAATGGCATCAAGAAGGCCTCCCGGGGGCTTCCCTGGTGGCGCAGTGGTTGAGAGTCCGCCTGCCGATGCAGGGGACACGGGTTCGTGCCCCGGCCCGGGAAGATCCCACAATGCCGCGGAGCGGCTGGGCCCGTGAGCCATGGCCGCTGAGCCTGCGCGTCCGGAGCCTGTGCTCCGCAACGGGAGAGGCCACAGCAGTGAGAGGCCCGCGTACCACACAAAAAAAATAAAAATAAAAATAAAAAAGAAGGCCTCCCTGGAGGAGGGGACTTTTAAATTCGAAAGCCTTGCTATTTACTGAGCATGTCTTCCACAGGCTGGATGTGCTACCTTTAGTTTGCTTCTTTCAAGTTCTTCCTGATAAAGGACCGTGGCTCTAGTTTTATGGCATGAAAACAAGTCACTCATGTGACTCTTAGTTTGAGGATGGCCCTTGTCCTCTGCCAGGGCTGGAAGGAGTCCTTGGTGGTCCTTCCTGCTGGGCTGTACTCTCCGCAAGGGCAGCAGCCTCTTCCTGCCTGGTCTGGGCACACCATGTACTTGCTGAATGAGCGCCCGTCTCATACCTGCTCTGTGACTCAGGAGGATCGAATCCAGAGCGTCACAACCTCTATATTTGACTTTCAGCAGCACGGCATTAAAATGCTAAGGCAAGTTCCTCACCGTATGTATATCCCAACATATGAATGTTTAAATCTCAACCTTTCATGCAAAAGGGTCACCCAGCCAGCATGTGACCTGGATGTCATGAGGTTATCTGGGGTGGAAGTAAGTCATCCAACACGGAGACAGGATGAGTTATACCCAGAGAACTCATTCTACATATTAAAAGGTATAAACCCACGCTAAGCCAAGGCCTGGTAACAAGTCTAAACAGTGACTCTGCTATAGACTAACTGGTTGAGTTACCAGAGGTACATTTTAAACTAAGTCGTGATAGTCTTCAAATGAAGCCTTTAAAATGCTAAGGGGCTTCCCTGGTGGCGCAGTGGTTGAGAGTCCGCCTGCCGAGGCAGGGGACATGGGTTCGTGTCCCGGTCCGGGAAGATCCCACATGCCGCGGAGCGGCTGGGCCTGTGAGCCATGGCCGCTGAGCCTGCGCGTCCGCAAAACAAAACAAAACAAAACAAAACAAAAACACCGCGGGAGGGAATGTCCCGCTACTTCCGTTTTCCAGATGAGGAATCTGAAGGTCAGGCTGGGTGAGCCTGCCCAAGGCCGCCTGGTCCAAGCAGAGCGGTCAGGTCCAGCCTCGGCCACAGCTGCCCCTGTCCCTCTGGTCCATTCTGGCTCCAAAATGCTCTCCTACGCCCCGTAACTGCAACTACCACGGCCTGGGCCCTGACCAATCCCAAAGGGTTTCTGGTCACTCCAGCAAAGATCAGCTTCACGAGTGGGACATGAGATTTCAATTCCAGAGAACAGGCTGAGACCAGCTAAAACTGGAAAACTTGCACATCACTTGTGAATGTGATTTAAAAAACAAAAACCAAAAAACCCCAGATATACACACAAAAACTTGCTTTCACACCCTGCTCGAAGTTATGGAGCTACAGCAGAGAAACGCTGTGGAAGACAGAATTCTTCCCGGACACGCACTGTTGCAGGTCAGGAGCTGTGCCTGCAGATGGAGGGAAACGGCTCTCTGAACAGGGTCTTGATCAAACCAGGCTCAGAAATTTATGAGAGACTTTTGGGATTCTGTTGCCAACTCCAGTTTCGCTGCCCTATTCTACAGCATGTGCCTGCATCACCTTTCCTGCACAGGTCTACAGCATGGGTGCTAACATCCACTTTATTACCCTGATTTGTAAAAGGAAATTTTAGAAGCTTTAACTTATCCAGAACCTCTGTGCTACTGCTTTATTTATTTATTTATTTATTTATTTTCTTCTTCTTCTTTTTTTTTTTTTTTTGGCCACGCTGTGTGGCATGCAGGATCTTAGTGCTGTGACCAGGGATGGAACCCATGCTCCCTGCAGTGGAATCGTGGAGTCCTAACCACTGGACTGCCAGGGAAGTCCCCTCTGTGCTGCTGCTTTAAAAGAAAAGTGTGACTGGGAAGCAGCCCATGTGGGTAGTGATGAGATGCAGCCAAACCCAAAGGGCAGATTCCTCTCATTCTCATAGCCATGTAAAGTTTATGGGAAGAGGAGGGTGAAAAAACTGCCTATGCAAAATGGGAGAGGGGTGTGAAGGTGGGGATGGGCAAATGGTGCTTACTTGGCTTCAAAGTAGGAACAAAGCAACAGTACTTTATTTGGCTGATCAGCCCCTTCAACAGTGCCAGCCAGACAGGCTCCTGATTAATACTTAATGAATTAAGTTACTCTTTCTGCCATGGACGTCCATATGACGATGCCAGCTATATAAAAGCATCTATATTACTAAGTATCATAATCCCAAATTCAATATTTTAAGTTCTTTTTTAGATATGCAAAGCAAATTTTGTATCTCTTCCTAAGACCTACAAATTCTGAAAATCAGAGCTAAATCTATTCCTATAAACAAGGAGAAAAATCAGGAAGCCCATACACCAGGTAATGGAATTAGAGATTTTAATTTTCTTTCTGCTTACCTGCAGTTTTAAATTGTCCTACAGAGAACATGTATAATTATTTTAATAAGGCTCAATGACTTTATGCTAAACTGGAATTTAAAAACCACATTGTGGGCTTCCCTGGTGGCGCAGTGGTTGAGAGTCCGCCTGCTGATGCAGGGGACACAGGTTCATGCCCCGGTCCGGGAGGATCCCACGTGCCGTGGAGTGGCTGGGCCCGTGAGCCATGGCCGCTGAGCCTGTGCGTCCGGAGCCTGTGCTCCGCAACGGGAGTGGCCACAGTGGTGAGAGGCCCGCATACCGCAAAAAAAAAAAAAAAAAAAAAAAAACACATTGTAAGTGCCTCTCCAATTTCTCATACAATAAGAATTTGGCTTTTTTATTTTTTACAGTTACTGCTTAATTAAGAATATCTTAAATCTATACTGGCTAAGTACTCTTTTCAGAGTGATGGCAATGCTACGGTGAGACACCAGGTCCTCTGCCAGAAGAGAAGGGATGCCAAAAACTTCACACATATCAGAAAAAATTAAATTCTATTTACGTTTGGTATATGACTAGCTGTTGTGAAATACTAAGTTTACCTTCTAACTAGAAATAAAATACAAAGCCAGCTTTCCTCAGCAGTAGTTCATTCTATTTTTACATTTTGGCATGAATTACACTGACATATCATTTTATATATTTTAAGAGTTTCACATTAATGAATCCAAGAAATTGTCTGAAATGAAACAAAGAACTGAAGCCCTATAAATAACAAAAAGGTATTAATTAGGCCAGGGCTTCATTTGGAAGGACACACTCTCCTGCTTGTGACCATCAGCCTGGTCCGAGGAGGGCAGGGAGGGGGTGGGGGGCGACCATTCACTGCTACATCTACAAGTAAATGAGGTGATTCTCTGTTTCCCAGTGCTTTTCTCTTGCGAGTCATAAATCCTGAAAATGAATTCTGACCTGGGTAGGGGAAAGCAGGAAACTACAGAGAGTAGGTGAAGAGTGAAAGCACCAGTGAACACCTGGCTGCTTCTCTTTTCTATTAACCTTAAACAGAGATTCGCGAGGGCAGGAAGGTAGAGAAGGACCGCTGAGAATCTCCCTCTGGACTTCCCTATCACCCCCCCAAGTAAGCCCGAATTATGGAACTTCACTCTCTGCTTGGTTCTTAGAGTGATGAGAGCCTGACCTTTTGTTTGCCCAAGTTAAACTCAACCACGGCACCCAATGCTACCTTATACACCTCTTTTTTTTTTTCTGAATGTTTTTTCTTTTTTTTAAACATCTTTACTAGAGTATAGTTGCTTTACAATGATGTGTTAGTTTCTGCTTTATAACAAAGTGAATCAGTTATACATATACATGTATGTTCCCATATCTCCTCCCTCTTGCGTCTCCCTCCCTCCCACCCTCCCTATCCCACCTTACACACCTCTTGAATGTCCTTGATTCTTCATGCCCATCCTAAATTCTGTGGCCACATTAACCCTGCAGGCTCCCAGTCTGGCCTCATCCTATTAGAACTCCCCAAGTCCCAACTCCCTCTTGCGAGAGGCACCAGAATCACAACTAGCTGCTGAACAATCATCAACAGGAAGACACTGGAACTCACCAAAAAAGATACTCCACATCCAAAGACAAACGAGAAGCCCCAGTGAGATGGTAGGAGGGGCACAATCACAATAAAATCAAATCCCATAACTGCTGCATGGGTGACTCACAAACTGCAGAACACTTATATCACAGAAGTCCACCCACTGGAGTGAAGGCTCTGAGACCCATGTCAGGCTTCCCAACATGTGGGTCCGGCAATGGAAGGAGGAATTCCCGGAGAATCAGACTTTGAAAGCTAGCGGGATTTGATTGCAGGACTTTGACAGAACTGGGGGAAACAGAGACTCCACTCTTGGAAGGCACACACAAAGTAGTGTGCATATCAGGACCCAGGGGGAATGAGCAGTGACCCCATAGGAGACTGAACCAGACCTACCTGCTAGTGGTGGAAAGTCTCCTGCAGAGGTGGGGGGCAGCTGTGGCTCACCTCAAGGACAAGGACACTGGAGGCTCCAGTGCTGGGTCGCCTCAGGCCAAACAACCAACAGGGAGGGAACTCAACCCCACCCATCACTAGACAAGCAGATTAAAGTTTTACTGAGCTCCGCCCACCAGAGCAGCACCCAGCTCTACCCACCACCAGTCCCGCCCACCAGGAAGCTTGCACAAGCCTCTTAGATAGCCTCACCCACCAGAGGGCAGACAGCAGAAGCAAGAAGTACAATCCTGCAGCCTGTGGACAAAAACCACATTCACAGAAAGAGAGACAAAATGAAAAGGCAGAGGGCTATGTACCAGATGAAGGAACAAGATAAAACCCCAGAAAAACAACTAAATGAAGTGGAGATAGGCAACCTTCCAGAAAAAAATTCAGAATGATGATAGTGAAGATGATCCAGGACCTCAGAAAAAGAATGGAGGCAAAGATCGAGAAGATGCAAGAAATGCTTAACAAGACCTAGAAGAATTAAAGAACAAACAAACAGAGATGAACAATACAATAACTGCAATGAAAAATAAACTAGAAGGAATCAAAAGCAGAATAACTGAGACAGAAGAACAGATAAGTGACCTGAAAGACAGAATGGTGGAAATCACTGCCAAGGAACAGAATAAAGAAAAGAGAATGAAAAGAAATGAAGACAGCCGAAGAGACCTCTGAGACAACATTAAATGCACCAACATTCACATTATAGGGGTCCCAGAAGGAGAAGAGAAAGAGAAAGAACCTGAGAAAATATTTGAAGAGATTATGGTCAAAAAATTCCCTAACATGGGAAAGGAAATAGCCACCCAAGTCCAGGAAGCGCAGAGGGTCCCAAGCAGGATAAAACCAAGGAGAAACACGCCAAGACAAACTGACAAAAATTAAAGACAAAGAAAAATTATTAAAATCAACAAGGGAAAAATGACAAATAACATACAAAAGAACTCCCATAAGGTTAACAGCTGAGTTCTCAGCAGAAACTCTACAAGCCAGAAGAGAGTGGCACAATATATTTAAAGTGATGAAAGGGAAGAACCTATAACCAAGATTACCCGGCAAGGGTCTCATTCAGATTCGATGGAGAAATCAAAAGCTTTACAGACAAGCAAAAGCTAAGAGAATTCAGCACCACCAAACCAGCTCTACAACAAATGCTAAAGGAACTTCTCTAAGTGGGAAACACAAGAGAAGAAAAGGACCTACAAAAACAAACCCAAAACAATTCAGAAAATGGTAATTCAGAACACACATATCGATAATTACCTTAAATGTCAATGGATTAAATGCTCCAACCAAAAGACACAGGCTCACTGAATGGATACAAAAACAAGACCTGTGTATATGCTGTCTACAAGAGATGCACTTCAGACCTAGGGACACATACAGACTGAAAGTGAGGGAATGCAAAGAGATATTCCATGCAAATGGAAATCAAAAGAAAGCTGGAGTAGCAATACTCGTATCAGATAGAATAGACTTTAAAATAAAGGGTGTTACAAAAGACAAGGAAGGACACTACATAATGATCAAGGGATCAATCCAAGAAGAAGATATAATAACAATTATAAATATATATGCACCCAGCATAGGAGCACCTCAACACATAAGGCAAATGCTAACAGCTATAAAAGAGGAAATCGACAGTATCACAACAACCGTGGGGGATTTTAAAACCTCACTTACACCAATGGACAGATCATCCATACAGAAAATTAATAAGGAAACAAAAGCTTTAAATGACACTATAGACCAGATAGATTTAATTGATATTTATAGGACATTCCATCTGAAAACAGCAGATTACACTTTCTTCCCAAGTGTACACGGAACATTCTCCAGGATAGATCACATCTTGGGGCACAAATCAAGTCTCGGTAAATGTAAGAAAACTGAAATCATATCAAGCATCTTTTCCGACCACAACACTGAGATTAGAAGTAAATTACAGGGAGCAAAATGTAAAAAGCACGAACACATGGAGGCTAAACAATACATTACTAAATAACCAAGAGATCACTGAAGAAATCAAAGAGGAAATCAAAAACTACCTAGAGACAAATGACAATGAAAACACGACCATCCAAAACCTATGGGATGAAGCAAAAGCAATTCTAAAAGGGAAGTTTATAGCAATACAATCCTACCTCGAGAAACAAGAAGAACCTCAAATAAACCATCTAACCTTACACCTAAAGGAACCAGAGAAAGAAGAACAAACAAAACCCAAAGTTAGCAGAGGGAAAGAAATCATAAAGATCAGAGCAGAAATAAATGAAATAGAAACAAAGAAAACAATAGCAAAGATCAATAAAACTAAAAGCTGGTTCTTTGAGAAGATAAACAAAATTGATAAACCATTAGCCAGACTCATCAAGAAAAAGAGGGAGGGCCTCCCTGGTGGCGCAGTGGTTGGGAGTCCGCCTGCCGGTGCAGGAGACGCGGGTTCGTGCCCCGATCCCGGGGGATCCCGCGTGCCGCGGAGCGGCTGGGCCCGCGAGCCATGGCCGCGGGGCCTGTGTGTCCGGAGCCTGTGCTCCGCAACGGGAGAGGCCACGGCAGTGAGAGGCCCGCGTACAGCAAAAAAAAAAAAAAATAAAAAATAAAAAAAAAAAAAGAAAAAGAGGGAGAGGACTCAAATCAATAAAATTAGAAATGAAAAAGGAGAAGTTACAACAGACACCGCAGAAATACAAAGCATCCTAAGAGACTACTACAAGCAACTCTATGCCAATAAAATGGACAACCTGGAAGAAATGGACAAATTCTTAGAAAAGCACAACCTTCTGAAACTGAACCAGCAAGAAATAGAAGATAAAAACAGACCAATCACAAGCACTGAAATTGAAACTGTGATTAAAAATTGTCCAACAAACAAAAGCCCAGGACTAGATGGCCTCACAGGCGAATTCTATCAAACATTTAAAGAAGAGTTAACACCTATCCTTCTCAAACTCTTCCAAAAAATTGCAGAGGAAGGAACACTCCCAAACTCATTCTACGAGGCCACCATCACCCTGACACCAAAATCAGAGAAAGATACTACAAAAAAAGAAAATTACAGACCAATATCACTGATGAATATAGATGCAAAAATCTGCAACAAAATACTAGCAAACAGAATCCAGCAACACATTAAAAAGATCATACACTATGATCAACTGGGATTTATCCAAGGGATGCAAGGATTCTTCAATATACGCAAATCAATCAATGTGATATTAACAAATTGAAGAATAAAAACCATATGATCATCTCAATAGATGCAGAAACGGCTTTTGACAAAACTCAACACCTATTTATGATAAAAACTCTCCAGAAAGTGGGCATAGAGGGAACCTACCTCAACATAATAAAGGCCATATATGACAATCCCACAGCAAACATCATTCTCAATGGTGAAAACCTGAAAGCATTTCCTCTGAGGTCAGGAACAAGACAAGGATGTCCACTCTCACAACTATTATTCAATATAGTTTTGTAAGTCCTAGCCACAGCAATCAGAGAAGAAAAAGAAATAAAATGTGTACAAATTGGAAAAGAAGAAGTAAAACTGTCACTGTTTGCAGATGACAAGATACTATACATAGAGAATCCTAAAGATGCCACCAGAAACCTACTAGAGCTAATCAATGAATTTGGTAAAGCTGCAGGATACAAAATTAATGCACAGAAACCTCTTGCATTCCTAAACACTAACAACAAAAGATCAGAAAGAGAAATTAAGGAAAAAATCCCATTCACCACTGCAACAAAAAGAATAAAATACCTAGGAATAAACCTAACTAAGGTTTACCTAAGAAGGTAAAAGTCCTGTACTCAGAAAACTATAAGACACTGATGAAAGAAATTAAAGATGACTCAAACAGATGGAGAGATATACCATGTTCTTGGACTGGAAGAATCAATGTTGTGAAAATGACTATACTACCCAAAGCAATCTACAGATTCAATGCAGTCCCTATCAAATTAACAATGGCACTTTTTACAGAGCAAGAACAAAAAATCTTAAAACTTGCATGGAGGCAAAAAGACCCTGAATAGCCAAAGCAGTCTTGAGGGAAAAAAACAGAGCTAGAGGAATCAGACTCCCTGACTTCAGACTATACTACATAGCTACAGTAATCAAGACAATATGGTAATGGCACAAAAACAGAAATATAGATCAACAGAGCAGGATAGAAAACCCAGAGATAAACCCAAGCACCTATGGTCAACTAATCTATGACAAAGGAGGCATGGATAGACAATGGAGAAAAGACAGTCTCTTCAATAAGTGGTGCCAGGAAAACTGGATAGCTATATGTAAAAGAATGAAATTAGAACACTCCCTAACACCACACACAAAAATAAACTCAAAATGGATTCGAGACCTAAATGTAAGACCGGACAGTATAAAACTCTTAGATGAAAACAGGAAGAACACTCTTTGACATAAATCACAGCAAGATCTTTTTTGATCCACCTCCTAGAGTAATGGAAGTAAAAACAAATATAAACAAATAGGACCTAATGAAACTTAAAAGCTTTTGCACAGCAAAGGAAACTATAAACAAGTCGAAAAGACAACCCTCAGAATGGGAGAAATATTTGCAAATGAATCAACGGACAAAGGATTAATGTCCAAAATATACAAGCAGCTCATTCAGCTCAATATCAAAAAAACAAACAACCCAATCCAAAAATGGGCAGAAGGCCTAAATAGACATTTCACCAAGGAAGACATACAGATGGCCAAAATGCACATGAAAAGCTGCTCAACATCACTAATTATTAGAGAAATGCAAATCAAAACTACAATGAGGTATCACCTCATGCTGGTTAGAATGGGCATCATCAGAAAATCTACAAACAACAAATGCTGGAGAGGGTGTGGAGAAAAGGGAACCCTCTTGCACTGTTGGTGGGAATGTAAATTGATACAGCCACTATGGAGGTTCCTTATAAAACTAAAAATAGAACTACCATACGACCCAGCAATCCCACTACTGGGCATATACCCAGAGAAAACCATAATTCAAAAAGACACATGCACCCTAATGTTCACTGCAGCACTATTTACAATAGCCAGGTCACGGAAGCAATGTAAATGCCCATCGACAGACGAATGGATGAAGAAGATGTGGTACATATATACAATGGAATATTACTCAGCTATAAAAAGGAATGAAATTGGGTCATTTGTAGAGACGTGGATGGATGTAGAGACTGTCATATAGAGTGAAGTAAGTCAGAAAGAGAAAAACAAGTATCATATATTAATGCATATATGTGGAACCTAGAAAAACAGAACAGATGGACCTGTTTTCAAGGCAGAAACAGAGACACAGATGTAGAGAACAAACGTATGGACACCAAGGGGGGAAAACGGCGGGGGTGGTGGTGGTGGGATGAATTGGGAGATTGGGATTGACATGTATACACTAATATGTATAAAATAGATAACTAATAAGAAGCTCCTGTATAAAAAAATAAAATAAAATTCAAGAATAAAAAAAAAGCTTAAAAAAAACAAAAACAAAAAACAGATGTACCATACTAATGTTAGATGTTAATAATAGCAGAAATCGATGTGGAGTTTATGGAAATTCTGTAATTTTTCTGTAAATCTAAAACTGTTCTAAAAACTCAACTTAAAAAAAATCTGATATAAAGAAGCAAGTAATGAGTATGCAGCCAAAAAAAAAAAAAAAAAAAAAGAAATCCCTGAGTCCTTTTTACCCCTGTGCAATGTGTTCCAGGTATCAGACAACCACAGGTGAAATCCTTCTTTCTCTAACAACTGACAACCCTCTTCTCCGCTGAGGGCAGGGACCCTGTGCCTGTCCTTTCCCCTCTCAGGATCCTCCGGGCACAGCTCAGAGCCCAGCGCAGGCCAGAAGCCCCATGAGATTACGGGACGAGCCTCTGCTCCGTGTGATGTGGCCAGACACCCAAGCAGCATCGCTGCCTGTGTCCCTCTGCCCTATTTTTCTGCCCTCCTCTTCTCATCACTGCTGAAATTCTGTTTGGGGAGCACATTTCAGTTTACAAAGTGCCCCACCAATATTTGCTTGTGATTATTATCTTGCTCGACGCCGCCTTCGATGGGGCCTGGAACCTGTGGAGAGAGAGGCAGAGGCCGGGGGGCGGCCAGGCTCCACTTACCGCCACCTGCACCGACTGCATGGCCAGGTCGCACGGTGGCTTCAGGGCCCGCGGCCGCGTGGCGTACCAGAAGGTGGTGAGCGCTGCGAACGCACCGAAGCCCATGAGTGTGTTGGTTGGAAGGGTGCGCACGTACTGCCGGAAGTCAACCATCTCTGGCATCCGAAAGTACTGGGACAGCTCGTGGGCTTGCATCATCCTGGGTTGGTGGCACCCTACACCGATATCTGCCGGAGAGAAAAACATCACGTTCATTCCAGGGTGGAGTTATGCTGCTCCAGACTCCCCGGGGCTGACCATCAACTCGACGCTGGCTGACCAACTGGGGGCATTAAAGCCACAGGCTGATGGTCCAGGTCTTTTCCTGGCTGTCAAATCTCACTTTTCTAAAAACATTTTAGGAATTCGTTTTACTTCTATCATTTTGTGAAAAGTTTTCGTTGACCACGTTAAAAAGATTTAGTCACTCAGAATTCCTGCCATAAAGTGTTCACACAAGGGGCATAAGTTACCATTTTCTTGCCTTATATTCTCTCTCTTGTTCTCTTCCACCTAATCAAATACACTCAACTCTCATTATCACGGCTGGTGGGGAGAAGAACAGAGAGGCAGAAACTAGCCCGGATCACCCAAAGGCCATCAGTTTCCATTTCTTCTGACAAAGCTCAGCACAAGCTCCCCGGCTGGTGAGAGAGACCAAGCTGGGTTCTGAGTGGGCCCCTCACCTTCCCCACGCTCTTTGTACCACAAAAGCAGCCATATAAGCGCAGGGTAAACTGGAGTTGGCTATTCTGACAAAACAGTGTCATTTACATTCCTCAAGCTATTAGAGCTAAAATAAATAATAGAAGGGTGTGCATAAATATCTAGAGATATTTATCTAGCAAGTATCTAGGGAGGTTATAGCATAGTATTTGAGAGAAAGTACAAAATAGTATTTAAGATCCCAGATTCTAGAGCCAAATCCCACCTCCCCAGCTCATCAGCTGTATGACTGGGGACAAATCACTTGCCCTTTCTGTGCCTCAGTTTCCTCATCCATAAAAACAGCACCTATCTCATAGGGCTTTCATAAGGACTACCTGGTTCACATAAAGAGCTCAGAATGGTGGGAGGCAGCACAATGTGTTCAGTCCCTGTTGGGCAGTAGTAGTATTTCCTCTACCGACAGTCTGTGACTAGTCCTGCCTGGAGGACAGTAAGAGACAGAGGCCGTAAAAGACGACACAACCACAGGGCGTTTACATACAAAATTAAGAAGCCAAAACACACGGAAGAAAATCAGATGAACAGCCCCACATATATATTAAAGCCTCAAATTGAATAGTATAAACAATATATATATATATCTCAATGTAAAAATGAATGTGCAGTACAGAGAACAAATAAGAATAATTCTAATTAGAAAATTATTGATGAATAACTACTCTCAAGTATGTTTGGCAGTACAGGGAAGGAAATCCTAGGAAACGACCGGAAAGACTTTTCTCAAAAACTGCCCGGCAATGCGACAAGTGTTAACCTTTATCATTAATTCAGATGGTATTTCTGAGCTCCTTATTTTATGCTTTTTAGAGAGCTACGTCCCAAGACTGAAAATCTTTTTTTTCCCCAAATATAGAAATCCTCTTCAAATTTAAATCTACATCACTGTATGTATCTTTTTACAGAGCTGAGACTATCAGGGGCTTTCACTGGCCGTCAGTTCTCTAGGAGGCAATCTTGTGCTACAACAGCCCTGTGTAGGCAGACATACACACACACAGACACACAGACAATTTCGAGCTTTAACATGACAACAGAGAAGGAGCAGGTAAGTGCATTTCTGCAGGTCACAACTGTGCAGAGAAAGCACCAGCACTGACAAAACCATTCGCCCTCTGTGCCACCAACAGCTGGCTGCTGGGTGACACACCACTGCAGAAACAGACTAGGCAGCAGGGTAGGGGCGGAGTAGGGGATGGACGTGCTCACCCGGTGCTTAGCCAGCCTGCCAAGGTCTCTCAGGGCATCCGTCACATGCCCGGTCCTGTGCTGCTGCCCACTGGGCTAAAGGTAACTAGCAGACAAAATCCATACTTCCCAAGAGAACAGACAGTGGAGGATAGGCCAATGAGAAGCTGGGAGCAGTCACCCCACTGGGCAGGGACAGGATCAGTGAGTGTCAATGCCGGTGCCAGTTCCGAAGACAGACACTGTTTTCTTTCTGCTCAGCATCCCAGTAAGGAGAGACAATGGGCATATTTTTTTTTTAAAACCACTGAAATGAACGATCAGATGTTGGGTGGTCATGTCAAACGGACATAAGACAGATCAAGAAAGTAACTGATGGGCCTCCCTGGTGGCGCAGTGGTTAAGAGTCCGCCTGCCGATGCAGGGGATACGGGTTCGTGCCCCGGTCCGGGAGGATCCCATATGCCGCGGAGCGGCTGGGCCCGTGAGCCATGGCCGCTGGGCCTGCGCATCCGGAGCCTGTGCTCCGCAACGGGAGAGGCCACAACAGTGAGAGGCCCACATACCGCAAAAAGAAAAGAAAAAAAAAAAAAAAAAAAAGAAAGTAACTGATTATCAGTACACTGACAGCAGGTTTCTTCTAGATGAATTCATAACTCGAACTGAACTATCCCAGCCATTCAACAAATCTGAGCATCTTGTGTGGGCTAGGAGCTGGGAAGACAGTGCCAGATGACCCGGTCTGGGCTCTCAACGGGCTAACCAGCTAGTGGGGGAGATAAACAAGCAGTATCTGTCTGCAAGGTGGAGTAAGTGTTAGCACCGTGAAGATCCACCGATCAGGGAAGACCCCTCTGAGGAGGGGATGTTTACACCGAGACTTCGAGGATAAGCAGGCAAATCAAGTCCAGGTCTTACTGGCCCCGAGTAGTCAGATTTCATAAACAGTATTGCAACTCCACGGATGCATAGAAACCTTATGCATATAATGTGCACACCTGCCTTTCCCTCCAATCATTCTGGCTGCCTTCTTCACCTCAC
The DNA here is from genome assembly GCF_025265405.1 of Mesoplodon densirostris. Taxonomy (NCBI): domain Eukaryota; kingdom Metazoa; phylum Chordata; class Mammalia; order Artiodactyla; family Ziphiidae; genus Mesoplodon; species Mesoplodon densirostris. Next base: position 13,023,712 of record NC_082680.1, read on the forward strand.
AGCACTTGGAGTCTGGATGGGAGGTACCCACCCTATTTATTACACACAAGCTTGACCTTCCCTCCTCTGTCCCCGAAGTCCCTGAAGTCATTTCCATAAAACCTAGATCATGCGAATTTACAGGAGTTGTTCAACGGACTCACATCCCTGTGTGAGCATATTAAATCATCCCCCCATAAACAAACACAGTCATAAACAAGTGATTAATTTTTTTATATTATATTAAGCATCAGCAATAGCCAAGCTACAAGTAGATGGCATTATACTAAGAAAGAAATGTCTATTTCTAGAAATAAGTCTAGGAAAGAAAACTTAAAAAAAAAAAAAACCCAGAAAATTGCTGATTCGGTAGCATTATACTAAAAGAAATAAGTCTATTTCTAGAAATAAGTTTAGGAAAGAAAACTTAAAAAAAAAAACAGAAAAGTGCTGATTCAGTAGCACCCATGCAAGAACATTTTATTAGGTACTAATCTGTAACACTAAGGATTTAAATCCAGCTAAATTCTTATCTTTAGTGGGTGATGATGACAAGCTATAGCAGTTTAATTCATGCCTTTTAGCTGGCAGCCAGGTAACAAGCTGCAAATCAACTATGCTGAACAAATCGGTTAATGCTATACATGGGAAAACTATAATCCACACAATGAAGAAAGAAGGCAACACCTCGTGTAGATCCATGTAAGGGAGAACTCTTAAATGTGAATGGGGAGTATTACACATCTCTTCCCTTCTATTTTCCCTTCTATTTAACTGCTATTAAGGAAACAGCACTTGGGCTATTTAGAAATGGAGGCAGACCTACATGCAAAGAAAATTAGCCACAATAAATAGCCTTTAAATGCTCCAGGTGAACACAAACACCACGTCTTCAGACAGTCCCAGCAGGCCTCTAAGAAGTATCAAGACTCATGTACTTGCCAACAAGCGGTTGAAACCCAGATCTTATGCTTGTTCCAATGGTGCTCCAGTTGGAATCTTTTTCCTAATTCTTAATTTCCACATCACCATCTCAGGAAGTTTTTTATAGCCCAGGCATATAATCATGGTGCTGTTTGCTAAGAACATGATTCAGGCAGCTTTTAAGCCGGCTTAAGCGGCCAGTATTTGTTGCACACACAAGGCTACTGGCAGCCAGCTCCTCCTTCCCTATAGCTACTCTCACACTGACAGAAAGTGAGCTCGCTCAGTTGAGTCTTCCGAAATTACTATAAAGCTGGAGTCTAAAACCACAGGATGACGGGGAGCGTACCAATGGTGGGGGAAACCTGGCACAAGCTCACTGCAAAGAACCAGAGCATAGGACGCCTTTAAATAGACCTGGGTAGAAATAGATGTACAAGCAGGGGAACAGAAACTGGACTGCATGACTGTCAGAAAACAGAAATCCTGGCACCCATCTGCCCGAACTTTGGGAATAAGTGCTAAATGATACAATTAGCATCAGTATGGTGTTTTGGAAAGGCTTTCATATCGTGTGTCTTATTTAAACATCAAAATATAAAATCTGATGAGGAAACAGAGGCTGGACACTTACAAGGCTTCCAGAAGGTATCTCCCAAGACGGGGACACCAACCCAACTAAACTCATGCTTTTTCCTCTACAGGAACAATTCTTACCTTCTGCTGGGCCGCTGACTCGCTCCACTAAGAACATGCACGTACTTGTTTGCACCTGGGGCTCACAAGCCCCCTGCAGCTCACACCCCAGGTTAGGGCCCATGAGAGCGGGCAGCCTCTACAGGTCCCTGCAGCACTCACATGCCTCAGTATTAGGCGAGCTCGGCATCTGAAATCCATCTCACCCTCCGTGTCCTACAGAACCGTGAGCATTCACCCCTTTACCTTGGCCTGGGAGCATGTGGGTTCAAGGCCCACTGTACACAAAGGGTCACCTCTTACCATTCTGTTTGCACCAGGAAAAAAGTGGCTCAGGGCCAGAGGTGACTCACAAGGGCATCATTCTCTATGGACACACATATACGCACGCACAGCTCCTGCGATTCTGCAAATGGATACTTACATTAGCATTTTATTTTCTTCGTGTCATTTATAAATCCCCCAAATGGGTGAGCTGGATGTTTCTCTCCTTCTAAAGTTCCTCGAGCTTTCATCCAGCTGAATTATAGCAGTTTGATGGACTACTTTACCAGGAATGCAGCCCTCCAACAAACCCACGTACATAGCACCCTTGCCCCAGCAGCAGCAAATGAAGAAGTCCTGACGTCCCGCCTTCAAGCAGCAAGCCAAGCTGGCGAGATGCTGCCATTCCTCGTCCACCTCCTCCCCTGCACAATAGGCTATTTACAGAGGCCTGAAAGTGCCCTCTTTGTCCGGCACTAGCTGGGCAGAGCTCGGCCTCGAGAGCAACAAGAGGGCAGCAGCCAGACCGTGTGCTGTGCTTTCAACCGGCCTCTCCAAACCCGCTGGATTCCTGCTCCTTAACCCTGGCTGGCAGAGTACCTAAAGCTAGATTTGCTTAAACCATCCGCTCTGGAAACGAGAGAGCAGCCAGGCTCCCTGTACAGAGTGGGAGCTATAGAACCTCCACAGAGGTACCCAAGTCTGCTGTTCCAACCCCATCCCACGGGGGAGTTCCTGACCGTGGTCGCTGCCCCTGGACCATCTCCTCATCCTGAGCAGGAGAACGACAAGGACCACTTGGGTCACTCAGGGATCCCAGGTAGAAGGAGCAAGTAGTTCCACAGGGAATTATCCCCATCCGCTGCCTTGGGGTTTCCCTCCCCAAGGAGGCATAGTAAACCTTAAACCCGCTTAATTTTCATTAAAGTGATTCTGTGTGTGGATCCCCAATTCAATTTCCAAGAAGATTTTAAAAGGAGAAAGGGAGCGGAGATGCTTTGTTTTTAGAAAACTGTTTTTTTGTTTTTGTTTTTTTTCAGTATGCGGGCCTCTCACTGTTGTGGCTTGTCCCGCTGCAGAGCACAGGCCCTGGACGCGCAGACTCAGCGGCCACGGCTCACGGGCCCAGCCGCTCCGCGGCACGTGAGATCTTCCCAGACTGGGGCACGAACCCACGTCCCCTGCATTGGCAGGCAGACTCTCAACCGCTGCGCCACCAGGGAAGCCCTAGAAAACTGTTTTATTGAAACAGTCGAGGCAAGCTGAATAATTCTATACTCAACCACTCCCTGCCCATCTCCTTAAAGCTGTCCAAGGGTGGGACACAAAGCTTTCACAGGCAAGTATAGGGCTAGACTGATTTTTTACCAGTAAGATTAGGGCCAGGCCTCACCCGTTCACACTGGCCACCGGCCACCACTACCACATACATCCCCAAATAAAGAGATTCCAAATATAACGTGCCCAACCGGAACAGATAAACTTTTAGGGATCAGATGAAACTAGTCAAATGCCTGCTCATTACAGTCTCTGTATTCACCAAGCTATACATATATTTAAGTCATACAACAATATACATTACTTTAGAAATATTTACTGGTTTTCTATTCACATTTCATTAGTATTTTATTCAAAGTCTTTGAACATGCTTCTTCCAACAGGGTCTTCAGAATCTCCAAAGCCACATTTTGAGGATTAACAGTTTTCTGTGGCATATCTTCACATTTTTCTCTTCCATTTAAGCTGGTTAAGTGGAAGCATTTTGCAGCTACCACTGCAAAAATTCTCCCAAGTCACAGGAACACATCTGTATAATGTTAGGACAGTTAAAAAAAAATCTGTCCTATGGGTCCATATTCATATAACTAAACCACATACTTCACTGCTTTTTAAACTGATGTTTAAAAGGTTTTTATAATAATATCCAATGCTTGCCTTTGTAAAGTCCAAACCCCAGAAGTAATTACCCAGCCAGCATTCAATTTCTTTGCCTTAGACTTTTACAAGAACCCAAGATTCAGATTGGCAGGGGTGGCTTCAAGACAGGGTGCTCAGGCTTCCCTGGTGGCTCAGTGATTGAGAATCCGCCTGCCAATGCAGGGGACACGGGTTCGAGCCTTGGTCTGGGAAGATCCCACATGCTGCGGAGCAACTAAGCCCGTGTGCCACAACTACTGAGCCTGCGCTCTAGAGCCCGCAAGCCATAACCACTGAAGCCCGCGCGCCACAACTACTGAAGCCCGCACGCCATAACTACTGAAGCCCGCATGTCTAGAGCCCGTGCTCCACAACAAGAGAAGACACCACAATGAAAAGCCCGTGCACCTCAACGAACAGCAGCCCCCACTCGCCGCAACTAGAGAAAGCCCGTGTGCAGCAACGAAGACCCAACGCAGCCAAAAATAAATAAATAAAATAAATAAATGAAAAAAAAGACAGGGTGCCCCCTCTACTGATGTTGTTCAAAATAAAGTGCCCGAGAAAGCACTCCGTAGCATGAAAGGCTTGGTAAGACTTTAACGTGAGGACTGAAAGAGGGTTTTGGGAAAACCTCACCTTCTATGGACACGTACATGAGTTACTATCCACTTGGGGGTACAAACTTCGAACACTTGCAGACGCCATTCACGAGGCTTGGAAGTAAACTGCATAACAACAATACAGACACAACATAGAGAATAACGAGGTGCCAGTAAGTGCAAAAGAAACTGTGGACGCCATCACACCGTCTTGGGAGAGCTGTGTGTGGACGCAGGAGGTGAGTGTGGCCTAAGAAAATGAGCGTTAACTTCAGGCTCTGGGGGTGAGAAGCAGCTCCCCACCTCAGCTCAAGGATTTGGAGCAGGTTAATCCAGAACGCATGACAGGGTAAGCTGCACAGGAGATGGGAAGGAAGACGTCTGGGGAAATCAGCGTGAGGTTACGATGTCTGTGAGGCCACTGTGAGTTAGGCACGTAGCACGTGTCAGGCCGGTGCTGAGCAGTCAGCCGTGAGAGCACGTGTAGTAACAGTCCTCACTGCATAGAGTTGCTACTGTCAATGCAAAGACCAGGAAACCGTGCGGGGAAGTTCAACTCCCTGCCCAGCTCCACACAAGAACAAGACTAGAGGCTGGGCTGAGGGCAAGGCCACTGGACCTTAAGAGGCAAGTGCTGGGACCCAGGCACACGGTGATTCAAATCTACACAAAGGTGGGACACAACACAGAGGATGACAAAAAGCGAGGACACATGGGGCTTTAAAAAGCTGGGATGTGACCCCCAATGTCCACCCACAGGTGAAGAGATAAACAGAATGCGGTGCATGCACAGGATGGAATACTCTTCAGCCTTTACAAAAGATGGAAATTCTGATACCCGCCATGACATGGGTGAACCTTGAAAACATTATGCCAAGTGAGAGAAGCCAGACACAAAAGGACGCATACCATGCGATTCTGCTTATACCAGGGGCCTAAAATAGGTGAATTCATAGAGACAGAAAAAGACACACGGGGATGGGGGGGTTTACTGCTTCACAGTACAGTTTCTGCTTCAGATGATGAGAAATTCCGGACTAGAGCGTGGTAATGGTTATACAACACTGGAAATGTACTTAATGCCACGGAATTGCACACTTAACACCACGGAATTGCACACTTAACGATGGTTAAAATGGTAAATTTTATGTTACTCATATTTTACCAGAATTTTTAAAAATTTAATCATTAAAAAAAAATACATACCAGGATTCGGTAACTAAGTGGATATAAATGGAAAAAAGAGAAGGAGTTGGAAGGTGAGTTTTGGAGTCTGGAGAATGGTGGTGGAGCCATGAAGTGCGGAGGTGGCTGTGAGGCATCTGTAGGCCCTCGTCCTGGCGCGAGTGGAAGGGCGATCCCTCCTCTCCCCGTGCTCCTTCGGGCTCCCCTGCCGACCCCAGCCTCAGGGCCGCCACGAAGGCAGGTGTCACAGCGCACACCACCTCCGTTCCTCTTCAGCACCCCTGCCCTTGCTGCACCGCACGAGCCCCCCAAAGCCCAGCAGAAGGTCCCTGTGCCTCCAAACCCACTCCGCAGTCCCCCTTACCTTCAGCTCTCCTCCCTGGTCCCACTTTAAGATGTCCAGGGCTTCCCTGGTGGCACAGTGGCTGAGAGTCTGCCTGCCAGTGCAGGGGACGTGGGTTTGAGCCCCGGTCCGGGAAGATCCCACATGCCGCGGAGCAGCTGGGCCCGTGTGCCACAACTACTGAGCCTGCGAGCCACAACCACTGGGGCCCGCGCGCCTAGAGCCCGTGCTCTGCAGCAGGAGAGGTCACCACAGCCAAAAAAGAAAAAAAAAAAAAAAAGATGTCCAAATCCTACCCAAATAGGCCAGAGGCTGCTTTCCCGAATAAATTCTTACGGGACCCACTCAGTCAGAAGCCGGGAGTCCTTCCTCTGAATTCCAGGAATGCTCTAGTTGTAGCCCTCGTGCGGTCCTTAGCGTCTCCTGTTTTGCGCTTATGGTGAGTGTGTGCTTCCCTTGGGGAGATGCTCCCCCTCCTCATGGGCCGGAGCCCTGGCCCAACTGGCTCAAGATGCCCTCAGTGCTTAGCATGGCCCTGCCCAGAACAGGTGCTTCCTAAATATTTCCTGAGTCATGAAAGACCCTCTGTGATCCTGCCCAGTTCTCTACTGCAAGCCTCCGGAAGATGTGTACACAGAGCCGTGATTCTCCAAAGGGAAAGGGGGTATTCAGGCCATTTCCAAGCTTCAGCATCTTCCCTCGGCACCCTCGCTGCTGCTATGAGGCAGTGAGCTGGGAGGAAGCAGCACCTTCCAGGGGGCCTGAAGGGGAAAGAAACAAACCAGCAGACAGGATGGCAAGCCACTGACTTGAGAGGCTACCTCCGAACATCCACTTTCCCATCTTCCCATTGCCTATTTCTCAAACTCTTTCACTTATGTATGATGTCACACCCAAGGTCATCTAAAGGCAAGGGTCCTCACTTCTCCTTTGTAGAAATCCATTCAGACATGTGATTGCGGGTTAGTTTACAACAAATCAAGGCTGCCCATGAGGAAGACGAGAGCAAACCCCTTTCTTAAATAGAACAGCCAATGCCAGAGGAAGGGCTGAGTCCAGAGTCTGACCCCAGGGCTGGCCACCAACTTCTGTAAGTGAGTTTTATCTCTGAAAGGAAAGCAAATCCTCCCAACCAGAGAAACTGCCCAGGGGCTGGAACACAATGGCGGGCTGGCGGTGAGGAGCCCTTAGAAAGGCCCAGAGCGTGGATGGGTGGGTGGCCATCTGGGATGCAAGGAATGCTCGAAGCAGGACCTGCCCAGCATTCCCCAGAGAGAAAAAAACCACCAAGCACACAGCTCTCCTCCCTTCTCTCTTCAACACAGATACAGAGACCTGTCAGGTACATCCACTTGGGAAAATGATAATTATAGTCAGGCCCTGCCTGGTGAAGATATGCAGGTCACCTAAAAGCCTCTCCGTCAGGGTGAAATTTTAGTGGCATGGATTTCAGAGGAAATGTTTCCATTCAAAAAAAACATTCCTAAGAGAAGCAAGATGTTTCCACTGGTCTCCCAACAGCGATTCACTACTATTAAGTGGTATCTAGATATGAGTCACGACGGGGCAGGGACGTTTCCCAGGAAGAGCCAGAGAAGGGAACAGCCCTGGACAGAGCAGACCCACAGTCAGCCAGCTCTGCTTCAGCGGCTGGAGACCAGCAGCTGTTTGTTAGGCTGACCCCAGGCTTCTGCGAGAACCAAGACAGAAGAGGCTCCTGCAGGCGAGGCTTCCCGCTCATCAGTGGGTCTGAAAGGCATGTTGTTTCAGCTGATCTGGGCACAGAAAGGGAGGGGCCTGATTACGTCTGGGGGCCTGCATGTCACAGAGAATGACACCATGGTATGGGGCAGTCAGGCAGCACAAGGGGAACCTGTTATGATAACAGCTGGAGAAGAAATAAAATTCCTGTGGCCACTAAACAATCCAGAAGAAAAGATTCTCTACCTTCCTGGCATGCAATGAACCACAAAGTAAACCCTGAAGCAGAAGGCACCCCGAGAGAAGGAGACAACAATCGAACAGGAAACAGGACCCACGTCTTTCACAACGACCAGGGCTGGACCCAGCTGGCAGGGGCCCTCCTCTAAGGGCCTCAGGACTGGGAGGAGGTCCATTTGTTTGAGACGCTGCACACAGAGAAGGCACCGAAGTCCTGGGGTCCCTTCAGATGCTCTGTCCAGAGCTAGCAACTTCCGGTAGTGGCCACGGGAGGGGGCAGAACAGAATCGTGAAAGAACGCTAGACCCACAGGCACGGAGCTCTCTGTCCAGGTACTGGCTGTGCCCCGTGAGCCGCAAAACCTGAGCCAGCCGCCCTGCTGCCTGCGGAGGCCCCTGGGGGACGAGGAAGGGAGGGGGAACAGAGGGAGGCTTCACCCCTTCTGTCACCAACACCACAGAGCATCTCCAAGGTGACGCTCAAAGAGGCAAAAGCTGGCCACGCAGTCCTGGCATTTGGGACTAAATAACAGGATCCCAGCCACCCAGAAACTCCGGGCGATGGCAGGACATAAAAAGAAAACAACCCATTGTTTAAAAAACCCATCAATTCTATGGGTATTTGTTTTATGGTTTTATTACTCTTTGTACTTTGCTGTATTTTTTTTTTTTTAGTTTCTCAAGATAAACAAGCTATAACTAGGTCAGGTCAGTTCATTTCCTCCTGTATTTATGTATTTCCCACCTGCTTCAGAAAGGGCCCTGGGTGTTAAGCTGTCCTTCCAGCAAAGTGACAGATGGGGTGAAAGCCCCTCCCAGAAGATACACATCTAAGCTCTCACCGTCTGCCCTAACCTGTAAGAGTTAACACACCTGCAGGAGTTAACCAAACTATGCAGGGCCCTGGGCTCCAGGAGCCAGAGGGGAGAAAGCACTGTGTATGGGCTGGAGCACAGAGGGAGGGCGGTCCAGCGAGCCAAGAGCCAGACAGGAACAGGCAGAGGCAGCTGGGGGTGGGGAAACGTCAAGGCCCAGCCCGTGCTGGCAGCACCCGGGGTGGCGGGTAGGTTAAGGACAACAGTGACATAAACCAGAGGCCCCGACACTCCTCTCTCCCAGGAGAGCAGCCTGGCAGCAGGCTGAGCAAAGCTGGTGCAGGAGCCAGAGGGCAGCAGGACCAGCCCTTGCAGCTCCCAGAGGATGCAGTGATCAAATGTCAGTGACCTGGATAAGGAGGCTGAGGGGACACAAGGTTGGGTAGAGATACTTACACCTCTGAAAACAGACCGAGGTTCCAAAGGGACAGATAAACCAGAGAAACGGCTAGCAAAGCAGGGGTGAGTGGAACACAGAATAAAAGGCAGATTTCTACCCCGAGAGACAGCAAGGCCAGCTACTCCCAAACTTGGGAGAAATCCACTTTTGAGCGTCGACGGATTTCAGCTCTGGGGACACCCTCAGTGGCGCAGCAGGAAGCGACAGGAGAAACAGAGAAAAGGTTTAAGCAGGATTTAGCTCATTGTGTGAGAAGGGATGAGGGAGGCCTCCGTGAGCGAGGGTTACACCCAGAGTTCAGGTAACTATAAGAGGTGATTAGCCCCAGGGAAGCTAAAGACAGAACGAATCTAACCAGTTGCAGAGGATTATAGAATAATGACCCAGTGTTTAAAAGAAGGAAGGGAAAAAAAAGAGATTGTCCCATCTGGCCGTACTTCCTCGGAACAGGTGACACTAGTTTGGGGTCTTTATTTTCCCTTTATGTTTTTTCCTTTCTTTTTTTTTTTTTTTTTTTTCTTTTTGCGGTATGCGGGCCTCTCACTGCTGCGGCCTCTCCCGTTGCGGAGCACAGGCTCCGGACGCGCAGGCCCAGCGGCCACGGCTCACGGGCCCAGCCACTCCGCGGCATATGGGATCCTCCCAGACCGGGGCACGAACCCGTATCCCCTGCATCGGCAGGCGGACTCTCAACCACTGCGCCACCAGGGAGGCCCTCCCTTTATGTTTTGTTTAAATTTTTATTATGAAAATTTCCAAGTCTATTCAAAAGTATACAGGGTAGTATAAGAAGCCACCATGTACCCATAATAACCCCAGCTTCAGTTTCAATAATGATCAACATCTTGTCAGCACTGTTTCATTCTTAAACCACAATTTAAAAGCAAATCCCAAACGTCCTACCATTCAGGTGACACTACTGAGGCCCGTTTTAGCTCTACGATCCTACAGCTTTGAGAACTCAGTTAAGAGGAGTAAAACGGGCACAGATGCTGTAACCTGCCACTGACCAAAGGTTTAAACAAAGAAAGCCAACTCAAATATTGACTTGAAGTGGCCAACCCAGCATGATATTTAATTGTCATGCAAGAAAAAGGTACATATATACACACTGAGAATATTTAGGGAGCACCCACTCTACATCAAGCACTGCCTGAGGCACAGGAGTGAATTAATACAACAGAAAAAAATGAAATCCTTGTCCTAAAGATGTTTCTTTCTACATTGTCAAGTTTTGGCCAAAGGCAAAACATCTTCCAGGTTTAACCTGGCTCTCCTAAAGTCAGAGGCTAATTTGACACGAATCACAACCCAGTGTCACAAAGCAGTGTCTATCCCCCCTTAACTAACAAATTCCTTTATTTTATTTTATTTTTGCGGTATGCGGGCCTCTCCCATTGCGGAGCACAGGCTCCAGACGCACAGGCCCAGCGGCCATGGCTCACGGGCCCAGCCGCTCCGCGGCATGTGGGATCTTCCCGGACCGGGGCACGAACCCGTGTCTCCTGCATCGGCAGGCAGACTCTCAACCACTGCACCACCAGGGAAGCCCTCCTTTCTTTTAAAAATGGCATTTGGAGGGGTCTTGCCATACTGGTGGCAGAGAAGGAGTTAATTTTCTGACTCTCTAAACTTTTGATAATGCATCAAAAATCATAAGTAAATGTATCCCTGACATGTAGATGCACTTATTTATAAACTGTATACATGTGCAAATATTTTCTGAACATTATGAAACATACAATTATGAATTTAAAAAGAAAGCTAAAAAATAAATATCTACAGAAGTTCTAATACATCCACCTGCACCCTAATAGATGGTCTCCCCAACCCGGGGCACATGCACCCCATTTTGGAGACCAGCGCCCCACCTCCTCTCTGTCACCTGCCTGGCTAGAGTCTCTGTCAGTTCCCGACTACAGGCAGCGGTAAACACAACTGCTAACCGGAGCGCCTGCGAAAGCCCGCGGCGCCCAGGACGCAGGGTAACAGTGCCGGCCCAAGCTGCACACGGACCTTCCATCCAGGGGGAGACAAAAATACTCCGCATCCCTGTGATGGAAAGAAACGTGCCGGGAGGGCAGCACAGCACAGGTCACGGGCACCCAGGCTAGTGCCGAGGCCAAGCGGACTGGGGCGCTGCTCTGGAGGAAGGAGACTCTAGGCAAGGGCCCCGGGCAGGCTAAGGGCCTGGCTCATCGGAGGCGGTCTGTCCCGGGACCTCAGCTAGAGTCCCTGAGTGCCCTCCAGAGAGGCCCTGGAGTCTGACGTGCTGCTCTCTGACTCATGCCAGGAGGGGAAACACAGCCCGGCACCACCTCCGGCATCTAGCCTGCTCGGGCTGCTGGGCATACCCTCTGCATTGCGGGGCCCTCCCCGGTGAGCTGGTTGGTTGGACAGTGTGACAGCAAGGTCCCTGCCAGCTGCTCAGTCTGGGGCGCCTCCGGAGATTTTCAACGAACTTGATCTCAGCTACAAGATCTAAGCCTTGCACAGGATCATAACATACAAACCTGGAACGATGAAATGTACATTCTTGTCAGTGACACCGTCTATGAGACATCTGTCCATCTGAATGTCTCCTGGTCTCAATCAATCATCAGATAACACTAAGGACTTACTAGCAGCGAGGCCCTGTGTTAAACGCTGCTGAAAACACAGAAACGACAGTGACTAGGTCTCCTAAGTGCACAGAGCTCAGTGTGTGGCTGGGGGACCTAGTGGGGAAGTGAGCTATGCGTGTACGAAGAGGCAAAGGAAGGGCCGGGGCGGGGGGTGCACTCAAAATGCAGGGTAACCAGTACAGCCAGGCACCAAGCAACTGGAAAAGAAGGAGGCCAACCACCAGAACAGGGTTCAGGAGAGCCTCCCCGGCCAGGCACTAACCCTTCAGTTTCTGAATTAGGGGTGAGGGCTCTTGGGGTAGCAGCTGTCTTCTAACCGGAATGGGAGTGTTTCATCATTTTAACCACCAGTTGCTGTCAGCCGAGGGTTTCAGTGAGTGACGTGGAGTCTGAGGACAGCGACGGTCCCTCTGGGGAAAGTGCCTCTGAAGAGCGGAGCGATGAGCTACGAGGGTGGGATGAGGAACGTCACTGCAGACGGGGGACGGTGGGCACACAGGCCTGGGGGGCTCGTCCAGGGCACGGGACAGCGAGTCGGGTGGAAGACAGAGTCGGGGTGCAGAGGCCTTGGTTCAACCCTGTGCCACCAGAGTGTCTTTCCAAAAGTCCCAGCTCATGGTGGTTTGGGAGACTCATGGGAAACAGCAGGTTGGACCCAGACCCCAGAAGCCCCCGAGAGCCAAGCTACGTGAAGACTTGGGGCCTTCCAGAGGGACCCTGGAAGGCTTCTGGGCGGAGGAGGGATTCGATCCGAACTCTGTGTTACGAAGAGTCATCGTCCTCCCCCTCTTTTTTTAACTAAGGACTTTTGCTGTCTAAACTGGAGGTGCCAGACTCTGGATTAGGGCAGTGACATGGACAATGAAAGGAAGAAATGCGTGTGTGCTGGGCAGCATGGTACAGAATAAGCAGAGCCTGCTGACTGGCAGGATCTTGGGGCACGAGTCAAGGATGACACCGAGGTCCAGCTGTTCCCCGAACAGGCATAGGGCCCGGGAATAAACGCCATTGTGTGTCACGGCCCGAGGGGAACACAGTTTGTGTAACCTTGGTAAGTCACCTCCTCTCCTGCACCAGGTACTGAATCGGGCGATGAGTGAGTTAGGCTCAGGGACCCGGGGAACCTGGGGTGCGCTGGAGTGTCTCAGAGGTGAGGAAGCAACCGCATCTCGAGTCTCTGTGATCTGGGATTCCCACCCCTCCCTCCTTAAACCATGGCAGCCCTGCTTTTATTTATTTCATATATTGGGGTTCTGCCTAAAACTGTCCTGGGGAAAGGAGGCCATAACCACTGGACTACACCTCTGTGCCTGCAAACCCTGCAAATCCACGATTCTATTCTCTTGTCTATTAAAAGTTTCTAGCACAATCTAGAACAAGACTAACTTCCAGGGCAGGCAAAGCCTTTTACTCTTTACTTTTCTAGAAAGTCACACCTGTGTAGCAAGTGATCTTATCACTCGCCGTCGCTGAATGGGGCTGAATCAAGATTTGTTGTCGTTTCAGCCCGCTGGTAGTAAAGACAGCGTGTGAATGAGACAGGGGATGACCAAGGAGTAATGATACGGAAGAAGAATCAGCTCTGTCCTCAGTCTTGCTGGATAACCTAGAACTTTCCAGGCCCCCCTAGACTAAGAACCCTTCAAGTTCAAGAAGCAGAGCCAAGCCATTAGGCGCTCTGGCCCTGGAGCCAAACTGCCTAGGTTCAAACCCTGGTTTGAGAGACTTAATCCCTGCACCTGTTCCTTTACCTTTCGTAAAATATGGATAAAAGTAGGACCTACCTACAGGGTAGCTGGGAGGATTAACTGCGTTAACAGATCTGAAGCACCAAGAACAGTGCCTGGCGCTATTAGCTGTCACTACCCCCTATCCTGTCCACTCAGCTGACACTGCCTTGCTCTGCAGTTGACAGCCGAGCCTGGAGGGAGAAACGAGCTCCTGTAGGAACCTTCTCTTTACTCTGGTTAATAAAAGAATAAATGGTACTCAGGGTATTTTGACCTTACGTATATGGACATTTTCCCCACAACAAACCTGTGGGAAAAGTGCCAACTTCTATAGCGGCCAAATAAGTGTGCAAATGGACAGATAATACATTTATCAGAAGTCCCTCTAGAATGAGGAAATGGTGCAAAAGGCAGCCCACATTTCCTCCTGTGATGCCCTGACTTCTTTTCACTTATCGTTCCAAAGCACGAAATCCTTCTTTGAACAGCTTTTGACTAGAACACATGAACCCAAAAGTCCATTAAAACCATACACTAATAAAAATAATTTCCAGGGCCTCCCTGGTGGCGCAAGTGGTTGAGAGTCCGCCTGCCGATGCAGGGGATACGGGTTCGTGCCCCGGTCTGGGAGGATCCCATATGCCGCGGAGCGGCTGGGCCCGTGAGCCGTGGCCGCTGAGCCTGCGCGTCCGGAGCCTGCGCGTCCGGAGCCTGTGCTCCGCGGCGGGGGAGGCCACAGCAGTGAGAGGCCCGCATACCGCAAAAAAAAAAATTTCCAAATCATTGTCAATTTCAACAATTTTAAAGCAGAACATGCCCAAACTTAAAAAAATATATATTGAAATATATAAGAAGCTTGGTGAACTGTTCTGAAATAGAGTTGTTCCTAAATATCCAACAATAGGGGAAAGGTAAATAAATTATGGCATATCCCATAAACCATATAAGGCAGTCACCTTCAAAACTCATTTTTTTCAACAGTATGTAACATGAAAAAAATTGTTCACGATATAACTTAGGTGATTAAAATTTATCAAAAATTTTATCTTTGATTAAAAATATACACTTAAGCTTAAAAAAAAATCTGGAAAAACACAAAAAGGAAATACATGAAAATGTTACTAATATTCAATCTCTTGAAGAGAGGTTTTTGTTTTTTGGGGTTTTTTTTTGGCCATACCATGTAGCTTGCAGGATCTCAGTTCCCCGACCACTGACTGAACCCGGGCCACAACAGTGAAAGCCCAGAATCCTAACCAGTAGGCCACCAGGGAACTCCCAGATTTATTTTTTATAGTCCACAAATTTTCTATAACGAGCATAGATTTCTATTACAACATTAAATGTATATATTATAAAAATGTCTTATTGTATACTGTATTTATATAAATATATAATTTTATTTATACATACAGATTTTCTGAGGCAAATGGTTTTGACTTAGATATTAGCTTTCAAATTTTATTTAAAACTTGAAAACTACATGGAGCCACCAGTCCTGAGATCTTAGATTCTAGAGACAAGATGCTGGTCTCCAGACTAATGTATTCTTCTGCAGCAGGGAAACAGAGTCCTCACCCCTAGCTAAGTTTCTGGCTGAAGAAAGTGCCATCCCTCCAAGCCGGCCAAATTTCAGGGAAGGCTCTGTCATATTTCTCCCTTCCCTCTTGATTCCACAAAAGTTATGACTAATAACTGTGTCGCCTCCAACACAGTCAAGAAATTCTAAATGTTAGGATGTGAGAAAGCAGAAAAATGAACCAAACTCAAATTATGTGACCCTTTTCTCTTGTCACTGTGGTACAAATTAGGTAACACCTCGAGCTTACACAAACTAGGATTTCTTAAGAGCTGGCATTCAGCATTTTAGATGAGGAACGGGCGAGGAAATGGCATGGAGCTGCGGACACAAGCACTGGTAAGTCTGCCTCTACCTTCTAGCTCATCACGTACAGCTATGACTTCAGGGCTTGTGCTTGTTTGAAAGCTCTCCAAAGCTCCTTTAAGTACTAGAATGTTGAAACTCAAACTCATCCCCTGGCACGTTCTCTGTTCCCTGAGACTTGGCCTCCAGGCAGGAGTGTCAAAGCAAAGTGACTCTAATGTGTTTGTCTGGACATCAAGTTGGACCGATAACCTTCAATAAAAACTCTGGCATCTTTGATCTCCCTCCTGACTGGCCACAGCCTATCACAGAGCAGAGCTTGAAGAGGACTTAGGATAACTACAGATCTGAGCTGCCTTAGAGGAGGTTCTTTTGTATTTTCTAGGACAGGAGTCTAACGCATTGCATCATCCAAACAATACTGTTCACAAAACGTGATTAATTCTGTCAACACTGACAGAATTTGGTTATAACAGATAGTAAATGCCAAAGAATAATGGACATAGGTGGCAAATTTGCACAATAAATTCAGCAACCGACCTTAAAAAATTATCTATTCCCCCAAGATTACTGAGTATCACATCTAGAAATTACTACTATTCCTACAGTCTCCCTCTTTCCAGAAAAGTGAAACTTGAAGGGAGAGAGGAGAAATCCCCAGCTGTAATGACAAAACATGATCTTTCCCCAGCCCCTCCTCCAAACTTCCACAAGACAGCTACATCAAAAACCAAAGATGTAGCCAGCCCTGGATATCAAGCAGGACACTGTGGCATGCGGTACACTGTCAGCTATTCCAAAGCTCAACCAAAAGCAGAGACAGTTATGAACACTTGACCTTTGTGATATAAACAGACACCTGTCTCTACCTGCCTTTGTCACAAGTATCTATCTCTTAAATACCCCAAATTTAAAAGCCCAGAGATTCTTTTTAGTCAGGCTGCTCACAACGATAATAAAAATACTGCCAAACTATGCATAACAGAGATGGGAAGGAAATAGGTCAACATGCTTATAAGTGTGAGAGAAGGGTGACTTAATAAAAGTCTTTTCATTTTACAGCAAATGCAGAAAACAGAAATCTGTAACACATGGTCTATGATGCATCTATCTTATTTTAAGTGAGGGAGGGAGGTATGAAGTGTGCTGCTCTTCAGGGTTTGCTTTTTCTAGTCACAGAATTTTAGCTGTGAAAGACTTTGGTCTAATGCAGTCTTTTCCAAATGAGGAGTCAAGTTTCATACTGGGAAGGGATTCTCCCAGTTGAGTCAGAATAAGAAAAAAAGTCTCCCAGGACTGGCTCTACCCTGATGGCAAGCGAAGTTTCCTTCTCAAGCCCCACCTTCTCAAGCCCACCCAACCAGACTGTCAACTCAGACCTTAAGTTTTAAGCCAATCTAACCTGCCACCTCCATCTGAAAATGCTGAATCAAACCAGAGGTTTTGACTGGCTTTTTGTTTGTAAGTGTGAAGCAAATAATTGTTTACACTGAGACAATCACAGGTGAAATCTGTGTCAGAAACCGTGAAATTTAACCAGTTTCTCTTATGCTAAGCAAAGGTCAAAAATAAAAGTAAGGATATTAACAGTTAGGCACTCTGTATATTCCTGCACCAACAAGAAGCTTAAAAGTCTGAACTTTCAAAGGCAAGGGCACTTTTATAATGGTCTTAGTTAAGCTCCATAACCTTGAAAGTGAGTGGGGTGGGGAAGGAGTCTGCAATTCTAACGTACACACTGATTAGCAGGAGCATCTATCTCTCGGTTCTCGTGCACGTGTTCATTCAAGTCACCGTCTAGGCTACAAAGTAATAGATAACATGATTTTTGCTTCCTAATTTCAAAACATGCCAGGCTCTTTAAATGACTCCATCACGGCCAAGTGCAGCGGATACGGGCACTCCTCTGCAGGAACCGCGAGAATTTCCACATGGTGGCAACCGGCTTTTGATGCTGCCTTTGACCCTCCCGCGGGCGCTGCGCGCAGGGGCCACCGTCACGCCGAGGCTGGGAGACTGCCTGCTCCGATGCTTCCACGCGCGGTCCGAGCGCGCCTGAAACCCCGCCACGGGGGCAGGAGGGAGGCCGCGGCCCAGAGAGCACCGTCACGGCCCCGCGGGATCATCGCCTGGTATCTGCAGCTCCGGGTCCGGCTTCCCGCTGGGCCAGTCCCCGCCGCCACACAAACAAGGACCCGGTCCGGCGGCGCGCGTCACACGCACCACGCCGTGCACCAGCCCCAAGCCCGCGCCGCCCGCGGGGAGCTGCGGGCCGGCCTCCCCGGCTCCGGCACAGGAAGCGGCGGCGGCTAGGGCGGCCCGGAGGCCTCCGCTGCGGCGGGAACCCGAGGAGCCGCGGGGCAGAGGCCGGAAAAGCGGAACGTCCCTGCGAGCCGAGGCCCTGTTCGCGTGCCTCCGCTGCGGCCGCAACCTCCTGGGCTCGGGCCGGCAGGGGAGCCTCAGCCCCGTGCCCCGCCGAGACGCCGGCGCCGCAGCGGGCACGGATGCGGCTCCCCGCGGCAGGAGCACTCACCTCCTCCACAGGCTCGGCCGTGCACCCCCGGCTGTCACCGCAGCCCACTGCTGACCCCAAGCCGACTCCGGATCTTATTTAAGGGGGCCGCCGCCGCTGCGTGCGCTGGCTACGCCCCAGGCCCCGCCGCCTTGGAACCAGGCTGCGGCGGGTGCTCGTGCCGCGCCCGCCCCGCCCTCAGGCCCCGCCCCGCCCCGCCCACCGCGCGCTCGCCTTCCCGTCTGGTCGCGCGTATGCCGAGAGGGCACGGAGTGTCCCGGGGCACACGTATGTCTAGTCGTCCGAACTGCCGTGGATTTCATAATGAGTCGGAGGAAGGGCAAGGGGTAAACTGTGGTGGCTCAGCCCGGAAGGCTGCGGTGCTGCGGCGGCCGGGAAACGCCCTTTTGCGTCTTCCACCCGCAACCGCGTGCCCCGCTGACTCCTTGGCGGGCGGGGGCTTTTGCAGGGAGGGGCCCTGGGGGCCCGAGGCCTTTCCTTTCCTATTTTCTTGGGCAGCGACGTGCGTAACCTGGTTTCACTACGGGCCCCACATAGAGTTTCGCCACACTCCCTGGCTGGGAAGGCTCTGGTCTGGATTTCTGCAGAGCCCTGGATATGAAGCAACCCGGACAGATGAGCCCAGGTACAGGTGGAGCAGAGCGCATGCTCGACATCGCTCAAGGGCAGTGTTCACCTGACAGTTCTTGTGGCCTGTCCACTGCTCAGTCCTGGCTGTGCTATTTTGAGGACTTCTGTCTGCGAGCATGCGATGCCGATTTGGGGCTTTCAGAAGCCAACGCAGTTTTTTTCAGGCTCGTAGCCAAATGTTATTTTTCCTCTCAGCACCTGTGGCCTGCCAGCATCCTTAACCTCTAATACCGGTGGTCCCAGTTACAGTGGCGCTTGTGCCCCGCGGTGCGTGGAGGGCTCTTACCTAGTACTGCTTGGAATTGGAGGCAGGAGAAGAATTATTGTTATAATAAACACCTCTAATAATGACAGATAACTTTTACTGAAACATTTCACACACATTTTATTGAATCTTCATCATAACCCTATGAGGTGGGTGCCGTCATTATTCCCTTTTCGCAGATGCAGAAACTGAGGCCCAGAGAGGTTGAATGCTAGTGAAGGCAAAAGTCACTGGGAACTCAGGCAGTCGGCCTCCAGGGCACGTCCATAATAGGCCGTGCAAGTGTACTTGTACACTGTACAGTACAGTACAAATGTACTTGTACTTACATTCTGGTGAACTTGTGCTCACGGAGACCTCAAATCAGACTGCAGCTGACTCCATGATAATCTCCTAAGGACTTCCCCCTGGGCTTCTCTCACTGCTCCAGAAGCTGATGGTGAGGCAGCCCACACCCCGGCGGCCTCTGTAACAGCTCACTTCTCCTAGGCCCCCTTCTCCACCTAGATCTGCTAGATCTTGACTCTCCACTTAAAAGAAAAAAATGGCGCTTCCCTGGTGGCGCAGTGGTTGAGAGTCCGCCTGCCGATGCAGGGGACACGGGTTCGTGCCCCGGTCCGGGACGATCCCACATGCCGCGGAGCAGCATGGCCGCTGGGCCTGCGCGTCCAGAGCCTGTGCTCCGCAACGGGGGAGGCCACAACAGTGAGAGGCCCACGTACTGCAAAAAAAAAAAAAAAAAAAAAAATGGACTCCACTTTCGTTTGTATGGGTTTCCACCTGGATTTAGATCTCTGCCTGTGTCTCCTTCTCCCCAGCGTGATTTCATCATTTCAGCCCCTCCTTTGCCCCGTGACTTCTCCTGCCGGTCCTTCAGCCCCGGTGCCTCCTCAGATGCTTCCCAAGGTCTGTGGTGCATTAGTGTGCTGGGGCAACCATAACTAAGTGCCACAAACTGGGTGGCTTAAGCAACAGAAAAGTATCGTCTTACAGTTCTGGAGGCTAGATGTTCAAAATCAAGGTGAGAGCAGAGTTGGTTCCCTCTGAAGGCTGTGTGGGGAGACTCTCTTCCAGGCCTCTCTCTAGAGCCGTCCTCTCCCTATGTCTCCTTGTGTGGCTTTCCCTCCATATGTGCCTGTGTCCAGATTTCTCCTTATAAGGACACCAGTCCAACTGGATTAGGGTCCACAATAATGACCTCACTTTAACATGATTACCTCTGTAAAGACTCTATCTCCAGAAAAGGTCACATTCTGAGGTCCTAGGGATTAGTACTTCAACATATAAATGTGGGGGGGGGCCCTCAATTCCACCCATAACATGTCACAGTTGTCAATGGCTGCCTCCTCTTATCCCTTCCCTCTCCAGGGACACTTTTCTCCTAATGAACATGCCTGTCCCTGGGTTCTAGCCCTTAATTCAGGCTCTAGACCGGGACCGGCACACAACTGGGGATTGCATCTCGATTCCTAGCCCACTGGCAGAAGCTACTGTGTGACGCTGGGAAGCAACTTCACTCCCCAGAAGTTCAGGTTTCCCCTCGGGAATTAAGGGGGCTAGATGAAATCATTTCTCAGGTCCTTTTCGGCACTAACACTTCTTTTTAACATCTTTATTGGAGTATAATTGCTTTACAATGTTGTATTAGTTTCTGCTGTATGACAAAGTGAATCAGCTATACATATACATATATCCCCATATCCCCTCCCTCTTGGGTCTCCCTCCCGCCCTCCCTATCCCACCCTTCTAGGTGGTCACAAAGACTTTTTAAAAAAACCTTTGCTCCGTAATCATTTCAAAAACTTTCACAGTTTATGGGGTTATCCTGTGACCATCAGATACAGACTTGATGGGTGGCAGTATTGCACAGAAGTTGAGGACACAGGCTTTGGGGTTGGGCCAACTTGCATAAAGCCCCATCCCATCCTCTGTAAAATGAGATTAAGAGTACGTACCTTAGAAGGGTGTCACAAGGATTGCCATCCTCTGGCCTCAGTCTTCTCATTAAATGAAAGTTCCAGACTCCACAGGTGGGGGTTCCATTCTGTGACTCGCGTAGAAGTAGGAATCCAGTCTCAAACCTCTTTATTTCTTCCAAACGCCTCTCTACCTGAGCGACCAAGAGCCAACTGGATGTTTCAGTGCAACGAATTTCCTATCAGAAGCTTGAGTCTTCTTAGTTGTTCTCCCCCCCATTACATTTTGGCTTGATTAGAATTTTGTGGCTAATTCCAGCTAGATCTAAATCTACATCAATCTTCTAGAGAAGCTAAAGTGAGTCAAAGTCCTCCTTTGGAGACAAGCTGAGGGGCAGGTTGACAATGGCCTTGTCTCCAAAGCCCTCACTTGCAGTTGCCCCTTGCGAAGTTGTGATGATTATTAATCGTCTACATCTGTTGCTTTTGAGCACAGTCCTCTGAACTAAGCCACATCAGTTAATAATGGCTGGATTGTAAAGTAACTATATTCCAATAAAAAAATTTTTTTAATGTATGAACAATTTTAAAAAAATGGCTGGGACTTCCCTGATGGTCCAGTGGGTAAGACTATGCGCTTCCAATGCAGGGGGCCCAGGTTTGATCCCTGGTCGGGGAACTACATCTCGCATGCATGCCACAACTAAGAGTCTGCATGCCACAACTAATAGACCCCGCATGCCGCAACGAAGATCCTGCGTGATGCAACTAAGACCAGGCACAGCTAAAATAAATAAATTAATTAAGTAATAATGGCCAATGTGTTTTTGCTTCCAGACCTTGGGAGGTGGATGGTTAAAGAAAGGGTTGGCATCAGTGGACATTTACGTTAGACATATAACCGTCTCCCCCATGAAACTGTGAGTGTCTGGAGAGCAGGCACCATATCCTATTAATCTTCATAAACCACCACCACCCCACACGCCTATGCAAGTCCTAGCATACTATTTACACACAGTACGTACTCAGTTGTTGAACTGGACATACTTTTCTAACTATTCACACATGGTCAAACAAGCGTGGATCCAGGTTTTGTGGAACTGGAAGTTTATGTAATTTAGAGGGCCTCCTTAAGAAAATTACAAAGTTGAACACAAAAGAGAATGCTTCTATAGATTGAAACAAGAAACAACAATAAATTACAAATTTTAAAACTTTATAACACAATACACTTCACAAAAACTAGGAGAAATCTAAACATTTTATTAATTTTTTCCACCCTCTACAATAAGTTTTTACCCCTACCATTTTGGCTGCATACTCATTAATTGCTTCTTTATATGAGATTTTTAAAAAGTTTATTTATTTATTTAAAATAATCTCTATTTTAAAAAACACCCATTTATTTGTTTGTTTGTTTGTTTGTTTGTTTGTTTTTGGCTCCATTTGGTCTTCATTGCTGTGCATGGGCTTTCTCTAGTTGCGGTCAGCAGGGGCTACTCTTCGTTGTGGTGCGCGGGCTTCTCACTGCGGTGGCTTCTCTTATTGCAGAGCACGGGCTCTAGGCACACGGACTTCAGTAGTTGTGGCACATGGGCTCAGTAGTTGTGGCTCGCGGGCTCTAGAGCGCAGGCTCAATAGTTGTGGCACATGGGCTTAGTTGCTCCGTGGCGTGTGGGATCTTCCAGGCCCAGGGCTCAAACCTGTGTCCCCTGCATTGGTAGGCGGATTCTTAACCACTGTGCCACCAGGGAGGTCCTAAAATTTATTTTTGAGAACAGTTTTAGATTTATAGAAAAATTGCAGAATTTCCATAAACCCCACACCCAATTTCTGCTATTATTAATATCTAACATTAGTATGGTACATTGGTTTTTAGTTTTTGCTTTTTTTAAAAAAATTTTTTATTCTTGAATTTTATTTTTTATTTTTTTATGCAGCAGGTTCTTATTAGTTATCTATTTCATACATATTAGTGTATATATGTCCATCCCAATCTCCCAATTCATCCCACCCCACCCCCCACTCTCCTCCTTGGTGTCCATACATTTGTTCTCTACATCACTGTCTCTGTTTCTGCCTTGCAGATCGGTTCATCTGTACCATTTTTCTAGATTCCACATATATGTGTTAATATACGATATTTGTTTTTCTCCTTCTGACTTACTTTACTCTGTATGACAGTCTCTAGGTCCATCCACGTCTCTACAAATCACCCAATTTCGTTCCTTTTTATGGCTGAGTAATACTCCATTGTATATATGTACCACATCTTCTTTATCCATTCATCTGTCGATGGGCATTTAGGTTGCTTCCATGACCTGGCTATTGTAAATACTGCTGCAATGAACATTGGGGTGCATGTGTATTTTTTTTTTAATTTAATTTAATTTATTTTTTATACAGCAGGTTCTTATTAGTTATCTCTTTTTTTTACTGTTTTTATTTTTCTTCATTTAAAAAAATATTTATTTTTTGAATTTTAGAATTTTATCTTTTTATACAGCAGGTTCTTATTAGTTATCCATTTTATACATATTAGTGTATATATGTCAATCCCAATCTCCCAATTCATCACACACACACCCCCCGCCACTTTCCCCCCTTGGTGTTCATATGTTTGTTCTCTACGTGGGTCTCTGTTTCTGCCCTGCAAACTGGTTCATCTGTACCATTTTTCTAGATTCCACATATATGCGTTAATATACGATATTTGTTATTCTCTTTCTGACTTACTTCACTCTGTATGACAGTCTCTAGATCCATCCACGTCTCTACAAATCACCCAATTTCGTTCCTTTTTATGGCTGAGTAATACTCCATTGTATATATGTACCACATCTTCTTTATCCATTCCTCTGTCCATGGGCATTTAGGTTGCTTCCATGACCTGGCTATTGTAAATAGTGCTGCAATGAACATTGGGATGAATGTTTCTTTTTGAATTATGGTTTTCTCTGGGTATATGCCCAGTAGTGGGATTGCTGGGTCATATGGTAATTCTATTTTAGTTTTATAAGGAACCTCCATGCTGTTCTCCATAGTGGCTGTATCAATTTACATTCCCACCAACAGTGCAAAAAGGTTCCCTTTTCTCCACACCCGCTCCAGCATTTGTTGTTTGTAGATTTTCTGATGATGCCCATTCTAACCAGCATGAGGTGATACCTCATTGTAGTTTTGATTTGCATTTCTCTAATAATTAGTGATGTTGAGCAGCTTTTCATGTGCTTCTTGGCCATCTGCATGTCTTTGGAGAAACGTCTATTTAGGTCTTCTGCCCATTTTTTTTTTTTTTTTTTTTTCGGTATGTGGGCCTCTCACTGTTGTGGCCTCCCCCGTTGCGGAGCACAGGCTCCGGACGCGCAGGCTCCGGACGCGCAGGCTCAGCGGCCATGGCTCACGGGCCCAGCCGCTCCGCGGCATATGGGATCCTCCCAGACCGGGGCACGAACCCGTATCCCCTGCATCGGCAGGCGGACTCTCAACCACTTGCGCCACCAGGGAGGCCCTTCTGCCCATTTTTTGATTGGGCTTTTTGTTTTTTTAATATTGAGCTGTGTGAGCTGTTTACATATTTTGGAGATTAATCCTTTGGCTGTTGATTCGTTTGCAAATATTTTCACCTATTCTAAGGGTTGTCATTTCGAGTTATTTATAGTTTTATAGATTTTATAGTTTTATTTATAGTTTTATAGATTTTTTTTTTTTTTTTTTTTTGGCTGCATTGGGTCTTCGTTGCTGCGCATGGGCTTTCTCTAGTTGCAGCAAGTGGGGGCTACTCTTCATTGTGGTGCGCAGGCTTCTCACTGCAGTGGCCTCTCCTGTTGCAGAGCACGGGCTCCAGGCACATGGGCTTCAGTAGTTGTGGCATGTGGGCTCAGTAGCTATGGCTCGTGGGCTCTAGAGCACAGGCTCAGTAGTTGTGGCACATGGGCTTAGTTGCTCCACGGCATGCGGGATCCTCCCAGACCAGGGCTCGAACGCGTTGTCCCCTGCACTGGCAGGCCGACTCTTAACCACTGCACCACCAGGGAAGTCCCTGTTGGAAGATTTTTAATCACAGTTTCAATTTCATCACTTGTGAGTGGTCTGTTCATATTTTCTGTTTCTTTCTGCTTCAATCTTGGAAGGTTTTACCTTTCTAAGAATTTGTCCGTTTCTTCCAGGTTGTCAATTTTATTGCATAGTGTTGCTTGTAGTAGTCTCTTATGATGCTTTGTATTTCTGTGGTGTCTGTTGTAACTTCTCCTTTTTCATTTCTAAATTTATTGATTTGAGTCCTCTCCCTCTCTTCTTGATGAGTCTGGCTAAAGCTTTATCAATTTTGTTTATCTTCTCAAAGAACCAGCTTTTAGTTTTATTGATCTTTGCCATTGTTTTCTTTGTTTCTATTTCATTTATTTCTGCTCTGATATTTATGATTTCTTTCCTTCTACTAACCTTGGGTTTTGTTTGTTCTTCTTTCTCTAGTTCCTTTAGGTGTAAGGTTAGATAGTTTATTTGAGGTTTTTCTTGTTTCTTGAGGTAGGATTGTATTGCTATAAACTTCCCTCTTAGAACTGCTTTTGCTGCATCCCATAGGTTTTGGATGGTTGTGTTTTCATTGTCATTTATCTCTAGGTAGTTTTTGATTTCCTCTTTGATTTCTTCAGTGATCTCTTGGTTATTTAGTAATGTATTGTTTAGCCTCCATGTGTATGTGTTTTTTACATTTTTTCCCCTGTAATTTATTTCTCATCTCATAGTGTTGTGGTTGGAAAAGATGCTTGAAATGATTTCAATTTTCTTAAATTTACCAAGGCTTGATTTGTGCCCCAAGACATGATCTATCCTGGAGAATGTTCCACGTGCACTTGGGAAGAAAATGTAATCTGCTGTTTTCAGATGGAATGTCCTATAAATATCTATTAAATCTACCTGGTCTATAGTGTCATTTAAAGCTTTTGTTTCCTTATTAATTTTCTGTATGGATGATCTGTCCATTGGTGTAAGTGAGGTGTTAAAATCCCCCACTATTATTGTGATACTGTCGATTTCCTCTTTTATAGCTGTTAGCATTTGCCTTACGTGTTGAGGTGCTCCTATGTTGGGTGCATATATATTTATAATTGTTATATCTTCTTTCTGGATTGATCCCTTGATCATTATGTAGTGTCCTTCCTTGTCTCTTGTAACACCCTTTATTTTAAAGTCTATTCTATCTGATACGAGTATTGCTACTCCAGCTTTATTATGATTTCCATTTGCATGGAATATCTTTTTGCATCCCCTCACTTTCAGTCTGTATGTGTCCATAGGTCTGAAGTGGGTCTCTTGTAGACAGCATATATACGGGTCTTGTTTTTGTATCCATTCAGCGAGCCTGTGTCTTTTGGTTGGAGCATTTAATCCATTGACATTTAAGGTAATTATTGATATGTGTGTTCTGAATTACCATTTTCTGAATTGTTTTGGGTTTGTTTTTGTAGGTCCTTTTCTTCTCTTGTGTTTCCCA
Source organism: Mesoplodon densirostris (assembly GCF_025265405.1). Classification (NCBI taxonomy): domain Eukaryota; kingdom Metazoa; phylum Chordata; class Mammalia; order Artiodactyla; family Ziphiidae; genus Mesoplodon; species Mesoplodon densirostris. The sequence goes on from NC_082680.1 coordinate 13,049,917, forward strand.
CTTAGAGAAGTTCCTTTAGCATTTGTTGTAGAGTTGGTTTGGTGGTGCTGAATTCTCTTAGCTTTTGCTTGTCTGTAAAGCTTTTGATATCTCCGTCAAATCTGAATGAGACCTTTGCTGGGTAATCTTGGTTATATCATCACTTTAAATATATTGTGCCCCTCCCTCTCAGCTTGTAGAGTTTCTGCTGAGAAATCAGCTGTTAACCTTATGGGAATTCTCTTGTATGTTGTCATTTTTCCCTTGTTGCTTTTAATAATTTTTCTTGGTCTTTAATTTTTGTCAGTTTGATTACTATGTGTCTTGGCGTGTTTCTCCTTGGGTTTACCCTGCCTGGGACCCTCTGCACTTCCTGGACTTGGGTGGCTATTTCCTTTCCCATGTTAGGGAATTTTTTGACCATAATCTCTTCAAATATTTTCTCCGGTTCTTTCTCTTTTTCTTCTCCTTCTGGGACCCTATAATGCGAATGTTAGTGAATTTAATGTTGTCTCAGAGGTCTCTTCGGCTGTCTTCATTTCTTTTCATTCTCTTTTCTTTATTCTGTTCCTTGGCAGTGATTTCCACCATTCTGTCTTTTGGGTCACTTATCCATTCTTCTGCCTCAGTTATTCTGCTTTTGATTCCTTCTAGTGTATTTTTCATTTCAGTTATTGTATTGTTCATCTCTGTTTGTTTGTTCTTTAATTCTTCTACGTCTTGTTAAACATTTCTTGCATCTTCTCGATCTTTGCCTCCATTCTTTTTCCGAGGTCCTGGATCATCTTCACTATCATTGTGAATTCTTTTTCTGGAAGGTTGCCTATCTCCACTTCATTTAGTTGTTTTTCTGGGGTTTTATCTTGTTCCTTCATCTGGTACACAGCCCTCTGCCTTTTCATTTTGTCTCTCTTTCTGTGAATGTGGTTTTTGTCCACAGGCTGCAGGATTGTTGTTCTTGCTTCTGCTGTCTGCCCTCTGCAAGCTTCCTGGTGGGCGGGACTGGTGGTGGGTAGAGCTGGGTGTTGCTCTGGTGGGCAGAGCTCAGTAAAACTTTAATCCACTTGTCTGCTGATGGGTGGGGCTGGGTTCCCTCCCTGTTGGTTGTTTGGCCTGAGGCGACCCAACACTGGAGCCTACCCGGCTCTCTGGTGGGGCCAATGGCAGACTCTGGGAGGGCTCACGCCAAGGAGTTCTTCCCAGAATTTCTGCTGCCAGTGTCCTTATCCCCACGGTGAGCCACAGCCACCCCCCGCCTCTGCAGGAGACCCTCCAACACTAGCAGGTAGGTTTGGTTCAGTCTCCTATGTGGTCACTGCTCCTTTCCCCTGGGTCCGGATGCACACACTACTTTGTGTGTGCCCTCCAAGAGTAGAGTCTCTGTTTCCCCCAGCCCTGTCAAAGTCCCGCAATCAAATCCCACTAGCCTTCAAAGTCTGATTCTCTGGGAATTCCTCCTCCCATTGCCGGACCCACATGTTGGGAAGCCTGACGTGGGGCTCAAAGCCTTCACTCCAGGGGGTGGACTTCTGTGGTATAACTGTTCTCCAGTTTGTGAGTGACCCACCCAGCGGTTATGGGATTTGATTTTATTGTGATTGTGCCCCTCCTACCCTCTCATTGGGGCTTCTCGTTTGTCTTTGGATGTGGGGTATCTTTTTTGGTGAGTTCCAGTGTCTTCCTGTTGATGATTGTTCAGCAGTTAGTTGTGATTCTGGCACTCTCACAAGAGGGAGTGAGTGCATGTCCTTCTACTCTGCCATCTTGTTTTAATGAATTAAAACAAGATGTTTGTTTTAATGAATTTTTTTTTTGGCCATGCCAGGTCATAGTTGTAGCATGTAGGATCTTTGTTGCGGGGAGCAGGATCTTTAGTTGTGGCGCATGGGATCTTTTAATTGCAGCATGTGGGATCTAGCTCCCCAATCAAGAATTGAACCTGGGCCCCCTGCATTGGGAGCACGGAGTCTTAACCACTGGACCACCAGGGAAGTCCCCAGTATGGTATAATTGTTAACATTAATGAGCCACCATTGATACTTTTTTATAACTAAAGTTTATACCTCATTCAGATTCCCTTATTTTTTACCTAATGTCCTTTTCCTGTTCCTGACCAGACACTATACTACATTTTGTGGTTGTATCTCCTTAGACTCCTCTTGGCTGTGACAGTTTCTCAGACGATCCTTGTTTTTGACTTTGACAGTTTTGAGAAATACTGGTTATTTTATTTTGTAAAATGTCCTTCTATTGGGATTTGTCTGGGGTTTTTCTCAAAATAAGTATGGATTTTGGGATGGAAGACCACATATGACATTTTTATTATATAATTTTCTATAGAGAGAATAGAAGGAAAGTTCATTCTTTTCCTTCAACATGGTTGATGGAATTTTTTTTTTTTTTTTTTCTTTTTTTTTGCGGTATGCGGGCCTCTCACTGTTGTGGCCTCTCCCGTTGCGGAGCACAGGCTCCGGATGCGCAGGCCCAGCGGCCATGGCTCACGGGCCCAGCCGCTCCGCGGCATATAGGATCCTCCCAGACCGGGGCACGAACCCGTATCCCCTGCATCGGCAGGCGGACTCTCAACCACTGCGCCACCAGGGAGGCCCGAATTTTTTTTTTAATGATAGCTTTGATTAGCTGTTGATGAGAACCAGATCCAGTGCTTTCCATTTTATTCTTTATTTTATTTATTTATTTATTTTTTGTGGTACGTGGCCCTCTCACTGTTGTGGCCTCCCGTTGCAGAGCACAGGCTCCAGACATGCAGGCTCTGGACGCACAGGCTCAGCAGCCATGGCTCATGGGCCCAGCCGCCCCGCGGCATGTGGGATCTTCCTGGACCGGGGCACAAACCTGTGTCCCCTGTATCAGCAGGTGGGCTCTCAACCACTGAGCCACCAGGGAAGCCCCAGTGCTTTCCATTTTAAATGAGCGCTGATCAGAAGAATTTTCAGTAGTATAGCTTCTGGCTATGTACCTTTCACCCTGTGTTTCTCTTTCATTGCCCAAATACTTCCAGATGCCTTAGGATAGGTTGATAAGGAAATATGAGCACTGGCCCTGAGCTCTTCTGCCAGGATACTGCGTGAGTTGGCAGAGAGAGTAGTCCTGAAGGCTTTCTTACACTTTGAGGTTATAAATATGCATGCAAGTGATTGAACATCCCATATATATCTCCCCAAACCCACAGTAGTATATGCCCAACTCCAGTTCCCCTTAGCTGGGTGCCAAAAACGACCTGACCACTTCAGCACTGCCAAGGGAGGGGTGGTGACAGAGGGGACTTGGAGTAGAGAAAGGCAACAGTGTTAACTGATTGCAGTTAAATTATCTTACTTTTGTAAATTTTGCAGAAACGTTGAACTATGTGAACATGTTGCTAGAGCCCTTCCCAGGTCTTATAAGGGGCTCCTGTAAGGAGGGGACCTGAAAATTAAGCTATGTTAGCTTCACAGTTGGCAGGACTTTTTGCAGAGCTACCGTGCTACTGGTCAGATTTGCTAGTGCACCTCTCTTGTGCTTCCAGCAATAGGGAGGGAGGATATTTCTCCAAACTGACACTGTTCTGGAGCTACTGATGATTATCACATGGCCTTTAGTTGTCCTAATGAAGCCATAGTCCTCCTGTCTCCCACATCCCTTTTATTTTTTATTTTTTATTTTTATTTTTATTTTTTGCGGTACACGGGCCTCTCACTGCTGTGGCCCCTCCCATTGCAGAGCACAGGCTCCGGACACACAGGCCCAGAGGCCATGGCCCACAGGCCCAGCCGCTCCGCGGCACATGGGATCCTCCCGGACCGGGGCACGAACCCGTGTCCCCTGCATCGGCAGGCGGACCCCCAACCACTGCGCCACCAGGGAAGCCCCCTTTTATTTTTTAAATGCACTTGAACCACCGACTCTGTTAACTTTATGAGGGAGAGCTGCCCCACAGCTGCGCAGGCAGTGACTTCTCTGGGTTTGCCCCTCTTCCTCCTGGGTGAGGGTCCACCAGCTCTCCTAGAGGTGTTCTCCAGGCCCTCTCCTGGCTTTTCAGGGCTGCCCCAACACAGAGTTGTTGGATGAGGACAGGGCTTCCAGACTCTATCCTGCACTCCCACAACACTAGACTTTCTGTTTCTTGAGGTGGGATGAAGATTGTTTTTTAGTCCATCAAACAGAAATTGTAAGTACCCCAATCTTCCAATTCAACTGGCTTCTCATTGTCAACCAGTGAAATTCAAACTCTTTATCAGAATTTGTGAGACGCCCTTCATAAGATGCTGGTTGCTTTTCTCACCAGCCAGCTCTCTGGCCACTCCCCTCTCCAGCTGCGTGGAACTACTTGCAGGTTAAGAGCTGAAGTTTTGGAGTCAGACCACTTGAATTCAAATTCCACAATTTACCAGTTGCAGACCTAGGGCAAAAAACCCTCTGGACCCTAGCTTTCTCATCTGCCAAATGAGTATAGTACTGTATTTTGTCCAATCTAAATCAAAATCAATTGTAAGATGCACCATTACTTTATGTACCCTTGAAAAAGAAAAAAAAAAGTTGCACGTTATAACTGCAAGACATCATCTGTTGGGTGATGCATCCTATATTGATTAGCTCTTATAGCAAATCACCTTAAAACTAAGTGGCTTAAAACAATGATCGTTTGTTAGCTTATGATTCTGTGGGCTGGTACTTGGGTCAGGTTCAGCTGGTCAGTTCCTCTGTTAGTCTCTCTTGGGCTCTCTCTTGCAGCTGGTGGATAAACTGGAGCTAGATGGTCCAGGGATGGCCTCGCTCACATGTTTGATGGTTGTCAGGCTATTTGCTGGGGTCCTTTAGTTTTCTTCCACACGGCCACTTCAGTTAGCTAGTTCAAGCATGTTCAATCGGTGGTCTCAAGGCTCTAACTCAGCAAAGGGGACAAGCCCCAATGTACAATTGCTTTTCAAACCTCTGCTTGCATCATGTTTGCTGCTCTTCCACTGGCCAAAGCAAGCCACATGACCACGTCAGGAATCCATGTGGGAAAGAACTACCCAAGGACATGGATACAAGGAGGGGAACCATGGTGGCCATTTTGCAAACTATGTGCCTCACATCCTGATTCTAGAGATGTAAAAAATAAAAAATAAAATCTGGAAAATTATGCAGCTAAGAATACACAAAATATAGTAATAGTGATGGACTAGACTTGTTATGGTGGTAACTAGACTTATTATGGTGATCATTTTGCAATATATACATATCAAATAATTATCTTGTACATCTGAAACCAATATAATGTTATACGTCAATTATGTCTCAATTTAAGAACATAAAGGAGAGAAGAAATATATTTGCTAAAGGGAACACAGAGTTTAAGAATATTTATTTTGTCTGTAGCTTTAACTTATAAAGGTGGGAAAATTAGAGCATGTGTAAACCTATAAGCTTTGAGTCAGAAGCCAGCAAAATGGAAGATATTGAAAATAAAATGGGAACAGGGATTATTGGTGGAGTCAGACCTCAATGTTGGAAGAGAAGGGAGGGAAATGTTTTTGAAAACAGGTAAAGCTTCTAGCAGAGGAAAAGACCTTTTTCTGCGACTGGAGGGAAAGAAGTACAAGAGGATACAGATAAAGTTGGAAGATATTACAGTTGAAGGAGAAAGGAACCCCATGCTTTACTCTTATGACTAAAGTAAGTCAAATATTCTCCATTCTAAACAGTAGATACTTACAAAGCCTTCCCCCTCAGCCTCCATTTCCTTCAGAGATTACAATCCTGCAGTCCTTTTGTTTTCGCAGAAGAAATAATGCTCTTGCAGGAAAAATAATGCTTCTGTGGGTTTCTGCCAAGGAAATACTTCCTTGATCAACCTGAAAACATGTAGGACTGCCCAGTTCAACGGACAACAATGGTATACACAGCTTTCCCTAAGGAGTTTCTGCTCTGGAGCATTCCTGGCAGGTCCACCATTTGAGCCCTCCAGCTATACATAAACTTTACTGAGTCCGCACAGTTTATAGAACTAAAGCTCCCAATTGATAACCACTACTGCTCTGACAAACCACAAGTTCCTGGAATGTCACTTTAAACAGTTTAGGGTGACAAGATGAAATATATCACCAAAAGAGCTCCTTTCAAGGTATTTAAATATGAATCACAGTCCTGTCTTCCGTACATGGTACTCTCTTTTCACTCAGTCATCACTCAGCCAACCTAATAGAGGAATACGTAAGCCAATATTTTTGAAAATGTGTTTTCTGCTTATTAGAAGAAAACTATAATCTCTGAAGAAAAGAAAATCCTATATCTGATTCCTGAATAAACACTGGAAGAGATATGGATAGATAGGTAGATGATGCTGATAGATAAATAGATACAGATGGATGGATGGATAGATGTGTCTGGAGTATGGTAGGCTCTTTTGGGGCTGTGTCACCTTCTATCCAAGAAAGGACCATTATGTTAAAAAAGGGGTGTCTCTCGTGACATATGTCACAGAGTGCTTGGCACCAAGCACTTAGTACAGCGCTTGGTGCCAAGTGAACACTCTATAATTACTAGTATTTTTGCTTCTTTTTGGAAAGCCTTTGTATTTATTCCTCTTTCTACCCTACAACCCCTTAAATTCTTATTTATCCTCCAAAACCTAACTGAGGCACCACTTTCTCCAGGACACGTGCACACATGCCCACACACACATTTCTTTTTTTTTTTTTTAACAAATTTAATCAGTTATACATATACATATGTTTCCATATCCCCTCCCTTTTGCGTCTCCCTCCCACCCTCCCTATCCCACCCCTCCAGGCGGTCACAAAGCACCGAGCTGATCTCCCTGTGCTATGCGGCTGCTTCCCACTAGCTATCTACCTTACGTTTGGTAGTGTATATATGTCCATGCCGCTCTTTCACTTTGTCACAGCTTACCCTTCCCCCTCCCCATATCCTCAAGTCCATTCTCTAGTAGGTCTGTGTCTTTATTCCTGTCTTACCCCTATGTTCTTCATGATATTTTTTTTCTTAAATTCCATATATATGTGTTAGCATACAGTATTTGTCTTTCTCTTTCTGACTTACTTCACTCTGTATGACAGACTCTAGGTCTATCCATCTCATTACAAATAGCTCAATTTCATATCTTTTTATGGCTGAGTAATATTCCATTGTATATATGTACCACATCTTCTTCATCCATTCATCCGATGATGGACACTTAGGTTGTTTCCATCTCCGGGCTATTGTAAATAGGGCTGCTATGAACATTTTGGTACATGACAGTTTTTGAATTATGGTTTTCTCAGGGTATATGCCCAGTAGTGGGATTGCTGGGTCATATGGTAGTTCTATTTGTAGTTTTTTAAGGAACCTCCATACTGTTCTCCATAGTGGCTATATCAATTCACAATCCCACCATCAGTGCAAGAGTGTTCCCTTTTTTCCACACCCTCTCCAGCATTTATTGTTTCTAGATTTTTTGATGATGGCCATTTTGACTGGTGTGAGATGATATCTCATTGTAGTTTTGATTTGCATTTCTCTAATGAGTAAAGATGTTGAGCATCCTTTCATGTGTTTGTTGGCAGTCTGTATATCTTCTGTGGAGAAATGTCTATTTAGGTCTTCTGCCCATTTTTGGATTGGGTTGTTTGTTTTTTTGTTATTGAGCTGCATGAGCTGCTTATAAATTTTGGAGATTAATCCTTTGTCAGTTGTTTCATTTGCAAATATTTTCTCCCATTCTGAGGGTTGTCTTTTGGTCTTGTTTATGGTTTCCTTTGCTGTGCAAAAGCTTTTAAGTTTCATTAGGTCCCATGTGTTTATTTTTGTCTTTATTTCCATTTCTCTAGGAGGTGGGTCAAAAAGGATCTTGCTGTGATTTATGTCATAGAGTGTTCTGCCTATGTTTTCCTCTAAGAGTTTGATAGTGTCTGGCCTTACATTTAGGTCTTTAATCCATTTTGAGCTTATTTTTGTGTATGGTGTTAGGGAGTGATCTAATCTCATACTTTTACATGTCCCTATCCAGTTTTCCCAGCACCACTTATTGAAGAGACTGTCCTTTCTCCACTGTACATTCCTGCCTCCTTTATCAAAGATAAGGTGACCATATGTCCGTGGGTTTAACTCTGGGCTTTCTATCCTGTTCCATTGATCTATCTTTCTGTTTTTGTGCCAGTACCATACTGTCTTGATTACTGTAGCTTTGTAGTATAGTCTGAAGTCAGGGAGCCTGATTCCTCCAGCTCCATTTTTCGTTCTCAAGATTGCTTTGGCTATTCGGGGTCTTTTGTGTTTCCATACAAATTGTGAAATTTTTTGTTCTAGTTCTGTGAAAAATGCCAGTGGTAGTTTGATAGGGATTGCATTGAATCTGTAGATTGCTTTGGGTAGTAGAGTCATTTTCACAATGTTGATTCTTCCAATCCAAGAACATGGTACATCTCTCCATCTATTTGTATCATCTTTAATTTCTTTCATCAGTGTCTTATAATTTTCTGCATACAGGTCTTTTGTCTCCTTAGGTAGGTTTATTCCTAGATATTTTATTCTTTTTGTTGCAATGGTAAATGGGAGTGTTTCCTTGATTTCACTTTCATATTTTTCATCATTAGTATATAGGAATGCTAGAGATTTCTGTGCATTAATTTTGTATCCTGCAACTTTACCAAATTCATTGATTAACTCTAGTAGTTTTCTGGTAGCACCTTTAGGATTCTCTATGTATAGTAACATGTCATCTGCAAACAGTGACAGCTTTACTTCTTCTTTTCCAATTTGGATTCCTTTTATTTCCTTTTCTTCTCTGATTGCTGTGGCTAAAACTTCCAAAACTAGGTTGAATAAGAGTGGTGAGAGTGGGCAACCTTGTCTTGTTCCTGATCTTAGTGGAAATGGTTTCAGTTTTTCACCATTGAGGACGATGCTGGCTGTGGGTTTGTCATATATGGCCTTTATTATGTTGAGGAAAGTTCCCTCTATGCCTACTTTCTGCAGGGTTTTTATCATAAATGGGTGTTGAATTTTGTCGAAAGCTTTCTCTGCATCTATTGAGATGATCATATGGTTTTTCTCCTTCAATTTGTTAATATGGTGTATCACGTTGATTGATTTGCGTATATTGAAGAATCCTTGCATTCCTGGAATAAACCCCACTTGATCATGATGTATGATCCTTTTAATGTGCTGTTGGATTCTGCTTGCTAGTATTTTGTTGAGGATTTTTGCATCTATGTTCATCAGTGATATTGGCCTGTAGTTTTCTTTCTTTGTGACATCCTTGTCTGGTTTTGGTATCAAGGTGATGGTGGCCTCGTAGAATGAGTTTGGGAGTGTTCCTCCCTCTGCTATATTTTGGAAGAGTTTCAGAAGGATAGGTGTTAGCTCTTCTCTAAATGTTTGATAGAATTCGCCTGTGAAGCCATCTGGTCCTGGGCTTTTGTTTGTTGGAAGATTTTTTATCACAGTTTCAATTTCAGTGCTTGTGATTGGTCTATTCATATTTTCTATTTCTTCCTGATTCAGTCTTGGCAGGTTGTGCATTTCTAAGAATTTGTCCATTTCTTCCAGGTTGTCCATTTTATTGGCATAGAGTTGCTTATAGTAATCTCTCATGATCTTTTGTATTTCTGCAGTGTCAGTTGTTACTTCTCCTTTTTCATTTCTAATTCTATTGATTTGAGTCTTCTCCCTTTTTTTCTTGATGAGTCTGGCTAATGGTTTATCAATTTTGTTTATCTTCTCAAAGAACCAGCTTTTAGTTTTATTGATCTTTGCTATCGTTTCCTTCATTTCTTTTTCATTTATTTCTGATCTGATTTTTATGATTTCTTTCCTTCTGCTAACTTTGGGATGTTTTTGTTCTTCTTTCTCTAATTGCTTTAGGTGCAAGGTTAGGTTGTTTATTTGAGATGTTTCCTGTTTCTTAAGGTGGGATTGTATTGCTATAAACTTCCCTCTTAGAACTGCTTTTGCTGCATCCCATAGGTTTTGGGTCGTCGTGTCTCCATTGTCATTTGTTTCTAGGTATTTTTTAATTTCCTCTTTGATTTCTTCAGTGATCATTTCGTTATTAAGTAGTGTATTGTTTAGCCTCCATGTGTTTGTATTTTTTACAGCTCTTTTCCTGTAATTGATATCTAGTCTCATAGCATTGTGGTTGGAAAAGATACTTGATACAATTTCAATTTTCTTAAATTTACCAAGGCTTGATTTGTGACCCAAGATATGATCTATCCTGGAGAATGTTCCATGAGCACTTGAGAAAAATGTGTATTCTGTTGTTTTTGGATGGAATGTCCTATAAATATCAATTAAGTCCATCTTGTTTAATGTATCATTTAAAGCTTGTGTTTCCTTATTTATTTTCATTTTGGATGATCTGTCCATTGGTGAAAGTGGAGTGTTAAAGTCCCCTACTATGAGTGTGTTACTGTCGATTTCTCCTTTTATGGCTGTTAGTATTTGCCTTATGTATTGAGGTGCTCCTATGTTTGGTGCATAAATATTTACAATTGTTATATCTTCTTCTTGGATCAATCCCTTGATCATTATGTAGTGTCCTTCTTTGTCTCTTCTAGTAGTCTTTATTTTAAAGTCTATTTTGTCTGATATGAGAATTGCTACTCCAGCTTTCTTTTGGTTTCCATTTGCATGGAATATCTTTTTCCATCCCCTTACTTTCAGTCTGTATGTGTCTCTAGGTCTGAAGTGGGTCTCTTGTAGACAGCATATATATGGGTCTTGTTTTTGTATCCATTCAGCCAATCTGTCTCTTTTGGTGGGAGCATTTAGTCCATTTACATTTAAGGTAATTATCGATATGTATGTTCCTGTTCCCATTTTCTTAATTGCTTTGGGTTCGTTATTGTAGGTCTTTTCCTTCTGTTGTGTTTCTTGCCTAGAGAAGTTCCTTTAGCATTTGTTGTAAAGCTGGTTTGGTGGTGCTGAACTCTCTCAGCTTTTGCTTGTCTGTAAACGTTTTAATTTCTCCATCAAATCTGAATGAGATCCTTGCTGGGTAGAGTAATCTTGGTTGCAGGTTTTTCTCCTTCATCACTTTAATTATGTCCTGCCACTCCCTTCTGGCTTGTAGAGTTTCTGCTGAGAGATCAGCTGTTATCCTGATGGGGATTCCCTTGTGTGTTATTTGTTGTTTTTGCCTTGCTGCTTTTAATATGATTTCTTTGTGTTTAATTTTTGACAGTTTGATTAATATGTGTCTTGGCGTATTTCTCCTTGGATTTATTCTGTATGGGACTCTCTGTGCCTCCTGGACTTGATTAACTATTTCCTTTCCCATATTAGGGAAGTTTTCAACTATAATCTCTTCAAATATTTTCTCAGTCCCTTTCTTTTTCTCTTCTTCTTCTGGAACCCCTATAATTCGAATGTTGGTGCGTTTAATGTTGTCCCAGAGGTCTCTGAGACTGTCCTCTGTTCTTTTCATTCTTTTTTCTTTATTTTGCTCTGCAGCAGTTATTTCCACTATTTTATCTTCCACCTCACTTATCCGTTCTTCTGCCTCAGTTATTCTGCTATTGATCCCATCTAGAGTATTTTTTATTTCATGTATTGTGTTTTTAATCGATGCTTGATTCATCTTTAGTTCTTCTAGGTCCTTGTTAACTGTTTCTTGCATTTTGTCTATTCTATTTCCAAGATTTTGGATCTGGGAAATAGAATCTTGGATCATCTTTACCATCATTATTCTGAATTCTTTTTCAGGTAGACTGCCTATTACCTCTTCATTTGTTAGGTCTGGTGGGTTTTTATCTTGCTCCTTCTCCTGCTGTGTGTTTTTCTGTCTTCTCATTTTGCTTATGTTACTGTGTTTGGGGTCTCCTTTTTGCAGGCTGCAGGTTTGTAGTTCCCGTTGTTTTTGGTGTCTGTCCCCAGTGGCTAAGGTTGGTTTAGTGGGTTGTGTAGGCTTCCTGGTGGAGGGGACTAGTGCCTGTGTTCTGGTGGATGAGGCTGGATCTTGTCTTTCTGGTGGGCAGGTCCACGTCTGGTGGTGTGTTTTGGGGTGTCTGCGGACTTCTTATGATTTTAGGCCACCTCTCTGCTAATGGGTGGCGTTGTGTTCCTGTCTTGCTAGTTGTTTGGCTTAGGGTGTCCAGCACTGTAGCTTGCTGGTCGTTGAGTGAAGCTGGGTGCTGGTGTTGAGATGGAGATCTCTGGAAGATTTTTGCCGTTTGATATTATGTGGAGCTGGGTGGTCTCTTGTGGACCAGTCACACACACATTTCTTGTTCCCAGAGCTGTGCTACCCTGCACTTCAGACGCAGGGCCTTTGTTGTAACAGGTTTGTCTATGCTTCTAGGCCTGTGGCCTGGCTTTGAGCTCCTTGACAGCAAATACGCAGCGTCTAGACATCTTCCAGCCCCATGCCAATGCAGTGCCTGGCACTTGATACACGTTTATTTAATTGAACTGACAGGTCACCTCCAGTAGAACTTCTTCTCATGCCCTTAGGTATAATCTTTCCTTCCTCTGGAGGTGCTCCCACAGTTCTTTATAATGTTTCTGGTATAGGACTTGTCACATTCAATTGTGATCACTTGTTTGTGCAACATGCACACATATAGACTGTGCCTTATTCACCTTTATATGACACAGAGCCCATAGCACCATGTCTGGTGGTAGCAGTGAATTATCTACAGACACCTGTTAAATGAATAATAACAGCGTTTCAAATCTCCATTCCTCTTATACTCAGGAAGGCAGATGGCACAACTGGCCTGGGTTAGGTAAGCCTGGAGTAGGCCTGGGGAGACCAAGTTTCCAATTCTGGCTTTTTCACCAATTAACTGTGTGATTTGGCCTCCAACCTGGGCTTTACCTGTCTGGGCCTCGTTGGTGTCATCTTAAAATGCTTTGAACGGGTAACATAATTCTAATGTGGTCCATTCTACCTTTAAAGTTCTAGGACTTAGTTTAAAGGTACATTGGAGGATGCACATAAAAGGCCTTAGGGGACTTCCCTGGTGGTCCAGTGGCTAAGACTCCACGCTCCCAATGCAGGGGGCTTGATCCCTGGTCCTGGGAACTAAGATCCCACATTCTGAGCAGTGCAGCCAAAAAATAAAGTTAAAAAAAGAATCCTTCTGTTTTAGGAAAAAGGTACTTAAAATACTTATTTATTTATTCAACAGATATTTATTGAGTGTTTTCTAGGTGTCAGGCACTGCTCAAGTAAGGCTTCGGGGAAATAGCAGTGAACAAGAAAAGTCCTCACCACCGTATGAGAGCTTACATTCTAACAGGGAGGGGGCCAACAGTAAAGAAACAACTCCAACAATGTAAGGTGGTGATACATGCTATTAAGAAAATTAAAACAATAGAAAAATAAAAGTTGGGATTGAGAGTGACAGAAGGAGAGAGGCACTCCCTACATAGGCTGGGAGGGAAGGCTTCTAGAGGAAGTGAAAGAGCTTTTTGAGCAGAGGTTTAAATGAAGGAAGGGATGGAGTCCCATGAAAACAGGTGGGGAGAATTTTCCAAGAAGAGTGATCAAATAAAGGGCGAGGGCAAAGGTCTCAGGTTGGTATGTTTAAGGAAGAGCAGGAAGGTCAGAGAGGTCAGAGCCAAATGAGATGTTTCAGGAAATGGGACAAGCAAATGCAAAAGCTCTGAGTCAAGTTTAAGAAGGACAAGGCTGGGCTTCCCTGGTGGTGCAGTGATAAGAATCCGCCTGCCAATGCAGGGGACACGGGTTTGAGCCCTGGTCAGGGAAGATCCCACATGCCGCGGAGCAGCTAAGTCCATGCACCACAACTACAGAGCCTGTGCTCTAGAGCCCATGAGCCACAACTACTGAGCCTGTGAGCCACAACTACTGAGCCTGTGTCCTAGAGCCCACGAGCCACAACTACTGAGCCCACATGCCACAACTACCTAGAGCCTGTGCTCCGCGACAAGAGAAGCCACCTCACTGCAACGAAGACTAGCTCTCACTCGACGCAACTAAAGAAAGCCCACATGCAGAAATGAAGACCCAACGCAACCAAAATAAATAAATAAATAAATAAATTTATTTATTTATTTAAAAAAAAAGTTTAAAAGAAGAGAGGGCAAGGCTATCAACAGAGTATAAGAGTGAGCCAGGAAAACAGACAGGGATGACTTCAGAGAAGTGGCCAAGGGTCAACCTTCGTCCACAAGTTTTTTATTATTCCATTATATCAGGGTGGCAGGCATTGTGCTAAGCTCTGGGAACACAGCCCTGAACTGGCCCTGCCCTCAAGGAGCTTAAGTCCCTTCAGTGGACTCCCAAGTACGTCAAACACATTTTCAGTCATCAACCTTATTTTCCGTCACTTCCTATCTTGCCAACTTCAGTTGAACTCTTCTGGTCCATCAAGCTTTTGCTTAAGATGTTTGCTTTGCCCAGGTGTGCCCTTATTACCATCTCACACATGTAAAGCTTCCTTAGCCTTTATGGCACAGCTCAAATACCAGTTCCTTCAGGAAATTTCTAACACCCTAGGCTTGAAGAAATCTCTGCTGCTCCATCCATCCATCCATCACATTCATTGATTCTTTTTCTTTCTAACAGGTAGCAGGCCTGTCCTGGGCACTGCTGATGCAGCAGTGGGCAAAAAACAATCTTACTTTTGACAATATCAGAATGTAATGGCAAAGTTCAACAACAAATCAATCATTGAAATACAGGGAAATATTACCATCAATCGTTTTTTTAATCAGGCACTTGCTGTATGCTCAATGCCATATTAAACACGAGAAGTAACAAAAAGTAAAATAGGAAATCCTGACTTTAAGCGTGTCTCCTGCTTTACGAATAGAATTTTTAAACAATTTTTCAGTGTAGAGAATAGATATTAAATATCTGCTTATTAAAGATTTAATATAAAGTTCAAACAATAGAAATTCAATTGGATAATTGAGTATGATGATGAAAATATCTATATACGACTTTCACTGATAATGGAGTAGATCTCTCAAATAATAAATTTCTATAGAAGTCAATCAATTAATCAAAAATATTGCAAAACACTCTACCAACTAGACACTGTGGGAGAATCCCCCTCAGGGTGTTTACATTTATATTTAACTGTGGGGATAAGACCTACACCTACGAAAAGATAACTGCATTTAAGAAATGAGACAGTGAAGGATAGGAAGCAAATCAGTAAATAATATAAATTCAGAGAAGTATTGTGGGGGGAGGCTTTGAATCGGTCCTTTCATGATGAGCAAAATTCACAGGATGAAAATGAGCAAAGGTGGAACTCCGATTTAGGGAAATAATGACAGCAAAGGCCTGTCTGAGAAATGGTGAAGTATTACAAAGCATACAGAAGAGTGTGGAGTTCATTCAGACTCGGGGAGTTAGCACTAGACTGTTTCACTCATCATCATCCCCAGCACCTAGCATACGGCCTGACATAAATATCTGTGGGATGAATGGATTTTTTAAAAATGAATGAATAAGCCATAGGGGGCTACGTAGATTCATATTCAGGAAAATGACTTAGAATAAATGGCGCTTCTGGAAGATTCACCTGGCAGAAATGAACATGATGAGTAGGACTGAGTAGGGAGGAAGGTGAAGAGCGGCCCACCCCCCCGGGAAACGTGTAGTCACGGGGAAGAACGTGACGCTCCAGATAGCGCCAACAGGTCTAAGAAACAGCTGAAGCACTGCACAAAAGTTGGCGATGGATATGAGGGACCAGATAGAAGGAAGAGTCCAAGGATGACACGGGGGACTAGAAGGATGGCAGTGGTTTGTACGGGAAGAGGATGTTTAAGGAGGATCGTCCCAGGAGAAGGTGAAATTTAGGGGCTGGGGGAGGGAGGCCATGGAGATGTAGAGTCTTAGTCTAATCGCAGAGATGAGCAGGGAAGATGCCTGCTCTCCTGTCATGGAAGGAACAGGCTGAGGTCCCTGTGAAAGGTTCCTGCTCAGTATGTCCCTTTTCCCTTAAGCTAATTTTCCTTGCAATTCTGCAGCAGTACAAGCTCATTAAATAACCCAGTCAGCAAAATGTGCCTGTGATTTAGTTCCATGAGTGTTTGATTTCTTTTACCTGTGATCATTCATTTTATCTGTGATCCAGCAATTGAAAGCTATTTGTATGTTTTTCATGTTCTAAGTGGAGGGGCAAGGGCTCTACTTTGTCTGCTTCTGAGCTAAGGAGCATCGTCGGTGATGTGCCCAAAAGCACTGGGATGGAGAGTGATCCTGCTATAGCTACTGTACCCACCACTGGGGGAAGGCTGGGGTCAAACAGTTAATAAACAGAGTCAAAGCCTCGACCCGCCTGCCTCTGGATCCTACATCTGCAGAGAGCTTTATAAATAGAGCTAATTTCTGTCTGGACCAGCCTAACTGAATACTTCCGTGAAGGCAAGCGTATATTTAGATGACTGCCCAGCTGTTTCCATCCTGCAGTTTGTGTGCCTGATTGAAGCACACAATTGAAGTTTGTTAAATACAGATAAAAATGTTCTTATGGTCAAGTTTATTGGGCATCCATTTCTTTGTCTTTGTCAGTAGGATAATAATGGTTCACAGAGTTTCTGGGGGCAGTGGCAGCAATATGTGGGCCAATCAGGAACAGTAATGCCAGTGAAAGACCAAGGCGGCTTGTACCAAAGTGGTAGCAGTGGTGGAGAAAGTGGATATATCTGGAATATATTTTACAGTAGAACCAACAAGATTTGTTTCTTGATGGGATGGGGTTGGGTGGTGTTATTAATGGGGGAAATAGAGGACTTAAAACGATTAGGTTTCTGCCCGGAAAAACTGGTGGATCCTGGTTCCGTTTATTGAGATTAGAAGGACTTTGGCAGAAACAAGTTTGAGAGAAAAAAATAAATAATTCTGCTTTGGAGATGTTAAGTTTGAGAGGTCTACTACCCATCTAAGCAGAGTTTCTGAGCAGGCTGTCAGATGTACCCTCAGGGGAGTTCCGGCATGGAGATTCAGATCTGGGAGATAGAGTTTGCAAATCTCCAACCTTCTTCTCAGCTGTTAGGTTAACGTAAGGAGGGGGAAGAAATCCTTCTCAGCTTCAGAGAAATGAGGAACTGATGTCTATTTGTCAATTTATATTTTCATTTGTTCCTCAAATATTTATTGAGTGCTTTTCAGTGCTAGATGGTGTGTTGAATTCTGTGGTTACAATAGTAATAAGATGAGTAAAAATAGTTACAATCACTGCCCTCATCGACCTTGACACCTAGAGCAGCACTATACAACACAATCTGAGCTTCATATGTAAATTTAAATTTTCTACTAGCCATATTAAAAAGCTAAAAAGAATTAGATGAAATTAATTTTAATAATATAGGTTATTTAACCCAATATGTCCCCAAATAATATAATTACAACATGTAATCAATATCAAAATTATTAATGAGATATTTTACTTTTTTTAAAATTAGGTGTTCAAACTCCATTGTGTATTGTACATGTACAGCACATCTCAGTTCAGATTAACCGCGTTTCAAGCACTCAGCAGCCATACGTGACTATTGGACAGCTCAGACCTAGAGTGTGTTGTACAACTTTGCTCCTTGATATGCAAACCCCTCCCTCTGCCCACTGATTATCTCAGGACATCGGGGACCATCTGGGGCTCCAGGATGCTGTCCAATAGCGAGGTGGAACCTCTGAGGATCACGGCCCCAGAGCAAAACCATCAGTTCATGCTGCCTGAAGGGCCAGCGATGGCAACCTGATGACACAGGTGTTATCATTCCACAGATCAGTATCCAGCTGTCCCCAGCCACACCTAGATTAATTAGTGACCCACTGGAGGGTAACGGCTGTGTGCTTTTAAAATGGCAGCATTGCCACCATGGTAAATATGTTTACTGTCAAGGTTAAAAAAAAAGTTAGTTTTCTGTAAATCAAGCTGTCTCAGTCCCGCAGTCTCTATGGACAACCTCCCTTGTCACGTGTCCCTGACACGTGGTGGTGACTCTATTTGGTGGTATTTCTCCTCTGAATCCCAGCACATGGCCATGGTAGGGCTCACTGTGTGTTCAGCAAGTGAACACGGGAATGGTATGCTTGTTCCATGACTCAGGGGAGGAAAGCGTATGGGATTATGTTTCTGAAGTTGGTTCCTTCTTCAAATGACAGATATAGACAACGACTAATGCCTTCTCTGACATCTTCCTCTCAGGAGGACTCATCACGGGTATTTCTTTCTTTAACAAGTTTGCGTCATAGCTGGTTGCCCCTTCCCCATCATGTGCAGTTCAAAGGTCAGTAAAAAGAGGTCTTGAGGACAGCAGCTTCTGAAACCTAAGAGAGGTGTAGAAGCTCCAACAGTGAGATGGGGCTTCACTGGGAGCAAGCTGCTTAGGGAAAGTACTTCGTCCCGACCATTTCAAGAAGGCTGCCCGTGCAGACATGCCCGTGGCAGTTTCCCTGCTTAACTTTTCCCCTGAAGATTCCATGTCTAAGGACAGATTCAGCCCAGCATGGGCATGCATGTTGAAAATTGCCCAGTCTTTCTACCTTTTGCCTTTTTGGCTCATCTGCTATTTCACGAGAGTCTGAACACTAGGTCCTCCCCTGGCTTCCTGAGCCTAGAGATGTGCCTTGCAGGGGCATCGGCAATGAAGGAATGAGACAGGCTGTGATAACCCGGGGCCTTCGAAAAGCAGCAGCCAAGGACTGATCAGGGAGCTGCAGGAAGGCGAGCCTGCCAGCAGACTTGAGGGAAGGAGAGGAAGGAAGCTGGGATGGACTCTTCCTCGCAGTCGTAGGAAAGTTGGGCAGAGCCAAAGGGAGCCTGAGACAAAGTCACCAGCCAGCCAGAAGAGCTCCATGTCCCCCAGGAAGGGGCTGTTCCTAGCGCCCCTGCCACCTTCAGTCATCGGTGGGGAGCTGCCTGTGGGGAGCGAGACCTTGGCCAAGGCAGAGACGCATTTCAGAGCAGCAGCTGGTGCCCTGGACCAGCGATGCCCCTGGTAGCTGGAGGTCTGGGAGGTGCACCCCCATGGCCGCTTTCAGGCCCGTGTCCAGTTTCTCTCACGAACAAGCTGTGTGGGCCCTGCATGGTTCATACACAGAGCAAGTGCCACATGACATGGGGGGCTGTACCCTGGAATTGACACTGAGGTCCTAGGTCAAGTTCCTGATCATCACTTATTAGCTCTGTGACCTCAGAAGAGTCACTGAGCCTCTCAGAGCCTCGGTTTCTTGATTTGAAACCAATACCTGTCTCACAGTGTTCTGGAAAATGAAATGAGCTCACGTGGGAGAGAGTGCTTTGTATAGTGTTGATACAAATGCTGAATGTCCGAGTTGAACAAAATCAACAAAGCACAATTATTAAAGATCAACAACAGGAAGTCTGGAATCTTGCTCTAAGGAAAGTCTGTGGCGATGAGAGGGACTTTCCCCATCTTTGTGGTTACATTTGTGGAACACTGCACGCTAGCCCAGTATGCAAGTTCCACAGGGTCTCTATCACTTAGTGGATGCCAGTTGTTAGACTATGTTCCAGGCAGATATTTATGAAAATTTTAAAATGCACAAAGATTGGGGAAGATGAAGTGTTTTCAGAAAGGCTTAAAATTTTATAGAAGATGGCTATTCTGCAGTTCCTGAATAATTTACGGCGGAGGATAATTCGTGGTGAGTCAGTGGTAGCTGCCTACTGCTTCCCTGCTTTCCTCTGCTGCCTTCTAAGATGAGGAAGATGCTGGGAACAAAAAGCTGTTTGAGTTACAGGTCGTCTGGCAGTTTTTATTCCAGGGCAATATTGAGATTTGAAAGGCTGGGGCCCTGCCTCTTAGAGACTCCAGGGTGAGAGCACAGGAATAAGCAGTGACTCAGAGGCCTCTTCCAGAGACTCAGATTCCAGGGCAGACTCGCTCACTGGGCAAAGGATTCTAGAAGATGGTGCGAGTGAAACTGGAAGACCAAAGCTGGAAAGACCCTGTGAGTTTATTTTTAAATAGGTGAAGGACTCAGAACCACATAGATTTTATTCTGGAAAAAAGGCATTGAAGTAGGTAATCTGTTAGAATCCAGGCTTCTAATGTTAGCTCTGAGGTTGTGAGTAAATGAAATTAGGCATTGGACTGGTAGCAACCGGATAGCCGAGGGTGGAGACTGAACTGCACGAGGTGATTCACACCATCAACAATTTACTCAACTATGAGGAAACAGGTCAACCCACCCGAGGACACCCCCAGACGGAAGACTCCCCAACCAGGCTACTTGCTTCCCTGCTGATCTCCGTGAAGTGTTTTGTTTCATTTAGCCAACACCCAAAGATTAAAGGCAATGATTTCTCCTTCAAATACAGCCCTGAAGTTATAGCTTTCCCAACTTCTCTTTCCTTCTGGCCACGCTACCTCTTCCGGCCTATGGCAGCCAGCAGCCACAGCCAGTTCAAAGGGCACAGGACACAGCGTGAGCACATAAACCAGACACCGATGGAGGGGGTCTGACTAAACCAGGGTTTCTGCAAGTGTGGTCCATGGGCCACCTGCATCAGAGTCCCCTGCATATCTCACCAAGGAGGAGATTTCATCAGCCCCACCCAGACCTACTCATTCAGAATGTCTGGGAGTGGAATCCAGAATCTGCATTCTCTCCCCACCAATACACACTAGTTTTCCTCAAGCCATTCTTTTGCACACAAGAGTGTGAGACACAATTATATGATCACTAAGCTCTCAGATCAAAAACCTTCATGATCCTGATTTGAGAAAATTTACCTTATTTTTCAGTTATTTACAGTTTTAAAGTTTTAAGCTCTTTTTTCCCTGTATATACTCTCTGAACTTTCTCTTTTATTAGTCAGGGATCTATTTTTTAAGTCTCAACAAAGTATTCACAATGTATATAGTATATGACATGCAAGACCCTATGTTTTGCATGGGGGAATGGGAATACTGACAAAAATATATGAGGCGCCCTGCCCTGAAGGTGCATACAGGCCACAGGAGGAGCTAAGACTACATGGAACCAACTTTGCTGCAAGGCGGAGGGTCACCAAATCACAGGATAGATAACTCAAGAGGCCCCCTTCTGACTGGTCGGTACTTGGCCTTGCCAGTAGTGAAATACACTGAATATCAATCGTGGCAATAAGTACTATATGACTAGTGGAAACAAAGTTCTTCAAGGTTTGAGAGGAGGAAGATATCACAACCAACTGAGGCAGCGAGGGGAGCTTCACAGGACATGTGGCAACTGAGTGAGCCCGTCAAGGATAGGTAAGATTTCAATGGGAAGAGGACATTCCTGTAGAGGAAATGGTACGAGAAAGGCTTAGGGGTAGGGAATTGTGAGGTGTGGTCAGGGAACGCAGAGAAGTTCAGTCTGGAGTGAGTGGAGAGGGGTTTCATTGGAAAGATGGATGGTTCCCATCAAGTCAAACCACTCCAAAACCTAAAGGCTTAAAACAACAACCACCATTTATTTTGCTCATGAATCTATAGCTTGCCTTTGTTCTACTCAACATCAGCTTAATTGGGGTTGGGGGATCCACTTTCATGAGGACCCCCTCCCATGGCTGGAGGGTTGGAGATGGCTGTCTCTTCTTCTTTATGTGGGCTCCTCTATAGTTTGGGCTTCCCCACAGCTGTTGGGTTGCAAGAGTAAGCATTCCCAGAGAGCCAGGTGGAAGACGTGTCGCCTTTACGACCTAGTTCAGGGAGTCAGAGTATCACTTTGGCTGTGAGCACGAGCCCAGATGCAAAGAGAGGGAACAGAGACATCGTCTCCCAATGGAGGAGCATCAAAGTTCTTTGTAAGAAGAGAAGGTGGGAAGAGAGAAGTGATAGTCAATTTTAGAAAATATATGTGAGAACCATCTCTAATGATGCATTAAATGGTAATATAAAGCACTTTTTAAAAACACAGATAATTTTATTATATATATCATGGCAACCTTTCAAATAGGCAAAGCTAATATTATTCTTATTTTGCAGACGAGGAAACAAAACTGAGAGACACAAGAGTAGAAAGGTGGATTTGCCATGAATTTAATGAAGCTTTAGTTTCAGAGCCCCTCACTAGCACTGACACCTTCTTCCAAGGCCCTAAGAGGGTCCCAGAATTGTGTTCACAGGGTCATATGTTTTGTAAATTTTCAGAGGTAAGATATCTTAACTGCAATTGGTTAAATCCATTGTTACTTTTCCACTTTGACCTCCTCTCCATCACATTTCTCCTTGTGTCAGGTGTCACTGGAATGATTATGAGCATTTTGGAGATCCTGTTAAGGGGAAGGTGAATTATGGATACATTTAGTTTTGGTGGAGTGGGATTTATAGATGTGGATTTCAGTAACTTCAACATATAGTTGTTATTACTGGGCTTCCCAAAGCAGAAATGACTTCCAGAAATACTCCTATGGCTTACTGGAACTCATCCAGGAATGTGATACTAAAGTCCAAGGCCAGAGCTTGTACTGTGATCTGACTGTGTCCTACGGTATCTGGAATTAGAATGAAAACATATGCACGGTGGAGGAGAAACAAAGTGTGAAACGTATATAACCGGAAGCTAGTCTGTGGAGAATTCTTCCAATCAGAAAATAATTGTTGTACCTGCCCAAAGTCAGAATACAATGCAAGGAAAGCAGGTAAACATTATGATACAAGTGTTAAGAGAGAAACTCTCTGAAAGGAAGAACTGGAACTCAGAGCTGCTGGCAGCCAAGAAAGTTAACAATGCCTGCAGTGGGTTTGCAGGAAGTGGAAGAAAAATGAGGCCTGTTGTTACCATGAAAGATGAACTTGTAGAGAATAGGAATGGGGTCACAATCATTATCAACTCATCAACAAAAAGCACCAATAAAGTACCATTTCGCACATTACACTGTGCAGGGATACTGGAGTGTAGAGGATGGCCTTTCGTTACACATGCTGGATTAGACACGGTTTCTGACCTGTATGATGGAAGGTAATGTAAAATGAAGCTAACTCAGGCTAGCATATTGGGTAAAACCAACAACAGAAGGAAAATAAGACATTACTTAGGCGATGCAATAACTGTATCTATGTTGTTTATTGGCACACGATATTTGTTACTTGAAATGGAATGCAGGTAGCATGTTTTGGAAGAAGAAAAATGAGAAATAATCATTGAAGTCCTATGCTTAAACAGGGCAGGAATCAGAGAAATCCAACTGCAGAGGGTTTGTGGAGGAAATAGGATTCTAAGAATCGCAAAGTTGGCTGGGTAGGGAGGTTATTCCCAGTGCATGCTCCAAATAACAGTTGGGTACATTTCATGATGCAATTACAGTGTAAGAGGTAAAGGAACTTTGAGCATGCTTGAGAGGAGTGATCTGAATAACAACTGCTATCGTTTTTGAGATACCTGTGTCTAAGCAGAAGAAAATAAATTAGGTAAAATAATCTTCATTCCTGATGATGCCTTTGAAAGAGAAACTATCTTAGTTGTGCTTGTTAAAGATCATAGGGTCCACAACATCATCAGAAATGGTGGGTTTGGGGTCCAGTGGATGAGGTGGATGAGTGCAGTAGCAATAGCGAGATCTAAAGGAGAAGATGAGAGTTAATAGAGGTCAGCCTAGGACGGTTGTAGTAGCCATGGGAAAAGGCGGCATGCCCGTGAAGAGATGACCGTGGCGAGGGGTGGAGATGAGTGGAAGCTCACTCTGAGGACTATTGGTGGTGTTGGCCTCTCCAAGAACAAGAAATAACCCCCTCTGCTTGTCTTGCTACTACCTCTAGCTACAGCCTAGTTCTCTCTGTATATTTATGTCTCAAATCAATGGGCAGTGCCTGCTAAATGGGTTCCTCCCCATCTGGGTTCCATGCTGTCGTGGTAGAAGTCTTTTCCTAATCCCCTCAGTCTTTTCTCCCCACAGGAGCCCTGGGCAGAGTAGGGCTCTCTCCTTTTGGAAACTCTCTTCCCTGATTTGTGACTTCCGTGACCTACATTAGTGTCTTATCTCTCTCTCTCTCTGCCCCTTCTTTTCATCTTTCAGTGACTCCTTTCCCATATCATGCTCCTCAACTGTGGGCACCCCCAGGTGTCAATCCTAGTCCTCTGGTCTGCTCTCTTTATATTGGACTCTTGTTCATTTTTACTTTTCAAATACATACATTTATAATAATCTCCAAATCTGCATTTCCACAGACAACCTTTTTGCCAAAGCTTGTGGTACATACTCCTTGATGTATTATCATCATTTCAAGCTCAAAACATCCAAAACTTACCTCCTCATCTATCTCCCCAAACTAACTCCCCACCTCACTTCCTAATTTCTGGCCATGTTATCACACTTCACACTCAAATTCTTCTAAATTTGTGTCTTTGGGCTTTTGTGTTCCTTTGTCCCTTACATCACTCACCAAGTCCTGTGGACTCATCTTTGCCATGTTGGCAAATTCATACCTGTCTCTCCTTATCCCAAGAAGCCCAAGCCATCTCATTACATCTCTCCAGGGAATAGAATGTTTGTTGTTTTTCTCTAAATTATCTTCCTTAAACACTGCTTCGGTAGCAGTGGTAGTAGTATCATAACTAAACACTTACTGTATGTCAAGTACTTTAGTAGAAGCTTTAAATACATTACCTCATTTAAGCCTTTCAACTCTATGAATTAATACTACTGTTAAACATATTTTACATTTACTGAATCTCAGCAAGTTTAACCATGTTTCCCAGAGTCATACAGCTAACATGGAATATGGCCTTGAACTTCTGTCTTGTCATGCTACATATGTGCTAAAAAATCTACAACAGTCTCCTGTTGCTTTTCAGGTCACATCCAGCATCCAGTGTCTCCATAATCTAGCCTCACCAATCTGTCTAGTTCACTGCCTTCTACTCTCCAGCATGGTACCTTTCTTAACGGCCCCACCTTCCTATGTAGTGGGTGGAGCACAGACACTGAATCATGAATCTGACATCTACCGCTTCCCTACATCTGAGTTCTCTTATTTGTAAAATACCTACCTCATAGTCCCAGGATAGCTGTGAGGACTCGGTACAATGAATGTAAAGGGCCTGGCATGGTGCAAGGAACATAACAGGTGCATAATAAACAGGACCCACTGTGGCTGTTACGATTATTCCTGCCTCTATGCCTATGTTCATGATATTCCCCACACAGGAAATGCTTGTCCTTCATATTGCTCTAGCCTAACAGTTCCTAAAGGCCAAATCCCATTTTTATTTTTTAACCATTTTTATTTTTTATTATTTATTTTAAAAACTGAGTATAGTTGACTTACGATATTATAGCAGAGATTATATTAGACAGTAGATATTAGGTTAGATTTGATTTTTTTTTTTTTTTTTTTCTTTTTGCGGTATGTGGGCCTCTCACTGTTGTGGCCTCTCCCGTTGCGGAGCACAGGCTCCGGATGTGCAGGCCCAGCGGCCATGGCTCACGGGCCCAGCCGCTCCGCGGCATATGGGATCCTCCCAGACCGGGGCACGAACCCGTATCCCCTGCATCGGCAGGCGGACTCTTAACCACTGCGCCACCAGGGAGGCCCCTAGATTTGATATTTTATAGATTACAATGTAATTATAAAATATTGACTATATTCTCTGTGCTGTACATTACATCCCTGTGGATTATTTATTTTATAACTGGTAGTTTGTATGTCTTAATCCCCAATCCCATCTTTATTAAAGTTTTCCCTTACTCCAGCACACATTGGTCTCTCCCGTCTACAATTCTGAATGCACTTTTTATATAACTAGACAACTAGTATCATATACTATCTTATTCTTGAATGGTTTTGCATAAATCAGCCTCACAAGTTACCTGTGAACTTGTTTGTATTTCTTCTGTTCTCATCTCAAAGCTCTTGGCAAAGTGTACCAAAGTGATTTGTTAATTGATTGATGGGGAAATTTAAACATTAGGAGAAATGTGAGAGGAAAAAGGAGCAAATTGGATAGTCTCGTTTGGTTTGATTTAGCAATCAAGACTGGTGTTTAGATTATCCTGTAAGAAGCCTGAACCAGAAGGGGAGATACAGAAAAAGAGTTGATATCAACTGTAGTATAGGGACAGAGAAATGGTAGATCTCTGTATTATTCATCCCTTACTTTTAAATTCTTTCCCCTAAAGAAGAGATAAACCCAAGAGGAAATGCTGTGAGACACATCTTCAGGCAGTGAAAGAGACAGAACAGTGTGAAGATGCACTGAGCTGGAAACACTGAAGAGAGGGTCCAAGATATTCACGTTTGTAAACCACACAAAAAAACAGGAAGCACATTTAAACAGAAAAACCCAGGCAATATTAAAGAAGTGAGATTGTGACTGATGAAAGAGTAAGAGGAAAAGCCTTAAATGAACTCAAGTACCCAGTAAATTCGTGGAAAGCCAGATTCATTGCTTAACTAGCCACTAAGGAAGGAAATCAGATAACCATATTATTTTGAAAGAAACCAGACTATGTTTATTGAGTGACCCGGAAGAAGTGAAAAAGGCTAGATACAGGTGCTTTGTTTTGGTTTCTGAGATTGAGTCATGTCAGGGAGCCCATTTTCTGTATTCATAAAATGCCAAAATAGGGAGGGATCTTGACCAGCTGATGAACTCTGACCGGTGGGACTGGCCACCATGGACGAGCAGCCAAGGAGAATTGAAAGGACAGCATGTATTCATGGCTTTGAACCCCTGTATTATTCTGCAGAGGGGATGTAAGTTATATTATATGATGTGAAGGCAGAGTAAGTAGTCAGCTTGCTGTAAATCACTTGCAGAGCAGCCTCTTTGGCCTCAGGCCAAGGCAAGTAGGCAAGGCTACTTACTCCAAAGACTGCAGTCACTAGCTTGTTCGACTTAAAGGATAGGAGGGATGTGTTCACCAGGTGTGCAAACTGCTATATCAGACAATCCCAGAACTCTAATGTCCAATCAGGTGTTAGGCAGGTGGCCTTCCACACAGTAATTCAGGGAAGCAGCTCCTTCAGTGAAGTTCTGCTGTCTTCAACCCAAGATGTCAAGATCATCCTGGAATCATCCATCAGCAAATGGGGGAAGCAGGAAGAGAACTTCCTTAGCCCCTAAGTGGCAGGATCACTTCCTCTACATTCCATTGATGAGAACCAGTTGTAAGTCCCTACCGAGATGCACTGGTGACTGGGAAATTAATTTGACTGTTTTCCTAGGAGTATGAAATAGGAGGGGTGAGTTAATCCCTATGGAGGAAAATACTGGGTTGGATTTTTTTTTTTTTTTTTTTTTTTTTTTTTGCGGTACGTGGGCCTCTCACTGTTGTGGCCTCTCCCGTTGCGGAGCATAGGCTCCAGACGCGCAGGCTCAGCGGCCATGGCTCATGGGCCCAGCCGCTCCGCAGCAGGTGGGATCTTCCTGGACCGGGGCACGAACCCGCGTCCCCTGCATCGACAGGCAGACTCTCAACCACTGCGCCACCAGGGAAGCCCTGGGTTGGATTTTTAAAAATCCAAATAATGAAACAAATTTTTCTACCAATCAACATGCCTATAAGCATGGAATGATTTAATTTTTCATTTCAAACAGATGTTTTGGGTTGTGAAGACCCAAAAAGCCTATGGGTCTCACGTGCTTTTTGGTAAAAGAATGTGAGTAAATGGAGATTGCAAAAGTTTATTTGTTGAATCAGTGAGTTACTAAATTAATGAAGCTTCTATAGGGATGTAGTGGGAGCTAGTTCTTCCCCACCAAGAAACAAAGAAATAAAAAAATTCTAAGAAAGAGAAATGAGAATTATGAAAATTAATCATTCAGCCAACAATTACAGCATTTATCAAGAGACAAAAGTACAGAGTTTTGAAATAGCTGAACTCTAGTAACTTCAATGTTTCAGTTTTGCATCAGGGTGATATTTCATTCCCAAGGTTATTTTAGGTCTCCAAACCTCTTTCAGACTGGAGGAAATTATCATGCTTTTCATGCAAGTACCTTAATGTAGCAAGTTGAAGGTATTTTATAGAAGTGTCAAAGGTAGATTTTTTTTTTTTTTTTTTTTTTTTTTGTTGCGGTATGCGGCCTCTCACTGCTGTGGCCTCTCCCGTTGCGGAGCACAGGCTCTGGACGCGCAGGCCCAGCTGCCATGGCTCACGGGCCCAGCTGCTCTGCGGCATGTGGGATCTTCCCAGACCGGGGCACGAGCCCGTCTCCCCTGCATCGGCAGGCGGACTCTCAACCACTGCACCACCAAGGAAGCCCTCAAAGGTAGATTTGAAAGTTTAAAAAAATGACCAGTATGATAGAGGTTATACAGACAGAAAAGATCATTCTCAAACAATAGCATGAGAGATATGAGTTGGGAATAAAGGCTAGAGTTCTTTGTCTATGGCAGAGAAAACGTGCAGAATCTCCCCCTGGAAGACAGACAGACTTACTTAAAGTCATTAGACCAATAACCGTGTTTTCTCTCTTAGAGGTCTCAGGTAACAGAAAAGATGTTTCAGCTTTAAATACAGAGTTTTATAGGAGAAATATGTCACCTAATTTAATGCCCACTATAAAACTAAAAGGAAGTAAAGTCTTGAAGCAGTAAAATAGTTTGCCCTATGTCACAGTTGGAGTGAATAGTCTAATTCTACTCCATAAAGAGGTATTAGCAATCCTATGGTTGTGTTGAAATTGAGGCTACTTGGATGAAAAATATCATGGGTCTTTTGACAAAATGGGTGGTAGGAAGGAAGAACAGAGGGATGGGAGGCCCTAGTTTCTGAAGCAGTAGGTAAAGAAAGTGTCTATAATCAGGTGGGCAAGACCTGGGACTGGGGGACACAGGCAGCCTTCAAGTGCTCAGGAGCCAAAAGGATGAAGCGCTGTTCCCTGACATCTGTTTATGGTGGGAAATGACACTATGGGTCAGTTCAAATCCCAGAGACGGGGCCAGGCTGGGTGCCAAGTCCATTGACAGCTGTACCAGGATTCAGAATAAGGCTGGCCTCCCCATGGCCTACAGACTAGCTAGGGCAACAGATCAGACTTAAGGAAGCAGTGCTTAGCTAGAGAAGGGCGCAGGGAGAGAGAGGGCTGGGGACTAGGTGAGCCCCCTGGATGCTTCTGGAAGCTGCCAGGTCTCACACAAGGTCCCTCCAAGAGTCACCTAAGCCCAGCAATTGTGGCCAGGCCACAGGACCCAGTCTGGGCTGGTGGCTTATCCTCAAGCTCCCTAGGTATGAGAGGAGGGGTGGAGACACTCATGTTTTGCATCTGTGGCGTCCAGGACTGACTCCAGGGCTGTGGGGGTTGGAAGGATGTAACTGCGGGTTGATTAGGAAGGCAAGGCCCCCAGAAGCAAGGTCGATTACATGGAAATGTGGTGGATCAAGTGGACATGACGAACACACCCAGCAGCTCTGCTGTCTCCAAAAGGTCCTAGGTTGGTCCTCTGAAGACCGGGAACTTCAGCTCAGCTTTGCCACTCATTGGTTGTGTGCCCCAGGCAAACGGTTTGTATCTCTAGGTTGTGGCTTCTTCCTTTTAAGGGAGGAACCATACAGCTGATGAGGAGGGGCACCGAATCTTAGAGAGCTTGTGCAGATGGCGGGGATGCTGGAGCATCAAGGGGTCTGAGGCACACAGGAAGGCGGTGGACAAGTGGCAGCTGTCACCCTTCTCTGTCACCTCTCCCCTGGGGCCAAAACCCATTCTTCCAGATTCTCCCTCACTGGTCAATGATCCATTTTCTCCTCATAGGATCAAGTCTAGAGTTGGACAAAGTCCATGAAGGAAGGACTGCCTACCTAAATAATGTTATTCCCTATACCCATTCAGGCAACACCACTACCAGTGAACAGTCATTGAATCCTTCTTCAGTTGCCAGATTCCACACTAGATGCCTTGCATTCCTGACCCCTCCCCCAACAACCCTATCACATAGTTTGTCAATTAGCCCCAATTTATAGATGAAGTCACTGAGACACGCAGAAGTTACAAACCAGTGGTGGAATCAGAACTTGAACTCAGGCAGCCTGTGCTTTATAACCACCAAACCACACCGTCTTTCCTAGGCAAGGCTGCTGCTGCTAGACCACGAACAAGTAGGAACAGAGAGTAGAGAAGGAATTTTCAGTGGTAAGAACTGGTAACTGGAGATTTGGGGAAAGAGAAATGAAAAGAATTGAAATGGAGAAGAGAAAAACAGTAGTATTTGTGGGGAAAATACAGAGAATAAAATTTGTCTTGAGAATAAGATGAAAATGAAGCCGTGAAAGCCGGTTTTATTCATGCATCATAGACTTATAAATGAGACATTCACTGAATAGCTAGAATTAAACATGATATCAGCTTTTAGGGGACTCACAGTCTAAAAACCAGATGTTCGTACACCTCCAAAATCTAGTTCAACAAGAGAGGTTTCTAACAGAGTGTGGAAATGGCTGCCTAAAATAGATCCTTAGGCCAAAAGTTACAGAAGAATTGCAAGAGCTGGCGGGGGAGGGAGGGGGAGTTTCTTGCATTATCATGAAGAAGAAAGTCAAATCAATTCCACTCTTTCAGGTCAAGCTCCCTCCCCTCATCCCAGCCATAACAGACAAGAAAGAACAAACTTAGGGTCAATTATTTGGGGGCAGAGAGAGGATGTAGAAATGAGGCCACTGGGGACTTCTTACATTGCAAAGCCTTGAAATTATCTCAGTTTTGCTCTGATTCCTCGGTGGAGATGTGTTGAACCCCTGAGTCTACTGACCTCTGCCTGATATTTGCAGATCGGCTTTGTGAGTCTCTAGAAGACACTTCGTGGCCTTTTGTAAGTAGAGAGAGGGCCAACACAATGATTCAAAAGTTGTGGCAGGACTATTTTCAAAGAAATAAAATCCTGGCGCTAGAAAAGCAAAGCTCTTAATCTTTCAGACACGGATGTAAACCATCGGAATGGGGTGCAGTGGGCAGGATTAACAGAGTAACTATAGTCCAGATGCTTCGGGAAGCTGGAAAACCCAAAACATAACAGGGAGAAGAGCAGGATGGCAGACTGAGCAGGAACCACAGGTCTCTCTGGTTCCGTAAATTCTGATCCTCTCTCAGCCCCTCACCCATCATCAGGCCTGTTCCTCTCTATATGGATGGGGTATGAGTTTACACCAAGGGAGAAAGTCCATCTCAACTGCTTCTCTTCTTTCACTTATGCTTTCTCCCCAAATATAAAAACGGCATACTCAAGAGAAGGATTTAGAAAATACAGAAAGAGATAAAAAAGAAAGAATTTCTTATAATCTCAATATCTGTTATCTCCTGCCCTAAGGGGCCACCTGTCTTGTTTACCAAGCTCTACCCCCAGATCCTAGAAGAGTAACTGGCACACAGTAGGTGTTTAATTCCACATCTTTTCTGTATGAATCAATCCCAACTTTAAAAATGAATCAATCGGTATCCAGAGATTACATCTTAATATCAGTTGCACATCATCCCATATTTCAAAGCATGCATTTTCTGTAAACTTGTGTATTTTTTTTCTGGGCATGTTTTTATTGTGGTAAAATACACCTAACATAAAATTTATCATTTTAACAGTTTTAAAGTATACAATTCAGTGGCATTAAATATATTCATAAGATTGTACAACCACCACCACCATCCATTTCAGAACTTCTCATCATCCCAAACTGAAACTCTAGATTCATTAAACAGTACTCCCCATTCATTCCTCCTCCAGCCCCTGATAACCTCTGCTCTACTTTCTGTCCCTATGAATTTACATATTCTAGGTACCCCCTATAAATGGAATCATACACTATTAGTCCCTCTGTGCCTGACTTGTTTCACTTAGCATAATATTTTCAATGTTCATCCATGTTGTAGCATATAACAGAATTTCATTTCTTTTAAAGGCTGACTATTATTCCATTGTGTGTGTGTGTATTTCACATTTTATTTATCCATTCATTTCTTGATGGACATTTGGGTTTTTCCAGTACATATTTACAATTTTGCATCTCCTTTATTCACTTTATAGTATCTCATGATCATTCTCCATTTTATTAAAATATTTCTTATTGTATATTATATATAATATGAATATATTTACATATATAATAATTATATATAATAATTATAGTTATTATGTTATATATTTATCCATTTTATTCTTTTTTTTTTCTTTTTTTTTTTTGGCGGTACACGGGCCTCTCACTGCTGTGGCCTCTCCTGTTGTGGAGCACAGGCTCTGGACGCGCAGGCCCAGTGGCCATGGCTCACGGGCCCAGCCACTCGGCGGCATGTGGGATCTTCCTGGACCGGGGCACAAACCCGTGTCCCCTGCATCGGCAGGCGGACTCTCAACCACTGCGCCACCAGGGAAGCCCCCATTTTATTATTTTCTTTTGGCAGGCACATTTTATCTGATTGAGAGACAATGTTGCTATAATTGTTCTCCCATGTTTGAACATTTAGGTTATTTCAGTCTTTTGCCATGGTAAGCAAGGCTGCAACACCCTTGGACATAAGCCTTTGTCCAAGTGTGTTTGTGATATTATTGTTTTCTAAGGATAGATTCTTAGAAGGTGAATTACTGTGACAATTATGTTATCTAAACTTCTCTTGATGTTTTCTTTCCAATTTGCTTGGCAAATGGCTTTCCAGAAAACAGTATGGTGGTTCCCCAAAAAATTAAAAATAGAACTACCATACAATCCAGCAATTCCACCTTTGGGTATTTATATGAAGAAAACAAAAACAAAAATTTGAAAAGATATCTGCACCCCCATCTTCACTGCAACATTATTTGTAACAGACAGACATGGAAACAACCTAAGTGCCCATCAATGAATGAATGGACAAAGAAGATGTGACACACACACAGGAATATTACTCAGCCATAAAAAAAGAACGGAATCTTGCCATTTGCAACAACATGGATGGACCTTGAAATACTGCATGATTTCACTTACATGTGGAATCTAAAACAAAACAAACAAATAAAAAAGCCAAGCCTTCAAAGACTGACACAGCCCACTCACAGATGGCTGGTTCAGAAAAATCGATCAGTTAGTTCATTAAGAGGTACAGTTGAGTGATATTGTATTGTGTTAAAATTCCACAATTTGTTTATATCTTCACCGTTTGATGGACATTGGAATTGTTGGGTCACGTGTTAAGTGTATGTTTAACTTTTTAAGAAACTACCAATTTGTTTTCCAGAGTGGTTTTGCCATGTATTTTGATTTTTATACATTTAAAATCCCCTAAGACTTCACTATTATGGTTTCAATCCTCAATATTCGTTTATATTTCCCTTTATGTTTATCTTCTATTTTTCTTTTCACTCTTTTTTGCATCTCTGAGCTACTAACTGGA
The DNA here is from genome assembly GCF_025265405.1 of Mesoplodon densirostris. NCBI lineage: Eukaryota > Metazoa > Chordata > Mammalia > Artiodactyla > Ziphiidae > Mesoplodon > Mesoplodon densirostris. The sequence goes on from NC_082680.1 coordinate 13,083,104, forward strand.
ATCATTTTCTTTCTGGCTGAAGAACATCTTTTAGTATTTTCATTAGTGTTGGTCTGCTGATGATGCATTTTTTTCATTTTTGTTTGTCTGAAAATGTATTTGTTTCACCTACATTTTTGAAGGATATTTTTGCTGTCAGTCTGGCTGCTCCTTTGAAGGCCATTTTTCTTCTTCTGTTAGCTACATTTAACACTTTTTTGCCCTTCATCTCCAGCAGTTGTACTGTGGTGTGCTTAGGTGTGATATGTTTTATAGTGACCTTCTTGGTTTTATTGTGCTTCTTGAATCTGTAGTTTGGTATCATCCATCCATTTTGGAAAATTCTCAATTGTTATCTTGGCAAATATTGCTTCTGTCTAATTCTCTCTTTCTTCTTCTTCTGGACCAATTACTCATACAATTTTCACTATAGCTCCTATGTTTCTTAGCCTCTTTTCTGCGTTTATTATCCTTTTGTTCTTCTGTGCTTTTATTTTGGATGTTTATTACTGATTTTCCAGTTCACTATTCTCTCTCCAGCTGCTAAACACATTATAAAATTTTTCTGTTATAGAAGTTTCATTTTAAAAATCATTTCCAGTTTTCTACATAAATTCTGAATTTCAACTTTTATCTCTGTAAACATATTAAGTACAGTTATTTTAAGGTTTGTGTCGGATTATTTGTATACTTGTAAGTCTGTTTTTATTATTGTTTTCCCCCCTTGGTTATCTATCACATTAACTTGTCTCCTCATTTTCCTGATTTTTTTTAATGAGTAGCAGATATTGTATATGAAAAATTGGGAGATAAATTGGAGTCTAAGATGATGGTATCTTTAAATAGAGCATTTATGTTTTTCTCCTTGTTAGTAGCTGAGATTATCTGAAGCTTGCTTTAGTCCCTTTGAAGGTCAGTTCATTTAGAGTTCACACTTAGTCCTAGAGTGTAGCCTTGTAGCTTAGCAAAGCTTAGAGGGGTTCCTGGGATCCTCTTCTTTGGTAGTTTGTGAATTCCAGGTTTTTCTCCTAACTTCATGATTTTGTCAGTACCTCTGTTGAGCTGCTCAGCTTCTCATCTGCCTCTTCTGGAAGCTCCAGAGACCTGAATGCAATGACCATCTCTTTGTGTTTCCTTCTTTTTTAAGATTGTGGATCCTTGATTCTTCCTAACTTCATAATTCCTTGATGACTTCAAACATTAAAAAAAATAATTGTTCAGATATTCTAGTTCTCAGCAGGAGGATTAATCCAAATTATTTACACTACCACATCCAGAACTGGAATTCCTAAGAACAAAAATGTTTAGGTTGGGGGCTTCCCTGGTGGCGCAGTGGTTGAGAGTCCGCCTGCCGATGCAGGGGACACGGGTTCGTGCCCCAATCCGGGAAGATCCCACATGCTGCGGAGCGGCTGGGCCCGTGAGCCATGGCCGCTGAGCCTGTGCGTCCGGAGCCTGTGCTCCGCAATGGGAGAGGCCACAACAGTGAGAGGCCCGCGTACCGAAAAAAAACAAAAAAAACAAAAAAAAAAAACAGCCAAGCTCATAGATACAGAGATCAGATTGGTGGTTACCAGAGAGGGGATGTGAGGGGTGGGCAAAATGGGTGAAGGAAGCCAAAAGGTACAAACTTCCAGTTATAAAATAAATAAGCCACAGGGATGTCATGTACAGCATGCTGACTATAGCAAATAATACTGTATTGTGTATTTGAAAGTTGCTAAGAGAGTAGATCTTAAATCGTTTTCATCACAAGAAAAGATAATTTCGTAACTGTGATGACAAACGGTAACTAGACTTATTATAGTGATCATTTCACAATGTATACAAATATCAAAGCATTATGTTGTACCTGAAACTAATACTATAACGTTATTTGTCAATTATACCTCAATAATTTAAAATATAAATAAATAAATAAAAGTAAAAATTTTAATTTTTTGCTTGTTGTTGGGATAGAAGGATACAATTGATTTTTGTTTACTGGTATATCCATCAACCTTGCTAACTAATTAAATTTAATAATTTAGCTGCAGATCTTTTTGGATAGTCTATGTACACCACCAAATTGCCTGTGAATAGGGGCAGTTTTCGTCCTTGTGTTCATATTCTTACACTTGTTTTCTTTATCTTTCTTATTAGTTGGCTCGGATAGTCTTGTCTCATTCTCAGTTCCAGAGGGAAAGTTTTTAACATTTAATCATAATGTTTGTGTACTTTTTTTATAGGTGCATTTTATCAGATTCAAGCAGTTTTATTTACATTTGCTAAAAGTTCTAATCATGGATATATATTGAATTTTGGCAAGTTCTTTTTTGGCACTTATCTATAAGGTAATATGATATTTTCCCCTAATTCTCTTAATATGACAAAATATTTCAGGTGTTAAACCATTCTTTTTTTGTTGTTTCAAATGTGATGGTTTTATTTTCTTTTCTTCTGATGCAAAACCAAAGATTCCACTACAGCACAGAGACCAATATAATAAAAGGTCATGAGGAAGTGTGGGACAGGCAGGACGTGATGTACAAACGAGGATCATGTCCTTTCTTTATAACATGACACTACATCATCACTGAGGAACACACTCAAAATAACACTTTGGAACTAAAAGGTGGCACAAACGTGACAACCTCCAGGAATGCCTTCAAGCACCTCCCTTGGGATGGACTTAACGATCTCTAGACTTCAGTATGGGCAAGATTACAATTCTTTGGAAGAATAAAAGTTTACACTTTTCAAATTTCACGGAAGACCTTGACTAAGGTCAAGACATAGTGGGTTCATTTCTCTTAATTCCCAGGGACAAAGCTGGTGCATTACTCAAAACCACATTAAGCTTCTTAGTTCAAATCCCAACCCAATCTTGTGATTTCCCGCATTGAAGTTCCTTCCATCAATCAAAGCAGATAGGGTCAGTTTGACTCCTGGGCAAAGTGTTTGGGTATGACCCTGTCCAATCAGGCTGGCATGACTTACTTTAGCAGATAGAGAAGTTCTATAAGTCACTTTGTATTTAGCGGTGATGTCAGAAACGGATATCATTAACTGCCAGCCATCCAAGTGAGGTTCGGTGACATTTCAATCTTCTCCTTAACCTTCTGGTGGATACAATCTCCAGACTCAGTGCCATGGTTCACATAAGCGAGGGGCTGGAAGTCTGCAGCCTTGTAACCCAGGGCAAAATTATTCTGTGACAGTTTGGAATTGGCTGTGTCAAAACTCATCAAAGTTTAGGTATAAATGAAAAGAATCAGAGTGAAGGAGAAGGCAGACTACAAAATAAAATATTAGAAATCATATGTACATGAACATAAATATGAAGAACATAAAATGAACATAAGTGAAACGTAGCTATAGCCTCTTAATATTCCTCAATATTTCTTTTATCTTTGGCTTTCCATATACATATGAATATTCATATATATATGGATATATATTCTCCCCATGACTATTCATCTCCTTATTTTGGTACATTTGCCTGAGAAGTGTGAGGAAATTTGTTACATAAACCCAAACTGTCAAGTTATTTGTGAGAATATATAAGAAATTTAGAGAGGGAAAAAGAAATGGTATACACTGCAGTTACTTAGTAATAAAACAATATAATAAGGTGCGAATAGTAAATTAATTATTAGGGACACAAAGTTGCCATTCAAAAATTAATTACAGTCATTCCTCAGTGTTCACGGGGGATTGGTTCCAGGATCCACACCCCTGCCCCACTCTCCCACACCAAAATTCCCTAATGCTCATGTCCTTTATATGAAATGGTAGTACTAGCATATAACCCATGCACATCCTCCCATTTACTTTAACTCATCTCTCGATTACTTATAATACCTCATACAATGTAAATGCTATGTAAATAGTTGCCAGTGTGTGGCAAATTCAAGTTCCGTCTTTTGGAACTTTCTGGCATTTAAAAAATGTATATATTTTCAATCTGCAGTTAATTGAATGCACAGTTGTGGAACTCACAGTTACAGGGGGCCAAACGCAGTTGACAAAAATATGTGAGAATAGTAAAGACTTAAAATATAATAATTAGGATGACTACGGTTCCTGGGAGGGAGTGAAAAAAACTAAGAGCAGATTAGTGCTACCAAAATAAAAGCACAGCAGCATTAACAAAAAGAAAAAAAAGAAATCTTAAAGAAACGTTATCACCAACAAAAATAATAGGAAATCAAGTGGTGCTAGAATAAGATTTAAGGAAATAAAAGTTCTTAAACAGAAAACTCCCTTAAATATAAATTCTTATTGAAAAATCAGTCTTACATAAGTTAATCTATTATTTCCCGCCTCAATAGTTACAATGTATATAATATATTTCAAGATTTTTTGTTATTTTAGGACTTTATAATCAGCTCTTTAGGATCACTACTTTGAACACAGTCTTTATTGAAAAGATGGAAATATGAAATGTGTATGGGAATAGGATGAATCTACACAGACCCAATTTATCCTGGACTATGTTTCTGGAAAAAATTCCTGATGTAATTTTTGTTTCCTTGTATTGGCTTCTTTTTCATAAAAACCTGCTTACAAAAAGGTTCCAGTGATGTGGTTAATCAATGATTTGAAGTAAAAGTACAACTTTCAGAGTTGTAGCAATTCAGTACAACAGTACAAAGTCAAAAGATACACTTATACATGCAGGAGAAGAAAGGAAATAGAATTAGTGAGGATGGAGAGTTAGAAGCAGTTAAACGAGTATTTTAGCTTGAAGCCATTCGTTGGTTATTATGACAAGGAAGTCTACTGAATGAGGTTGAAAGCAAAACCAGCCGACCAAGGCTAGGACTGAAGAGCATGATAATTCGTTTACTTGAGAATGAAAGAGTACACCATGTACAGCACTGCAGGCACTTAAGTCTGGTACATTCTAGAAGTCAACATGGAGAAGAAGATGCTAGATAGACACAAGAACATTGAGCTCTTTTAGTCCTGCTTTTATAATTGGAGAACAACTTGAAAATATGGAGAGCATATTACAGAAAACACGTAGTACTGTAGAACATAAACCTGGTATATGAAAACTGAAAACCGGGTCAAGAAACACAGTGTTCATACAAGCCACTAAAGTATGAGGCCAAAATATAAGTGAAAATACATAGATTTCACTCTGAAAATAGGATATATTTTTCTTAATCTCACTTTCTGACTCAGGGGTTCTCCCTTATGGGTTTCTTTTCCCGAATTATATGAAATGGTTTGATGGACTCATCCACTGATTTGATCCAGAAATCCTCCTCCTGTTTTGAGTAATCCTCAATTGTCTTAAAGAATGGTATGAAATCCCTAAACAAATGAATTACCAGTTGTAATTTGCTTTAATTAAAAAACTAAATATGTACCAGAAGGGATTTATGGAGACCATGTGGGATGTTGTAAAACCAAAAAATCCAAGAGTGCATACTTTCTGAAAAGTTTGGAATCCTTGCACTACCTAAAGTATATATGTGCCACATCTCCTTTATCCATTCATCTGTCGATGGACACTTAGGTTGCTTCCATGTCCTGGCGATTTTAAGTAGTGCTGCAGTGAACATTGTGGTACATGACTCTTTTTGAATTATGGTTTTCTCAGGGTATATGCCCAGTAGTGGGATTGCTGGGTCTTATGGTAGCTCTATTGTTAGGTTTTTAAGAAACCTCCATACTGTTCTCCATAGTGGTTGTATCAATTCACATTCCCACGAAAAAGAAACGAAATTGAGTTATTTGTAGTGAGGTGGATGGATCAAGAGTCTGTCATACAGGGTGAAGTAAGTCAGAAAGAAAAACAAATACTGTATGCTAACACATATATATGGAATCTAAAAAAAACAAATGGTACTGATGAACCTAGCTGCATGGCAGGAATAAAGAGGTAGACATAGAAAATGGACTTGAGGACATGGGGTGGGAGGGGCAAGCTGGGGCAAAGTGAGAGTAGAATCGATATATATACACTATTGAATGTAAAATAGTTGGCTGGTGGGAAGCAGCTGCATAGCACAGGGAAATCCGCTCCGTGCTTTGTGACCACCTAGAGGGGTGGGATAGGGAGGATGAGAGAGAGGCTCAAGAGGGAGGGGATATGGGGACACGTGTACGCGTATGGCTGATTTGCCTTGTTGTTCAACAGAAACTAACACAGTATCGTGAAGCCATTATACTCCAATAAAGATCTATTTAAAAAATCCACTCCACCCCCAAAAATAAAGTGTATCTAAAAACACTAATTTCCATACATATGTCTCAAGGTGGTCTGAGGCTGCAACATATCAAAAAAACCCCAAGGAATTGAGGGGGAAAAGTCATGGTTCCAGGACGCTTAATATAAACAATGGGTTGATTTATGCTTTTTGGTTTTCATCAAGTTGAGTCCTGTGTCACTTGTAAAGCTATTGTCTCTCAAGTTCCAACTTACTTTCTGTATTCGGCTTTGTAACAGTGGGGCTGGGACTCCACATACATTTTTCTTTTGCCAGCTGGCTCCCTCCTGCCAATGAGGAGCCCTAGAGGAAGGCTGTGGGAGGGAAGGAGGAAAGGGATCTGCTCCTTCTGGTGGCTTCCAGTGGGCTTCCTGGTTGCTTCCTGTTCTGGTCGGCCTCAGAAGCCTTGCTTCTTCCCCACTGCAGCTGTGCTTATTCCAGATGCAGCAGTTTGCAGCTCTCCTAACCTTCCTAGAACCAGCCTCATTGTCCCCTTCAGACACACCAGCACTAGCTGCCGGCATCGGGGCCTCAGAGCCTAGGCTTCTGCTCTGTGGGCCCCTTTTCTAAGCATCTAAGTTTTAAACATTCCAACGTCTTTCCTTCATTGGAACCCTAGGGGGGTATCAGCTTCCTGCACTTGCTGATTCAATCTATGAAGCGTGGTACCTTCTGTTCTGTTTTTGCCTTGTCAGTTACTTTGATGGGTAGAATAATGGTCCCCCGAAGATATCCATGGCTTAATCCCCCACGCCTGTGAATATGGTACCTTACATGGTAGAAGGAACTTTGCAGTTAATTTAAGGATCTTGGGATGGGAAGAGTATCCTGGACTATCTGTAATGTAATCACAAGGGTCGACATGCGTGGGCGCAGGAAGGTCAGAGTCAGAGAAGGAGGCGTGACAATGGAAGCACAGGCTGGAGTGACGTGAGGCCAGTGAGACAAGAAATACAGGTGATCGCTCAAAGCTGGAGAAGACAAAAAAACAGACTGTCCCCCAGAGCCTCCAGAAGCAACACAATTCTGCTGACACCTTGATTTTAGTCCAGTGAAACTGATTTTGGACTTCTGACCTCCAGAACTATAAGATAATAAATCTGTGCTGTCTTAAGCCACTCAATTTGTGGTATAATTTGTTACAGCAGCAATAGGAAGCTACTGTAGTTACCTAGTTTATAATGCTTTATATTAAATTCTGTTAAAATAACCACTGAGGTTTGTACCCCCTGATTTGCCCCTGACTGATTCAAGTAGGATCTGCACATCTCGTTCTGCATTGTTAAAAGGGTAAGTACTGCTCAGTTAGTTTTTTAATTTGAATTCTCAGGTCTCAGTTGTATTTTCCAAGTTTAACATTAGTTTGTGATGACATACTTAGCACTGAATTTTTGGAAAAGAGTTTTCTTTTCCTATTTGTAAAATTTCATTCTTCTTATTAAGGTCAACTTTATATTATGGAATATAACATTAAAATATAGGAACTAAATTAGAAATTAAAACAAAGGACACAAACATAAATTTGTAAGGTTATCATGACAATCAGGAAAAATGAATCTAAGATCTGTGGTGTTTGCTATGGTCACTGGGTGGGAAGCAGGGCAGAACACCTGGACTGGCTGGGACTGGGAGTCCAGTTAATGACGAAATGAGTGAATGTTACTTCTCTGGACATGAAGGCACAATCCAGTGACTGGGAAGTCCAGGGAGACTGCGAGACAGAAGCAAATGCAAATTCTAGGAGTTTAATGAAGGTATGAGGTCACAGCTGTGCACAGTGGTTCTGGTAATTGAGCTGAATCCAACATCCAGGGAATGCCCAATGGACCAGAAGCAAGGCTGCCATCACGGCTTTTAGTAGACAAATAGAGTTCATAGTCCAGGGGAGTCTACAAAGGCAGTAATGAGCAAGTGGATCTCAACAGGGTCTCTAGAGAAGGGATTTTGACCTCTAGTCTCAAAGCAGATACGTGAATAGGTGTAGTGTTTACTCTGATTTCTGTAACATCTACCCCTCACTGTGAGGATATGCAAGGACTCCAAGTCAATTTAGAGGTTTCAAAAAAAACATACATATATAAAGAGATTTATTTTAAGGAATCAGTTAACACTATTTTGCAGGCTGGCAAGTCCAAAATCTGCAGGATGGGCCAGCAGCCTGAAGACCCAGAAAGAGCTGATGCTGCAGTTCAAGTTGGAAGGCCATCTGCTGGCAGAATTCCTTCTTGCTTGGAGGGAGGTAAGTCTTGGTTCTATTAAGGCCTTCAACTGATTGGATGAAGCCCACCCACCTTATGGAGAGTAATCTGCTTTACAAAAAGTCCACCAATTTAGATGTAAATCTCATCTAAAACCATCCTCACAGAAACATCCGATTAATGTTTGACCAAATATTTGGATATCATGGCCCAGCCAAGTTGACACATAAGATTAACTATCACAACCTTCTTGCCTAGCTACTGAGGTAGAGGAGGATATTATATTTTAAGATCAGAGGATGTTAACATAGCTTTTCTTTCTTCCCATACCCTGAAGATAGCAGAACAACTCGAGAAGTAAATTATATAGTGCTCTCTTCAAGCATAGGCTCTCAGGTTAAACAAACCCAATTTTACTTTGTTTCAGGCTTAAAAAATTATAATTATAGTAGAATATCATATATTTAGAAAGAAATAATCTGGGGAAATGTTTCCTAAATAATGTAATTGCAAAGACAGAAATCTTCCCCCCAGGGTGGTGGTGTTGAGAAGCAAAAGCTTCATAAAGCACATGCATGGTTTTTTTTTGTTTTTCTGTTTTTTTTTGCGGTACGCGGGCCTCTCACTGCTGTGGCCTCTCCCGTTATGGAGCACAGGCTCCGGACGCGCAGGCTCAGTGGCCATGGCTCACGGGCCCAGCCGCTCCGCGGCATGTGGGATCTTCCCAGACCAGGGCACGAACCCGTGTCCCCTGCATCGGCAGGCGGACTCTCAACTACTGCACCACCAGGGAAGCCCGCATGTTTTTTTTTATCTAAAGGAGAGGCAACTGTATGAAACATAAGACCACCAATTACAACAGTGAGACAGTGAAGGAAGTAAGAAGTGAGAATTCATAGCTAAAGGAAACAATAACCATGAGACCTCTGATTGCTTTCTACTTCTTCAACAAACAATTGAGTGTCACTTAGTGTTTGGGTGCAGCAGTGCCACACATCTCAATAGCTCCTGAAGGTATTTTAGTCCTAGAGCACAGGACGATAATTAACAAAATAACTGAGTCATTAAATTGGCTTATATTCAGTATAACACTGAATCTATAAGAAAGGGAGAATAGATATTGAATCGAGATGGAAAACTGAGTGTATGTTTCTACCCCCATGCAAAACATCCAGAAAAAATACCTTAAAACATTAAAAGAATGAATTAAAAAGAGAGAAAATAAGAAGCACAACCAGAAAGCTTAAAACTTTGAAAAAAATTCATGAATGATAAAAAGCAGAAGGGATCATATTAACCGAGGAAACCCTAATCCAAAACACATTCAGAAGGTAGCTATGGGGTCAGGGGAGCTTCTGGCAGAATTCCAAGCTCAGAGTCAAGGGAACAAGGACCAGAAGTAACCGAGGAAATAAGCAAGTTGCCAAGTGAACAACCGAGAGAGGTGGGCCCCCCCTCCTTCCTGCTCTTGTGTGGAGTGCCAGCATTGGCAGAGTTTAGCACCTGCTACAGCAGGGCTGGCCAACCAGAGCATAGGATCTGTGCCATTGTCCCCAGAGAGATCTGAGATGTGTGTCAGATGTCCAAGTTGGATGTCAAATAGGCCACTGCAAATTTGACTGTGGAACTGGAGACACAAATTTGGAGTCATCATATTTGGATGGTACTTAAAGCCATAAGACTAGATGAGATCACCTAGGGAAGTAATGTGTACAAAGAAGAGAAGAGGGCCCAGGACTGAGAGCCAGGACACCCCAACATATGGAGATAGGTTATATCTGTGTGACACTGAAACAACCAGTTAGTTGAATTAGTTTAAATATGTGAAAAAATGAGTGGAATGGGTCACTGGTGGTTATGCAGAAAGGGACTTGCCCACATAGACCAGAACTGAAACATGGTGTAGTCCCTGACCATATCCAGGACAGTCTGACTGGGAGCTTTTTGAGAAGAGACTATTTGCTCATCTTTATATATCTGAGCTGCCACACAATAGGTGCTTGATAAATGTTTAATGAACAAATTTGTAAATTTAAAGAAAAATTTTGGGGCTTCCCTGGTGGCGCAGTGGTTGAGAGTCCGCCTGCCGATGCAGGGGACACGGGTTCGTGCCCCGGTCCCGGTCCGGGAAGATCCCACATGCCACAGAGCGGCTGGGCCCGTGAGCCATGGCTGCTGAGCCTGCGTGTCCGGAGCCTGTGCTCCGCAAAGGGAGAGGCCACAACAGTGAGAGGCCCGCATACCACAAAAAACAAAACAAAACAAAACAAACCCCCAAAAACAAATTTTGCATTGTTTGGGGAGAATTTCGACCAAATTTCTAATTGTTGTTAAGCATTTTCTCCACCCACCTCAATGTTCGCTCTCCATTTTGGTCCCTTTGCAAGTAATGTCTAGAAACATACCTTTTAGATTCGAAGACTTTTAAATAATAAAGGACCTCCTTCCTTTTTACCTACCTCAGTATTAAATTAGAAGTTTGTCATTTATTTCTAATTTTCCAGCTGCACTAATTTCACTTTTCCATCAAGACATTTTTGAGAAAAATATGAGATAAGGAAATATTCCCTCCATGGACTCCTCCAAGGATGATGGTGGAAGGTGATTATCTGAGGATAAGAGCTGTGACTACACGGCTCAGCTACTTTCTCCCAAAAGAAGGTCTCACGTCTCCGATGACATCTGAATTTGATTTCATTAAAGGAACCAGCAGGTTTCTTTGTACTATTTTAGTGAAATTGTAACAATATTCACATTGTTTCAGAATTCTAATGTCTGTCTAGATTTCAACAGAGTGGAGTACCTGACTGTTTATTGATGTTAATTATAGCTGATGGTAGCATCCATCATTGCAAAGAGGGGGGATAAAGCGACAAGAAATATATGCAAGAGAAAAACAATGTACTGTGGAATATTTCCATACCAATAAATATAGCTCTACCTCATAATTTTTTAGGACTTCAGAGATTTCCATTTTACAAATTTATAACAACTCACTTAACACAATCTACATACTTGGACATTTAATTTTCTCTTATCATAAACATTTGTTGCAGACAGTTTCAAACTCAGTCTGATTATTTCCTTGGGAGAGAGATTAGTAGATTAAAGGATATGCATTTGAAAGGGTTTTTGACAGGTCCTGCCAAATTCCTCTTCGGAAGAGTTGTGTCAACTTAAATTCCCATTATCAGCGACCTCCTTTCCCATACCATTGCTAACTTAGGGTATTATGATTCTTTGAAATATTTGTCAATTATATGGGTGAAAAAGTAGCTTATTGTTGTTGTAATTTACTTTTTTTTGCTTACATTTTTTTTCACATTTTTATTAAGGCGCAATTTACCAAGCTGTTAAAGAGGCAGGAAGAAAAATGGTACCTGGCGCCTCTTCTGTGCTCCAGGGTGCCTCGCACAGTGGCTGATTTTGCCCAACAGGCTTCCACCAAGTGCCCTTAGGTCCCAAGCGCTTGAGCAGTCAAACAGCAAGGTGCTGACTAGGCTGAGAAGTCTAAGCCCGTGTCCCAACCCTTTGCGTCTTGCATTGAAACCACGGTCTTTCACAAGATTGCAGAATGGTGTCTTAAGGATGAAGAAATATATCTCTTTTAAAACAGTTTATCAAATGATGAAAGACCTTTGTTATTGGGAATATGTTGGAGAAGAAAAAAAAAGCCAAACCCTGTAGAAATCAGAATGTGAAAAGCAGTTCCAACAGCAAGAAGTTCTTTGCTTGGGGGGGACAAATGTCAATCAACAGCCTAATCCTAATCTTCACACATCCCCTCTCAGGATTTAGTAGGAAACTTTATAACTCTGAGATGAGGAAGAGGTTTCTTTTGGAGCGCCTGCAGTTTGGGTTTGTGGTTCCTTCTTGCCACCTGTGTTACTGACCTGAGAGGTGCGGCTGTGGTTTCCCCACTGTCTGCTATGCTTGTCTCGGTCAGTAGCACAATGGAGTGAAGGCTTTTAGGCTCTTAGAGGACTACTGTACAAGTGATGGCCAATCACAGCTCCAAGAGCATGAAGTGGCATTTTATCACACAGTCAGTGAAGTGCTTGGGTTTTCTCTACAGGAACAGAAATTATTATATTGCATAGGGCCATCTTTTTCTTTAAAGGGGGAGAAAAATCCACTTCCAATTCAGGTAGGATATTGAGGATTGCAGAGGAGTGAATGCTTTTTGGAGTTATGTGCTTGTGCAAGGAAAGGGAGTGAGGACAAAATGCTAATGAAATACAGAAACCAAACCTACTGAAGTGTGGAAAAGGTCTGGCATAATATTCAAGCTGCCACGAAGCACTTCACTTATAGCAAAGCTGCACTCAGCCGCTGATGCTCAGTGGTGTCCACATCAGGAGGGCTTCTCCCCAGCAGGGACAGCCCCCTCAGGAGACAGGACAGAATGGCATTTAGAGCCCGGGGATCTCAGGATGTGCCTCTTACAGACTCCTCATAGCAGGGTAACAGCCAGCCCAGAGGAGATCCACTGGACACCCCGCTGGGCCATCGTCCTTCTAGTGCTTTCCCTCCACCCACCCCAGGCCTCTCCAGCCCCCTCTCCTATCGGCTGCTCCTCTATGGGGGCAGGAGAAACTCTCGATACTTACTAAAATATATTTACAGATGAAATAAGATGTCTAAGGTTTCTAGTGATGGGGAGCCATTGGTAGGGACAGAGATGAAACAAAATGGCTATGAGTTGGTATCTGCTAACGTTGATCATGGATACGTGGAGGTTATTGTACTATTCTATTTTCACCTATGTTTGAAATTTTTCATAACAAAATACTTTTTAAAAATCATGAGACAGTGGGAAAAAAAAAGGAAATCCTCTCTAAACATCAGGGTGAGGGGAGCTAGGAGGTTCCTGCAGAGCACTGGTCTGGGGTCCTGTACGTGGCTTTTGACAACAATTATGAACAAGAGTGTTAATGATCAGAACAATGACGTGAAAAGCCTGGAATTGTGAAACTCAGTAGATATAAAGCCAGTCCAGGAATCTACCCTTTGAACAAGCACTTCAGACGACTCAGAAGTAGGTGGCCCAAGGGCCACAGTTTGAGAAACCCTTCACTCATGAGCCTGATTTTTTGCTCCAAATGGGCTCATTTTCTTTATTCTAGCAAGACCATTCTAACAGTAGGATATGGGCAATTAACTCAACTAACTGCATTAGCCCAAAGGGTCTGAAAACTGATGATGAGTAAGTGCTGCCCAAGGGCTACGTACCTGATTACTGCACCCTAACGTATTATTGACAGAACAATCTTCCATAGTTCTTAGAAATTTGTATGCCTCAGATTAAAGGACCACTGGTTAGAATAACATTGTTAGGAGATTTAATAGAAAAACTATTAATTATTAAGAAAAAAATAGGAAAATACTGAAAGTTCTTAGTATTGATGAAAGCCCTTGATATAAAGATTTTTAAAAAAAAATTTACATCACTTGATTGAAACAAAATATTAATACACTAGCATTTCTTTGGCAGGTCTAGGGAGCCAGGTCGGGTTCTGGGGAAGGGATTAACCAACAGTGTTCCCCTCTAGGTCACAGTTGCTAATTTTGGATCCAGTCATGTAGTCTGTGACATGTGAGAGCAAGGTTATAGGAAAACAGGATTTCTCACAACTTGTTTTAGGATTGCAGAATGTCACAACCCCAACTGACGGAAATTTGGCAATTTCTATCAAAATTACAGATTCATGTGCCATTTGACCCAGCAATCCTGCTTCTAAGTATTTTCCTGTAGTACAACTCCACACGTGTAAATGCTACAGCACTGCTACATTGATTGTAATAGCAAACAATTGGAAATAAGCCAGCTGCCCATCAGTAGCAGAATGGTTAAATAAGCCATATATTAAGATATTCTTATTTGTTTGACTTTGAATAAAGAAAAGCTTGAAGGAAGTAGTGAAAATGGTTAACTATAGCTAGGGTAACCAAATTGTTTTTTTGCCTAAATGGGATATTTTTGAGAGTGAAAGGGGTCACTGTTAATATTTGTACCAAGACAATAGGTACAGCTTGGTACAGTCCTAGACAAACCAGTCTGTACCTAGAGGGGTGGGAATGAGGTCTGGGGGACAGAGTAACTGGGGCCAGATGGGAGTGACACTTCACAAAGTCACCTTATTATATTGCTTTGACTTTGGAATTATGCATGTATATTACCTATTGGAAACAACAAGAAATAAAACTGAAAAAATATTCGAGAAATTATCATGGTCTTTGTAAAATTTGTACTGGATTTTAATGGTCTTTAATGGTAGACAAGCATTTAATAATTTATCAACTCCCTATTGGCAGTGTTTGAAGACAAGACCAGAGCATGAATGAATACAGAGTTATGTTCTCACAGGTGAATGTTCCAGTAGAGAGCTGAGGATATTCAACCTTCATTGATTCCATCTATCCATTCAGTCACTCATTCAGCTTTCAGCATATATTAATTGAGCACCTTTTATGTGCCAGGCTAAGTAGGCACTGGGAATTCTCTGGTGCTCGGGATAGATCCTGACCTCCTCATGGACCTCTGGACAAGTAGACGGGACATAAGAACAGCATGGTGAAGTGCAGTTGCCAGAAATGTAGCAATGAGGTGGGTACAAGGGCTTCCCTGAGGAGAGCACTGAGCAGTTGAAAGTGAGTGAAAGAGGAGAGCACTGAGCAGTTGAAAGTGAGTGAAAGAAAGAATGGGGGCTTCCCTGGTGGCGCAGTGGTTAAGAATCCACCTGCCAATGCAGGGGACACGGGTTTGATCCCTGGTCCAGGAAGATCCCACATGCTGTGGAGCAACTAAGCCCGTACACCACAACTACTGAGCCTGCGTGCCACAACTACTGAAGCCCACATGCCTATAGCCTGTGCTCTGCAACAAGAGAAGCCACCGAGATGAGAAGCCCATGCACCGCAATGAAGAGTAGCCCCCGCTCACCGCAACTAGAGAAAGCCCGCGTGCAGCGACAAAGACCCAACGTGCCAGAAATAAATAAATACATTTAAAAATATAAATATTAAAAAAAGAAAACTTCCCATCTTAAAAAAAAAAAGAATGGATGAATGAATGCAATCGCATAAAATGACCTCTTACTTCTCTTCCAAATGTACAATTCATTTGTTGTATGACACACAGAGCTACTAATATTCTGGAAGAATGGGAATGGAGTAAACTCAGTTGCTCAGCTTGGTTAATGAGAGGGATTGGTAACGGAATAGTCCAGAGTGCTGGATCTTAGTCCCCCTCTTCCACTGGCCTCTATGAGATTTTAGGGAAGGTAACGAGACTCTCTAAACTTTAGAAAACATAAAATAATGGTGTTTGGCAAATTGTTCTCTGTAGTTCTTCTAGATCCATAATTCTCCAGCCAACGTGCAGATTTTTATCTAGATATTTCTTTCTACTTCAATAGCAGACATTTAACTTTCTCATCTCAGGACCTTTGCAAATGCTGTTCCCTCTGCTTGGAATGGCCTTGATCTCAATCTTCACATCCCCACCTGTTAGGTCTCAATTTCACCTTTTCAAAGATCAATTATCAAAGTTGTGTCCTTGTTAGTTTCCGTTTCCTTGCTGGATCTTATAATTTCCAGGTATTTTATCTGTAATTGTAGGCTTTGTAAAGCAGGAACATTGTCTGTTTTGTGTCTCTAGGGTCTGGCACCTGGGAAGTAGTGGGTTCGCATAAGGATATGTTGAATGAATCAGAGAAAAGTTCCTTTCATTCCATCATACCCTACTTGCCTGAGGTGAGTGGGAGGTGGCATCGATAACCTCTAAGGTCCCCGTTTCTGGCGTGGACAACAGCTGTGTCTTGTCCAGACCAACTTGGCACCAGCTCCTCCGCCCCCCACCCCCATTTTGGGGGGAGGGGAGTGCTTGCACTTGTGTTGCTGCAACACTTAAGTGATTGCAGGCTGGGGTGGCAGGTTTTGGAGGCAGTTAATCTTGTTTCCAAATCTGGATATTTCAGAGAAATAGCTCCACATGACACTCGCTTTTCTGCCTGGTTATAATTTTTGCAAAACCAATAATTATTTATAGCAGTTTACACAACTGACATATAATTCTGCTGGGACGAAAGTAGCAGAGTTGACAGGAAGCTTGCCAATTATGTAGTATTTCAGGCCCCTCGGTGCAAATCTATTCTCTAACAGACAGAAAATAATCTTTCTTTGGGCCTCTCCCTTTCCATGATTTTTTCTCACTTTTGCTGTTTTTTTTTAATCCTTTACTGATAGTCTTTTATTATAGAGATTTTTGTAGAGTTTATACTTTTTAAAATATATTTATTTTTATTTATTTATTTTTTGGCTGCACTGGGTCTTCCTTGCTGTGCGTGGGCTTTCTCTAGTTGCAGCAAGTGGGGGCTTCTCTTCGTTGCGGTGCGCTTCTCATTGCAGTGGCTTCTCTTATTGCATAGCACAGGCTCTAGGTGCACGGGCTTCAGTAGTTGCGGCGCGCGGGCTCAGTAGCTGTGGCACACAGGCTTAGCTGCTTCGCAGCATGTGAGATCTTCCCAGACCAGGGCTCGAACCCGTGTCTCCTGCATTGGCAGGTGGATTCTTAACCACTGCGCCACCAGAGAAGTCCCTCACTTTTGCATTTGAATTGAACTTTAGAGGCTACAGCTAGCTTAATGTAGGAGTTACCATGAGGACCTATCACTCTACTCAAGCATTGATTCTCCTCTCCATTCATTTTATCAATGACATCAGCCCAGGCTGGAAATAAACGCTGAGGAAAAGCCAGCTAATGGGAACAAAGTTTTAAAAATTGTTTAATTGGGCTCTGCAAGTGAAGAGTTATTTGGAAAATGTCCTCAAGGTCACCACTTAATCAAATGTTCTCTCCTCTTGCCTTCCGCTGACGTTTAGACCTCTGAGAATGCTGCAGAGCAATGGAACATGGAGAGCTGGCTGGAGCTGGGGACAAGATTCACTCCCAAAATTTCGTTTGACAGGTGATGATGCGGAGGCCCAGATGGTGGAGTGTTTTGCCTGCAGCACAAGGCATGGGCGTGGCTGAGGTGGGAACCAAAACCCGGGGGCCCACACCCTCCACATCTATCCCAGTTCATCTCCACGCCTGCCTTTCAGCATGAGGGTGAGACGAGGCCTGGGTTTTCTGTTTTCTGCCCAAATCAGGCTGACTGCCTGGTGAAGAGGAAGCATCCCATCTGTATTAATTTTCCAGGGCTGCTGCAACAAAGCACTTCAAGCTAGGTGGCTTCAAACCACAGAAATGTGTGGTCTCATGGTTCTGGAGGCTAGAAGTCCAAGACAGATCAGGTGTCAGCAGGGTTGGTGCCTTCTGGGGGCTGCGATGAGAACCTGCTCCACGTTGCCCTCCCAGCTTCCGGAGGCCCCAGGAGTTCCTTGGCTGTGGCAGTGTACCTCCGATGTCTGTTTCCATCTTCACATGGCCTCTTCCCCTGCCCCCCGACCCCGCTGTGTGTGTCTTCACATCATCTTCCCTCTGTGCCTGTCTGTCTCGTGCCCAAATTTCCCCTTTTATAAAGACATCAGTCATATTGGAATAGGGCCCATCCTAATGCCCTTATTTTAACTTGATTACCTCTGTAGAGAACCTATTTCCAAATAAGGCCACATTCCGAGGTACTGGGGGTTAGGACATCCTACCTCTTTTGCGGGGAAATACAATTCAACTCACAACATAATCTAATCACTTTTCTCTGTCAACGGAAGTGCAAAACTACCATCTGACAGGGCTGAACAGGGAGAAGACAGATAACGAAACAACACCCTGGTGGAGCTTAAACAAAGAAGCAGATACAAGCTGAAATTGAAAAGTTTTGTTATTATTAGTTGTTCTTGTTATCTGCTTTCAGCATCCTCCCTACCAAGTTTTCTGTCATTCAGTCATCAATTCATCATAGATTTACTGAATTCTTACCATGTGCTAGGCTCTGTTCTAGGGGCTAGATACACAGCGATAAACAAAACACACAACTCTGGCCCTCATGGAGCTTAGTTCTAGTTGCTGGAGATAAATAAATACGATAGATATAGATAAATATAGATATAGATAAATAGATAAATATGTCAGATTATAGTAGATTTTATGAAGAAAAATAAAGCAAGGAAGAGTAAAGAGTGCCAAGGGAGAGGAGTAATACGATTTTAGGTTAGATAGTGAGGGAAGAGCTTCCTGAGCAAGCGACACTGGACAAAGACATAAAGGAGCTGCGAGGAGGCCATGTCAACACCTGGGGGAAGAGTGTTCAAGGCAGAAGGAACAGCAATTACAAAGGCCCTGAGGTCGAAGCGTGTGTGGAGCACGGAGGACCAGCGAGGACCAGCAAGGAGTCAGCGCGGCTGGAGCAGAGGGAGTGAAGGGGGACGGGCAGGGGGAGGTGAGGCTGTGGAGGGTGGAGAGAAGTACATGGAACCGTCAGCCTCACAGGACATCGTGAGGATGCTGGCCTTTCACTGAGAGACGGCAGCCAATGACAGGTTTTGAGTAAAGGAGTGGCAGGATCTGATTTACAGTTTAAAAGAATGCCTTTGGCTGCTGCACTGAGAACAGACTAGGACAGCAAGGGTGGAAAGAGGGAGGTCGGCCCAGAGGCCACTGTGGTGATCTCGGCAGGAGGTGCTGAGTGGACGGGTGAAAGGGGGCTGTGTTCTAGAATCTAGAGACTGTGAAGGTAGAGCTTGCCTGCTTCCCTCGTGGACTAGATGTAAAGTTTGTGAGAGGAAGGGAAGGGTCAAGAACGACTCCAAGACTTTTGGCCTGAGCAAGGGGAAGCATGGGACTAAGATGTGAAAACTGGGATTTGGCAGAGAAAGACAAGAGCTCAGCTTGAATCAAGTAAAGTCTGAGAGGCCATTAGCCTCCCAGAGAAGATGCCAGCGTGCTCGCAAGTAGCACGTGCCTGTGGCACGGCCAGAGTCTTCCGAGGGCTTTGAAGCCCTGCCTTTCTTAGTCCCACCTTTCTCAGTCTCACACAACTACCCAATCTTATCCCCATTCCTTTCTCCCTCTTTCTGCTGATTCCTGCCCCTAAGACTTCTTTGGTGTTTTTCTCACTTTTGGAATGTCATCTCAACTCATTTCTTCCTGTCTGAATTGAAACCACCCTTTAGTTTTCATTTATTTATTCAACAAACACTCCTCGGAGGCAGACACTGCATAGGCTGCAGTTGGGTCCCTGTGCCTCTCGGGGGCCTTTCCCTTCATCCTCACTGCTCTCCTCTGGGCTCAACCACCAACTGAGCCCTTGCTGCCTGGAGCCCTCCTTCTGGCCTCCAGTCAGACACAGCCCCGACTGTCATGAACAATTCGGGGTGAATGTCCTGCTCCCTAATGAAGACACAAGCTGTCCTCATTGAGCACATATGGTACACGTTCGATGAGTCCTTGTGGGATCGAATTCACAGCTCTGGTTCACTGGTTTGGTCTGCAGAGCCTCGGTCTCTGGTAGCACCTCCAGACCCAGCCCAAGCTCCCCCCGCCTCTCCAGGGGTTTCCGCCACCGGTAAAGGAACAGGAGGGAGGAGGGGAAGGAGTGAAGGAAAGGGAGGGTGAGGGTGTCAGTTGTCAGTGTGGGACTCTTGGCCTTGATCTAATGGGCTGTGAGCCTTTGATTCTCCGGCTCCAGTGCACAGCCCTACCCCCTGAGCCCAGGTAATGAGCACCTCTCTGAGAAGGAGGTTTCATGTGTTATATAAACAGCATGGCTTTGCTCTGTAGCTGAGCTGGGCTTGGATTCTGGCTCTGCTACCTGCTAGCTGGCAACATTAAGCAACCACTTAACTTCTACATTCCTCATTTTACTCACCTCTACAATGACACACTCTTCAATGTGTATAGATGACAGATGGTACAGTGCCAGACATATAGAACATACCCAGGAAATAAACGCCATATGCCTTGAAAGGGCCCCCAAGGGCCTCCTCTGATTCCTGTGCTGGGCCACGCCAGTTCTAGGATGGTCAGTCCCTTGCCTACTGGCTTTGCCCAATTCCAGGGGGCCAGGTCCGGAGGATTCTCAGAAGTGAGTCCAGCATGAGCTACCTGCCCCACAGGCGTGGACAATGGATGTGTCCCTGGGAGAAGTAGGAAGGAGAGAGCATTTGTACAGGGGAGTCACAAAGGAGCTTCGGGGGCTCCATGGGAACCTCAGCCTCCTCTTTCCCTGGATCTCGACAACCTCCCTCACTCCTAGTTTGATAGGGCTTGATCCCAATCATCGTAGGTGCGTAGAGAGTGAGAGAAGTTGAGCCTCCGTCTCTTGCTCTCAGAAAGTGAAGTGTGATCACACACAAGGTGAGTAGTTGCTAGAAGGACTAGCCACCAACCTCCTGCAGGACAGTGGAGTGGTCCTGAGGCTCAGTCTACAGAGGCCAAATCAAGTGGAGTCCTCTCTCCTCACCCAGCCAGGAATATCTGAGTCTCAGAGAAAGAAGGAAGGGATTATGAAATGAAATTACAAGAGAACAATTCTCTGCAACTTCCTTCAGGGCACTTGCAGACGTGATTCCATGAACTCCTCATCCCCGTTGAGGTGTACGTTCCCCGGGTCATAGATGAGGACATTGCCCAGAGCAATTTCAGTGGAAGAGCCCTGACCAGAACCCAAGTTTTCCGACTCCAAGACCAGTATTCTTCCCCTGCCTCTATCCTGTCTCAGATACGGGTCTCAATCCCCCTCTTCCTGCACAAGCATCCATGACAATCAGCTCACTGACTGATGCTACATTTTACGCCCTGCTTGACTTTTTAAAAGGATGACCTATGTTACACTATTAAAGTGCCCATTTTCCTAGCATGTATGAAGAACTTGAAACCTGGCCATGGGAGACTCTGAGGGCTGTGACTTTCCTTTGATTGAGTTATCCAACATGCAATTGCCAAATCTGGGTAAATACCACTGCTTTCCCCAAACTGGCAGGAGCGAATCAGAACCTCTTATCTCTTTACCCTTTCTTTCATTTGTTTTTTAGGTAAAGGATGAAAAGTTTCCAGCTCGGCAGAACTCCTAACAGATAAATAATTAATAGAAAAGAGCACTGGGCTAAAGGTCAGTGCAAAGTTCTGCCTGATCAGCAGTCTTCACATTTGTCCCTGCACTAGCCCCCTTTAAACGTCCTAAATCTGCAGACTCAAACTCAGTCTGGCCCCTGGGTCAATCCTGTCCACAGTTTAGTGGATTTAGCCCAAGGCCCTAACACCTTTTTCTGGCCCTTGCTTCGTGTCCTCCTGCTTTACTTCCCAAAATGGACTTCATCTTGGACTTGATCGTTGGATTCCTGCTCTATTTCTTTCTTTTTTTTTTTTTTTTTGCGATACACGGGTCTCTCACTGTTGTGGCCTCTCCTGTTGCGGAGCACAGGCTCCGGACGCGCAGGCCCAGCGGCCATGGCTCACGGGCCCAGCCGCTCCGCGGCATATGGGACCTTCCCGGACCGGGGCACGAACCCGCAACCCCTGCATTGGCAGGCGGACTCTCAACCACTGCGCCACCAGGGAAGCCCCAACTGCTCTATTTCTTAAACTTGAATATCCATGTGTGTGTCTTGCCAACCACTTCAATCTTTATAGGGCTGAGTTTCTGAGTGTCTAGTGCCAGAGACCCTCCCAGGAGCAGGAAACCTGTTCTTGAAAATGGGCCCAGTGCCTGGGGCCTGCTGCCTGCCCCCAAGGCACCAAACCCCACCTGCCTGCAAGATCTCCCGATGGTACCTGCCCCCAGCTTCTCCTTGGGTTCCAGCAGCTGTCAGTTATACCACAGCCTTCCGAGACCTCACTCTGTTTCCCAGAGTTTCCCTGCTCTTAGCAAAGGCCTCTCAGTGTGTTTTCTAGGTGCCTGTCCCATTCGGGTAGGGACACCTAGTCCCAGGTTCTGATCCTCATGCCGTTTCCCATCTGACAGGAAACCAGGTCATGCAAGCCGTGTCCCCAGACAGGAGAGTACAGAGAAACGGCTCTAGTCCTGGCTTTCTACTAATTGGCTAAGTAGCTCCAGGTAAGTCACGTGACCTCCCTGAGCCTCCCTCCTCAACCTCAAAATGGCAAGTACTAAAGGTGCTAAAATGGGGGGCAGGTGGGGAGAGTATCTAGAGGTCCCCTGGATCATCTGCAATTGGAGGATTTTGTGAATTCCACATTTACACAATTCGTTTATACCATGAATAAGATGGAAGGCCCTTGTTCTCAACACATGAATGCACACAGTGATGGTTAACTCTATGTGTTGACCTGACTGGGCTTAGGGATGCCCAGATGGCGGCAAAACACTATTTCTGGGTGTGTCTGCAAGTATGTCTCCAGAGGAGACTAGCATTTGAAAGGGTAGTCTGAGTAAAGAAGACTGCCCTCGCCAATGGGCATGATCCACTCTGCTGAGGGCCTGAATAGAACAAGAACCACAAAAAAACCCCAGGAAGGGCAAATTTGCTGTCTCTGATCGAGCAGGGACATCATCTCCTGCCCTTGGACATAGGTGCTCCTAGTTCTTGGGCCTTTGGATCAACTGACCCCCAATTCTCAGCCTCCATAACCACACAAGCCAATTCCTATAACATATTTCTTATCTATCTATCTATCTATCTATCTACCTACCTACCTACCTACCTATCTACTTACCTATCTGCATATATTCTTTCTCTATAAAGAACTTTAATATAACGCCCTTGCTTTATGCCCAATTCTGGTGTGTTTAAAATAAAACAAAGAAGTTCAATTGCTATAGCCACGATCATCCTAAGGGAGCTTGAGGCTCAGGAGGAAGGATGCAGCTACATGCGATGGGTGCTCATCACTCTCTGCCCCACCCAGTTCTGGCCTGAGACTCATTTTTAACGTGGCCCTCCGGGCAGCCTGGATCAATTTGTTGCAAGATAGAATGTATTGCTCTCCTTCCCTGGAGCAAACCCCACTGTGTGTAACCATTTCCCACAAATCTATGAACTCAGGTGAAATTCCACACATGCTAGAGACAGCCTGGGAAAGAGAGGCTGGCCCCCAAGGACAAGATGCTACCTGGTGGGGCCTGGAGAGGACAAGGGGCTGCTGCCTTTTGTCCAGCCCCTTTCCCAGGGCTCTGTGTGTAGGACCTTCGAGCCTTTTCAGGCCTGGCTGACATGGCCCCTGTTGCTCCCCTGTGTTACTTGCACAGTCACACACTGTTTTCTGTTTGACAAGGACAAGTCCTCTCCCAGGTCTTTGGTGAGGCAAACCTCTGCCCTAGGCATACTTCAGGGCAAGGAGAAAGGATTCATCAATAATGTATCTAAGTGACCTATTCTGGGCGTTTTCAAAATAAAATGTTTTGAACTGATTTTACTTCTTACACCTGAATAATTTTATAGATTTCAGTTTATAGACCAGAAGACATAATTTCGTATCTGTAAAAATGAACAAGGTAGGTTTGCTTATAAACATGTATTTCAGTTTCTTTGGCCAGCTATCATATTTGTTATTTGTTCTCTGAATCTGAAAAGCTGAGCTTATTTTTCAAAATAAACGACAACAACAAAACCCTGCCTGTGCCCACCAGGGAGCCGGTGGAGGGCTGGATGGGTGGACGTGTTGCCCGGTTGGGAAGGCTTCCTGCCTGTGCCCACCAGGGAGCCGGTGGAGGGCTGGATGGGTGGACGTGTTGCCCGGTTGGGAAGGCTTCCTGCCTGTGGACACACAGGACCTTGGGTCCGTCCCCTCCTAGGCTGCAAGTGTAAGAAGGAAAACATCCCCCTCATTCACCACAGTCTTGGAAGGTAGTTTGGACAAGTGTTCCTCTTATTTTGCAAATGAGGAAATTAAGGCTCAGAGAGGGCTTTTCTGGAGACCTCCTGATTAGCTCCGAATGGAAACAGAACTCAGTCCCCTGACTCTGCTGCTCTCGCTGGGACCTGAAGCTACGACAATTCTGCTCTGACATGCTTGAGCCCCTTCCTTTCTCACCTTCCCTAGAGACACACTTCAGGCCCTGAACATCAATGCACATGGGGAGCCAGCCCCAAAGGAAACTGTTGCCTGAACTAAACTATTCTCCAGGGAAATGGATACAGGCCCACAGTCACAGCTAATGCAGGAGGGACGCAGGGGCCTGTGCAAGGAGTTCATGGAGAGGATGTGACTGATGGTGGACCCATGACCTGGACCCAGGTGACTGGAGGCTCCTCACCTGTCCCCCTCCTTAGAATGTGCATTCAGCTTGCCATCCCTGCTCCCAGAAGCTGCCCCAAGGACACAGCCTTGAGATAATGATGTGGGTTGAGACCATCTGGATGACATACGTGACTGAGCCCAGTGGAGGCTTCTATATAAACTTCTAAGATCTGGCGATGGGTGTGGAGACCTACTGTCTTTCAGGGCCCAAGACAAGCGTCCTACATCAGTCCCCTTGCTTATTTTTTTTCTCTTTTTTAAAAAAAAATTTCCTTTTTATTTTTGCCTGCGTTGGATCTTCATTGCTGCGCAGGCTTTCTCTAGTTGCAGCGAGCAGGGGCTACTCTTCGTTGCAGTTGGCAGGCTTCTCATTGTGGTAGCTTCTCCTGTTGCAGAGCACGGGCTCTAGGCATGCGGGCTTCAGTAGTTGTGGCACGTGGGCTCAGTAGTTGTGGCGCACGGGCTTAGTTGCTCTGTAGCATGTGGGATCTTCCTGGACCAGGGCTCGAACCCATGTCCCCTGCATTGGCAGGTGGACTCTTAACCACTGCGCCACCAGGGAAGCCCCTCCCCTTAATTATTAAACCTGTCACCTGCAGATCTGGAGTGTCTGCCTCTTTCTTCAGTCTCTCCTTGCCCTGTTAAGTACAGGGGGCCAGTTTGTAAACCAACAGAGCGAGGTTCTCATCCTCCGTGTTGCTAGAACATGCCTACATACGGAGGGAGGAATCAGACTTAGGACTTCAAATGAGGCGAATAGTTAAAGTCCATTCAGATGCCTGAAGGTTCCCATTTCAGTGGTCCATCCGACAGTTTCCTTACCTACCACGCCTTGCTAAGTGACGGAGCAAATCAAGGAACCTAGACCCCTGGGTTCTGGTAAAATGGGGAAAATAAGAAAACTCACCTCATAGGGTCATTATGAGGGCAAACTGAGAAATGAGCTTTGTAAACAGAGAACTTCTACAGCAAAGACACCAGTAGGTATTTGGAATGTAGACTATGCAAATAGCAGATGGTTTCTGCTTCCCCTTAAAGAGACTGTAATCTAGGAGGAGTATAAACTATATTCACAAGATGCTTTAAAGACAACTGCATTCCTGAAGAACTACATCATTCAAAACTTGTCTAATTCAAGTATAATTTTCTTATAGTTATAATCACAAAATGGGTGGGGGGGAATATGTTCTCAGAGTACACAAATCTATAATCATAGTAACATATTTTTGCTTTAATGATGCTTTAAAAAAATGTCTTGGCAATATCCCTTTTATTTTGCAGTCTTTCTCCCAAATTAACAGCACTGCGGATCACGGCTAGGGCCTTCTTTATCTCTTGCATCTAACTTCATTTCATAGTAATTTACAGTACATTTTCAACAACAGTACTTTATAAAAGTTTAGATGGTACTATCATAGGATAGAAAAGATGTCAAACTATCAAAACGATGAATGTTAAAATAACATCACTAGAGTCACCAAAATCACTCACAAAACCCTCTGTGCTTGATTCACAGAGATAAGGCCCATGGGGGTTTCTGTTTACCGCTAACGTGGGATGGCCCCCAGACAAGGGATTTTCCCTAAATTGGTGTTCTGGATTTGTTATGCCCTTCTGGATCGATCATACAAATTTGAAGGAATTTGCACCATTTCAAATGTTGCCCATTCCATGATATTTTATTACTATTTTACACAGCATGATTTAAAATTTGCATAATTCAAATTCACATGAAATTTGAGTGCATTGTTTCAATGAGAGCAACTCAGAGCAAAGAGCATTCAAGGGGCCGCTAAGCCCTCCGAACAGAATAAAGGTGGGAACAACTGGCTGGGGGGAGAAGGGATGCTGGCTAATCGGGAGATACTTTTTGAAGAAGGAACATTCTGAATACGTTGAATTAAAATATATTTTGAATATGTTTGAATGGAAAATAATTTGGAATGTGTTGAATAGAAGACATGCTCTAATTACTATGATATGCCGATTCTTTGGTCCCCCTGTAAATTGCTCAATTTCAGAATCAATAGTTCTTCTAATTGCTGCACTTTTGAAAAGACCTTGGATCCTTTTCTATTTTGAAAAGCTCTGCCATTATCATTTGGGCTTCACTCAGAATCATGGTAAACACCCAGGGGCAGGGAATGAAGCCACCCCTAAAGGATAAGGTGTTCTGCCTCAGATTCCTGGGGGGGCCAGAATTTAAGTCTACTTTCTCAAGTACAGGGTATGGATCATGTGATATTTCTCAATAACTAAAAGTAACCATGAATATCTGCCTGAAAGAAGCTTGAGTGGGAGTTCTAGCTTCGGTTGCCAAAGGATACATTAAATGCTCTTTTGGTCTTATTGGAATAATGGAATAGATAATTTAGGTTGCTTAGGGCAACACAAAGTTTTTTTTGTTTTTTTTCCCTGAATGGACAATTAGAAACCCTGACTTTATAACAGCAACAAAATTCCTTCTCTGCTTGAACCAGCACATCAACGGATTAATCAACAAATATTTAAGTTCCTGCAATGGAACCTCTGACTTCCTTGTCTAATAACTCTTGACGAATTCTCTAATATCCTGTCAAAGAAAATATCTCTTCTACCAAATCATCTTAAAACATTTTTATTTTTCCATTTCATCCTTGGACTAGCTAAAAGTGGTTTTTGGTTATTACTGTTCATTTCCCCCCACTCCCACAAAGAGATGGATTAATTCAGTCCTCTGCCTCTTTCCAGTTCTACAACCTCAGGTCAGGAAAGCAAATTTATGTCTCCATGTTATAAAAGATGGACTCATAGGTTAAGATCACCTTGTCCAGTGGTTCCCAAATCTGGTTGTGCATCAAAATCACGTGGAGACTATATAGACATAGAGACACAGATATGTAACTGGATGGTAGCCAATGTTCCATTAATCTATAGAATTTCACTTAGGAACCACTGTTCATCTTACAGGCAAGGAAAGTGAAGGTCACAATTTGTGGTGGAGCTGAGCCAAGAGACCCCAAGCCTCCTGACCCACAGGCCTGTTCAAGTTCTCTTGAAGCTTCCATTACATTCAATAACTACAGAGATTAAAGAGAGAAACATCTCTCAGAGAAATTCCAAATGGATTTTTGGGCATATCTATTTTATCTCTTTCCTCTAGATCTCCACTCTTTATAAGAATATTGGGTCTCAAGTTCCTTAATAGTAAGAACCTTAATTAAAAGTGACTAATAGCACATAATCCTATCCCAAGTACTACTGGAAACAAAAGGCAAAGGCTCAGTTTCAGCCCATTAGGAGCTCGCTGAATCTATCATTCAGCATTTACTGAAGGCTCATTGTGTGCACGGCTCTATGCTAGACTCTCTGGGGTTATAAAAAAAAATTTTTTTAGTTAAAAAAACAATAAAAGATGGGTTCCAAAGGAATTTGCAGCTTAAGAGAGGGAACCCAAACATATAAAAAGGTAATGACACCAATATGTGCAATAGTGATTTCTCTTCTTGGGTGTGTTAGGGCAGGTTGACTGCTGTAACATACAAACTCCCAAATGTTTAATATAAATTCTTGGTAGGTGGGCAGCTTTCCTGCAGGCAGGGACTCAGGCTCTCCGTCTTTTTCCCATCTTTTAGCTCCGCCATCTTCACCACCAGTTTCCATGCGGTATCAGCTACTTGTTGATAGTGCTTTCAAATGATTAGAACCATAAAGAAGACTCCTCACTGAATCAGTTATAAGGCGGCTCTTCTGTTTGGGATTCTCTTTAAGCATTAGGGAGCTCACGGCTCAGTGTCCCACTCAACCTTTGTAACTCAGCATGACCTCCTCACAGGCATCCTGTGCACGAATTTTCCATCTAGTCTCCTCCTCCTCTACTTTTATTTTCCCTTTGCTCTGATTTCTTTCCTTATTTTTAAAAATTTTATGGAGGTATAAATTTTGGTAAACCCCAAAATACAAATGTAATAAGTAAAATCAAACCTAAGAATATAAACGCTGCTATGCCATCTCAAAGCCTTTCTAATGAAGTACAAAGTGCACATGAAGATATGATATCCTGCTACTGAATCCAAAGAGGATAACATGGCAACTTTGCCAGCTTCTGTGATATTTTTTAATCCAAAGAACCAGTAGCAAAACAGAGAAGGTAAGGTTCTCTTCCTAGACTGTGTGGTGACAGCCCTCGGACCCAGCTCCCTGCCCATGGAACACGCGGAGGGGCAGAGATCTTAAACGGGTCCCCCCTTTGTGGCCGGGCAATGGGATCCAACCTCACCAACAGAACTGCTTTTAGCACAAACAAACGACAACAACAAAAACCTTCCTTTTTGTGGGCGTGGGGCAGGGAAGAGAGGAGATAACTGAGAAAACAGACTCAGCAGAGGAAAGCCCATTTTTAAGGATCACGTAATAATAGGAAAAATTTTCACTGCAAATAGGTACACAGCTACTCCTGCTAATCTTTAACAAGATTACACCCACTCGCCTTCCTGGCACCAGGCTGGGCAGAGAATTCAGGGAGCAGATATTTTCTGAGGATTCCTTTTGGCTCTTCCGTGGGCCCTGCACGATCCTGACACAGGCTACCAGCCAAGGCCGAGTGTAAGATGACTCGGGGTTCTCTGGCCAGATAGACTGGTGCTGGACAGACCACGTGAGAAAACAGTATATGTATACACACATCTACATATATATTAAGCTTTTGCACACATATGTAAAGTGCTTTTTCCCCCCACTTTTGCAATATATACTTACAGTTTAAAAAAAAACCTCATGGAAAATTTAGAAAACAAAAATCATTCCTCACCCATCTCCCAGAGGCAAGCTGTACTTTTACATACCTCTTTCTTACTTTCATATATATATATACATGTATGTGTATATATGTGTATTTATATATATATATATCACATAATTGGGTTCCTATTATATATGTCATCTCATAGTCTTTTTTGGATTCAACATTATATCATGAGATTTTTGTTCATCTCACTGAAAAATCTTTAAGGACAGTATCAGTAAAAGCTAATATGACTGGACCATGATTTCCCCCATCATTTCATATTATTGAACATTTCCGCTGTGTCCAGTTTTAAGTGTAACAGAAGGGAGAATCATATGTACGTGTGTCACTGGCTGAGCTTCTGTGGCATATCTAAAAGGAGGCGTGTGCCCGGATGACCTGCTTTAACCCCCTTGTGGGGGGCACTGCTAAGGATGGATCTGCTTTCAAATATTGTAAATCAGTGGCTGTGTGTTTGGTCTGAGCCCTATTTTAAAGACTGCTGTATCTCACTGCCTCTAGATAAGGACCAGCTCTCTAGTTGGAGCTAGAGTCCCCTCATTCCATATACCTTATATCCAACGGGGAACATATATCCTGATTTACCTGGATGGTCCCAGTTGATGCTGGTTATCCCTGTGCAATTAGTGTAGCTCCCCTTTTCACCCTTAAAAGTGTTTACATCTGGGGCTTCCCTGGTGGCGCAGTGGTTCAGAGTCTGCCTGCGGATGCAGGGGACGCGGGTTCGTGCCCCGGTCCGGGAAGATCCCACATGCCGTGGAGCGGCTGGGCCTGTGAGCCATGGCCGCTGAGCCTGCACGTCCAGAGCCTGTGCTCCGCAACCGGAGAGGCCACAGCAGTGAGAGGCCCGCGTACCACAAAAAAAAAAAAAAGTGTTTACATCTGGAAGATCAATGATGTGGTCACCACCTATACCCTGCCTGCTTCACTCACCTAAGTTCCTGCCATGGAAGCATCTGAGGTGACAACATGCTCCTGTGCTCTCTGGGGCAGTGAAGGAGCAGCAGGGCCTTCTGGATCTCCCTAAAACTTCACCCCGAGAACACTGGCCCTGTGGGTGTGCATAAAGCTTTCTACCTTCCAAACACATGCAGCATGTGATAAAAGCATTTCTATTGAGGTTGGTGGAAATCCGATTGTAGATCTTATATTTTTAGGTATATTACATGGATTTATTACAACAACTCAAGAGAATAAATATTTACCCATCTTATTTGTAGTTTTCTAACACAGCATTATGCACACAATAGATGCTTAATTAATGCCACAAATTCACTGTCTTTAAGATTGACATTAAAAAAAAAAACCTTAATAAAATTTGTGACAATTCTGATGTAGAAAAACTTCCTGCTAGACAAAGCTAGAAGAAGGGACAGTTGAACTGGAATGTTAACAATGTATTTTGAAACAAGCACTAAAATAGAATACTTTGTTATTTTTTTTAATCTGAGTAATCAACCTGGCATTCACTTTTTAAAAACAGAAATAGTTCTATTTTTGTCTAATATGAAAGTAAATATCACCAATAACGCCATCCTCCAAAATAAGCACTGCAAACATTTTGGTTCATATCTTTCCAGATTATGTACTATAAATGCAATCACCAAACAGATGTGGGATGGGCACCCCCATCTCCTCTCGGGGGAGTGGGGGTGGGGTGGGCAGCATTCTCTACACAGAGAAGTAATTGGAAATTGGCCACACTTTCTCTCCTGCAAATGTCCCTGCTGGATGACCCTCTGCCATCATGGGTTTCTACCATTGCCCATGCTGCTGTGTGGGACTGAGCTGTGGTCCTTCCAGCTGGAACCTGGGCAGAGGTTCTAGGTGAGAGTAGAGGGCTAGGGCCTCCTCTCTGCCACCTGACCCTTTTCATCTCCACCAGAGTAGCCCACCAGACTGCAAGGTGAGGGCAATTGTAAAAAGGAATTACAACGACTTGCCCACCAATGTTCATAGCAGCACTATTCACAATAGCCAAAAGGCGCAAATAACCCACATGTCCATCAACAGATGAATGCATAAAATGTGGCATATACTTACAACAGCATATTATTCATCCTTAAAAGGAGTGAAGTTCTGATACAGGCTACAACATACATGAACCTTAAAGACATTATGCTAAGTATGCTAAGTGAAAAAAGCCAGACACAAATGGACAAATACTGTATGATGCCATTTATATGAGATACCTGAAAGAGGCAAATTCATAGTGACAGACAGTAGAACAGAGATTGCCAGGGGTTGGGGAAAGGAGGACTGGGGGGTTGTTGTTTAATGGGTACAAAGTTTCTGTTTGGGATGATGAAATAGTTCTGGAAATTGATAAGTGATGGTGGTTGCACAACAGTGTGAATATACTTAACGCCGCTGAATTCTACACTTAGGAAGGGTTAAGATGGTAAATTTTATGTTATGTATATTTTATTACCAAAAAAAAGGCTTTGAGAAAAAGAAGAATTACAATGTGAGAGAGTGAGTGTTAAGGTTCTACTCATGGACAGTCCTCCTCGTGGCCCCTGGCGACCTAGTCTCCCGGGGTGGGGGTGCCCAGGGCCCTTCCTGCCCCTGCAAACCTGATTTTCTCATCCTCAGTTTGCATCCATGATCCTCTCATTCCAACACAAGCCCGCACTGCTGCCAGTGTCTCTGTTCCTAAGTTCACCCCACCCTCTGAAAAACTCCACTCCTTCCCATAGGGTGCACCCTCATTCATGGATTCTTCTCCCCACTCAGGGCACCAAGAGGGCTGCAGGCCTATTGGGATTTTTCTAGCTGATCTAGGAAGCAAACACACCTCTTAGAGACAAGTGATTATTTTTCCTGGAGACAGTGGAGTTGAACCCACCCTGAACAGCTCCTCGATTAGCAAAGCACTTGTTCGGCTCTTAAGGCTAGTGGTCTCCAACCTTAAGTGAAGGAGAGTTTGGTTTCTGATGTTCTTCTAAGGAATCTCTTGCTGGAATCATGAAAGGGTCTTTTCCCCCTGTAACGTCTGCTCTTCATCCCCTAGGAGGGCCTCTGGACTCCAGAGCCATTTCATATAAAAGGTGGGGAGAGGGTGGCAGTTTCTCCTGTCACATAAACATAGAAACTCCAGCAACAGAGTTTTGATTGTGCCAAAGACTCAGATACACTGAAATGGGGAGATGCAGAGACAGTCCAGGTGCTGGGGACAGGCCAAGCTCCTTAAAAATCAAGGGATGCGGGGCCTCCCTGGTGGCGCAAGTGGTTGAGAGTCCGCCTGCCGATGCAGGGGACACGGGTTCATGCCCCGGTCCGGGAAGATCCCACATGCCGCGGAGCGGCTGGGCCCGTGAGCCATGGCCGCTGAGCCTGCGCGTCCGGAGCCTGTGCTCCGCAACGGGAGAGGCCACAACAGTGAGAGGCCCGCATACCGCAAAAAAAAAAAAAAAAAAAAAAAAAAAAAATCAAGGGATGCTAAAGGACACATGAGCAACCATCTAGCCACACCCTTGATTTGCCAGAAGCTCCAAGGGAAGGAACTTGTATCCTGTCCAGAGCTGGGATCCTAGTGCACATGCAGAAAATCTGATGGGCTCGGTGGGCCCTGACAGACATGAGGTCCGAGCACCGGGTCCCCAGGAGACTAACTCCGCACAGGTGAGGAAGGAGGGTTGAAAGAGCCAGACTCAGCAGCAGAATGGGCCTTGGGCTCTGACTCTCTCAAGGGTATGGGTGATGTGCCTGCCTCATCCCTAAGGTGGGGCACAGGCACCCCAGGAAAGAGAGTACTTGTAAAGAACTAACTAAACTAAATTAAAGGATGATTTTCTTGGGAGCTTAAATCATCGGGATAAGGAACCTACTAAAAAGGCTAGACTGGAGCAGTGGAAGCGGTCTTCCCACCTGCTGGAGACAGCTGAAAGCTAGCAGGGGTGGAGCAGGCGAGGGGAGAACAGACACCCCAGGACCACCAGAAGTCATGGGAGGCTGGACCATGTGAGCAGCTCAAGAGTCAGGAGGAAGCTGGCCTCACTGGGGGCACCAAGGGCTGTGAGATGATCAGAGCAGCAGGGGCATCAGCTTGCTTATTCGTGAAAGACCCATGTCTCTCACCACCACGCTTTCCCTTATCTTCAGAGAAGCTGGACGAAGGATATTGCTTCTTTCAGAGGTTAAATTTTGAACCAGGTGTGATCTTGATAAAAACTAAACATCCTTCTGCTCTCTGCTCCACCTGTCCCTTTATCCATCCAAATAAACAAAAGCAAAAGTAAAACACAATAATAGCAATAAGGTATATGAAAGGTCTGATCTAAACTCTTCTGCAAGGAGAAAGGTCTCTTTCAATGGCTACCAATTTCTGTCACCCAGATCACTGCCACCTGAGTGCTACCTTCACAAGAAAAGACACCAATTGTCCTCCATGTTTTCATCATTGGGTTATTATGTCATTTCTTTGGGAAGATTACATGATGTTCCTATTTCAATGTGGATTTGAACAAACAGCCCAAGGGGAGAAGTAATGTATTCTTTAAGGGGGCGTAAGTGTACTTCTTTTCTCAAGCACCTCGAAAACAGACTGCCTTCTGTGTAAGAATTGCCAATAAGCAGCAAGACACACAAGGAAGAATCAAGTGAACAGAAGCCTTCGAAAATGCCACATATACTCTGCTCCCAACTGGTCTGACCACAGTGTTACAAGCCATGGCTTGGGCAGCCCTCTCCCCAGTCAGATAAGGGACATGTTAAATCAACAGTGCCAACAGTTTGCAAGAGAGGAAAGAGCACAGAGGGCATGATTTCATCCCAGAATTTCATTGCTCATTAGCCAACCTGCATAGCTGGCATGAGACCCTACCTACAGCAGGCCTGGCTGAGCCACAGGCAGTTTCTAGAAACTCCAGGGTACAGTTATTGTGTTAATTTCTCCCCATACCAATGCCCACGTGGGGCCTCTGCTCTCTGACTTCTCAAACTGGACTGACAGCCAGGGCCCAGAAGCTGGCCAAAAGGGTCATAGGAACAAGTACCGAATGCAGTTGATATGAGCTGGTGCACATGGAGCCCATCTACAAGCACATCGGGATCCATTCCGTTCCACCATTAAAGACCCCTGCCTTTGACTGGCACTCACGAGAGAGCATGGCTTTCACCCACGTTTCAGCATCACGTCTCCCATAACCCCGGGTTGCCAGATGTTGGTGTCCTAGTGGAGTTACGCTGATGTCTTAAAAATGTTTTATTCCTCATTCTAGAGAAGAAAGAGACTGTGGTTATAGGAACAAGAAATGTACCAAGTGGAGAAGGTAGCAGGGCTGTCCCCAAGAACTGAACAGTGGCATCTATTGTGTCAGTCCTGGCTACAGAACTTGTATTCATACATTCATTCACTCATTCTTTTATTTTTCTAAGTTGTGTATATGTGTGTGCGTGTGTGTGTGTGCGCATGCGTTTGCGCGCGTGTGCGTGTGTGTGTGCGTGAGGCACAGCGTGCAAAGGTGACTTCTTTCTGCCCTGTTTACCAGTTTACTTGAGGCCACAAGACTTTAAGTAGATGGATAAGTGGCAAGCTGGATTAAAGGAATGCTTAAGGCACAGTGGTTTACCTTTGGGCTGGAGACAGATTTAGGCTTTACTGAACTCTGTTCCGATGCAGTTTTAGGTAATGGAGGAGTGGGCCTAGAAAGGCTGCTGAAAGAGACGTTTTAAAAAGAGAGAGTGAGGTCAGCCCTAAAAAAAGGATGAAACCCTGCCATTTGCAACAAGGTGGATGGACCTCAAGGACATTATGTGAAGTGAAATTTGTGAAGACAAATCCGTATATCTCACTTATATTGGATATTTAGAAAAAAGAAAACAACAACAATAACAACAACCCAGCTCATAGGTGCAGAGAATAGACTGATGGTTGCCAGAGGCGGGGTTGGGGGAATTGGATGAAAATTGTCAGAAGTACAAACTTCCAGTTATAAAATAAATAAGAAACAGGGATATAAGGTACAGCTTGGCAACTATAGTTAATAATATGTAGTGCACATTTGAAAGTTGCTAGCAGTAGATCTTAAAAGTTCTCATCACAGGAAAAAAAATTATACCTATGTATGGTGATGGATATTAACGAGACCTTGTGGTGGTCATTTCACAATGTATATAAATATTGAATCATCATGTTGTGCACTAAAATTAATGTAATGTTATATGTCGATCATACCTCAACTAAAAATTATTTTTAGCAAATTATTTAAAAATGAAGAGAGGGCCTCCCTGGTGGCGCAAGTGGTTGAGAGTCCGCCTGCCGATGCAGGGGATACGGGTTCGTGCCCCGGTCTGGGAGGATCCCATATGCCGCGGAGCGGCTGGGCCCGTGAGCCATGGCCGCTGAGCCTGCGCGTCCGGAGCCTGTGCTCCGCAACGGGGGAGGCCACAACAGTGAGAGGCCCGCATACCGCAAAAAAAAAATAAAATAAAATAAAATAAAAAAAAAAAATGAAGAGAGACTGAGGGGGGCAGAGCTGCCATAGGGAATGGAAATTTGGGAGAATGGCAGTTTCTTGGGCCTGTGGAAGAGGGAGTAATACCACAGATCACTAAAGCCCCTTAAAAACCTTCTGAGAAACCTAGGCTTCTCAGAACAGAAAATCCCTATCTGCAGCTGATGGTCACTGAAAAGTGGCATAGACCATCGGTGTGGGTAGACATGATGGGAGAGAGGGTCCAGGCAGCACAGGGCTCTCCTGGGATCACTCATGGTCCCAGGCTTGGCAGTGCCCCAGCACAGGTAGGAACCATGAATCATAATCCAGGTGTGTGAAGAGGGACCTCTCTTGTCTGCATCATCCCACAGGGGCTGCCCTGGGGGACTTTCTTCAGTTCTCTCCACCTGCAGGATGTCAACAGGATTCCTTTCTTGTCCTCACTGCTGTCTTCAGAAGAACTGTTGCAGGGGCTGGATGTAGGCCTGATGGATTTTTCCCTAGGTTCCTAGCTCTAGGAACTCTATTTTTTTAAATTAATTTTTTTATTGACATATCGTTGATTTACAATGTTGTGTGAGTTTCAGCAAAGTGATCAAAGTGATTCAGATATATATATATGTATGTTATATATATTCCTTTTCAGATTCTTTTCTCATATAGGTTATTACAAAATATTAGGCTATAGTTCCCTCTGCTATACAGTAGGTCCTTGTTGTTTGTCTATTTTATATATAGTAG
This sequence comes from Mesoplodon densirostris, assembly GCF_025265405.1. Taxonomy (NCBI): domain Eukaryota; kingdom Metazoa; phylum Chordata; class Mammalia; order Artiodactyla; family Ziphiidae; genus Mesoplodon; species Mesoplodon densirostris. Next base: position 13,119,592 of record NC_082680.1, read on the forward strand.
TGTGTATATGTAAGGTAACTTATTTTGAAAGTCATTTTGGGGGGGTCTATTTTATTTATTTTTTTTTTAAATTTATTTATTTAATTTATTTTAATTTTGGCTGCATTGGGCCTTCGTTGCTGCATGCGGGCCTTCTCTAGTTGCGGTGAGTGGGGGCTACTCTTTGTTGCAGTGCACAGGCTTCTCATTGCGGTGGCTTCTCTTTGTTGTAGAGCACGGGCTTTAGGCATGGGGGCTTCAGTAGTTGTGGCACGTGAGCTCAGTAGTTGTGGCACACGGGCTTAGTTGCTCCGTGGCATGTGGGATCTTCCTGGACCAGGGCTTGAACCCATGTCCCCCGCATTGGCAGGCGGATTCTTAACCACTGAGCCACCAGGGAAGCCCTGGGGGTCTATTTTAAAACTTCCATTCACTTTTGTAAACTAACATGAAAACATATGCAATACTTGGAAAATATGTGAGTAGTTAAGCAGTGATTCGTAAATGTACACTTGAGGAAACTTATATAAAATCTAAGAAATGAATGAGAAATCAAGGGGGCAAAATATTATAGTAGCTTAGAACAGGGACGGTGGAGCCAGGAAGCCTGGGTTTAAATCCTGGCTCTATCCTTTCCTAGAAAGGTTACCGTGGAAACTTACTCCACAAGTTCCCTAATATTTGTATCTACATCATAATGTCCTTGGGAGGGTTAAGTGAATGAGCGGGTTGACTACCTGAGAAACAGAGTCGGAATGGAGATTAGCGTGCAGGCCTTTGATTGGGAGCTGCTCTCAGAATCAGCTCAGGTGAGGGAAGACAAGGAAGCGAGTCTGGACACAGGGAGACGCTGGATTGTGATGTAGTCTCTTCAAAGGCCTCAGCCAACCCCACAAGGAGCTCTGAACCTCGTAGAACCTTTCAGAGTTGTCCCGAGTTGGGGTAGAGGGCCTAGACCTTTGTACCCCACAAGGGTCGGTCAACGGATACAAGCTGCACTGGGGAAGGCAGGATGCCTCAGGCAAAGTGGAGCTCTTCAGCCAAGAACAAGTCCCTGAGAGGGGCTGACACTGGAGAGCTGTCTGCAGGCAACACCCCAGCAGCTGCAGGAGCAAGTTCTTCACTCTGGAGTGGAGATCTGAGCAACGCAATGAAGCATCCGCTACAATGAGACCACCCACCCACCAAGGCAAATTCTATCTAAGTGTGCAAAACACAGTAGAAGTGATCAATGCATAACTTTCAAGTATTTAGGTCCCTTCCTTAATTTCAAAGCACAAACAAACATAAATACATAATCAGAGAATTACAGAGTCATAGAAGATAGTGGGCATTTTAGCGTTTATCTCCTCTAATTTCTTTATTTACGGATGAAGCAAATTGAAGAAGAGAGAGGTTTAATGATTTCCCCAGGTCATGGCAGAGTCTAGATTTAAATTCAGGTCATTGGAGTTCAAGTTCAGTGCCCCTGCCACCATGTCACAATAAGGCACATTGTAACAGGAACAGCAAAGAGACTCCATCTTTCATGCCAACTCTAATGAATTCATAGTGGCTGCCTGGATGAATATGTTGAGAGGGAGATTTCAAATTAGAGCTTCAACAGAATAATCTCACTAGAGTCCTATTCTGGGTTTTATAACTTCCTTGGCCTAGAGATGAACACAAAAATGACAAGCAAGTTCAACATAGGACTTTTAGAGGAAAGTAGACTATTACCCTAGAAAGAAGAATGCCAAATTTGGTTTATTTATAACTTGAAGGTATCTAGCTGGATTACTTTTTTCCCCACAGAAGGTGGTTCCTTAAGTTATATTTCCTCTTTCCTCACTTACAAAGGGAGGTTGTTGAGCCACTTCATTTTGGAGGCTCTTTTCAGCATCCGGAAATCTCTGTTGATGAATGACTGGGCGGTCTCTTGGGACCACTGAGAAGGCTGAGGACATTTCCAGGCCCCCCATAGGTGACTGCATGAAGGTGAGGAACGGTACACATCCTCATTCCTCACAACAGTGAGAGGCCTAGGGCTCCAGTGCCAAAGCTTATGGGAATAAAACTTTTTTAAAAAATTGTTTTTATTGTGGTAAAATATATATGCCATAAAAGTTAGCATTTTAGGGCTTCCCTGGTGGCGCAGTGGTTGAGAGTCTGCCTGCCGATGCAGGGGACACGGGTTCATGCCCCGGTCTGGGAGGATCCCACATGCCACGGAGTGGCTGGGCCCCATGAGCCATGGCCGCTGAGCCTGCGCATCCTGAGCCTGTGCTCCGCAACGGGACAGGCCACAGCAGTGAGAGGCCCGCGTTCCGCAAAAAAAAAAAAAAAAAAAAAAAGTTAGCATTTTAACCATTTTTATTTTATTATTTTTTAAAATGTATTTATTTTATTTATTTATTTTTGGCTGCATTGGGTCTTTGTTGCTGCACACGGGCTTTCTCTAGTTGCAGCGAGCGGGGGCTACTGTTTGCTGTGGTGAGCGGGCTTCTCATTGCAGTGGTTTCTCTTGCTGCGGAGCATGGGCTCTAGGTGCGCAGGCTTCAGTAGTTGTGGCACCTGGGCTCAGTAGTTGTGGCACACAGGCTCTAGAGCGCAGGCTCAGTAGTTGTGGCGCACAGGCTCTAGAGTGCAGGCTCAGTAGTAGTGGTGCACGGGCTTAGTTGCTCTGCGGCATGTGGGATCTTCCCAGACCAGGGCTCGAACCTGTGCCCCCGCGTTGGCAGGCAGATTCTTAACCACTGCGCCACCAGGGAAGCCCTTAACCATTTTTAAGTGTATAATTCAGTGGCATAAATCCATGCACAGTGTTGCTCAACCATCACTGCTATCCATGTGCAGAACTGTTTCACCCTCTCATGCTGAAACTCTGCACCCAATAAACATGAACTCCCCTGTCCCTTCTCTCAGCCCCTCATAACCTCCATTCCACTCTCTGTGTCTATGAGTTTGCCTATTCTAGGTACCCCATTCAATTGGAGTCATATAATATTTTTCCTTTTGTGTCTGGCTTATTTCACTCAGGATGTTTTCAAGATTCATCCATGCTGTATGTAGCATGTGTTAGTACTTCATTCCTTTTTTGGGCCGAATACTATTCTGTTGTATGTCTATGTCACTTTTTTTTTTTTTTTTTTTTTTTTTTTTTTGCGGTACGCAGACCTCTCACTGTTGTGGCCTCTCCTGTTGTGGAGCACAGGTTCCGGACGCGCAGGCTCAGAGGCCACGGCTCACGGGCCCAGCCACTCTGTGGCATGTGGGATCCTCCCGGACTGGGGCATGAACCCGCGTCCCCAGCATTGGCAGGCGGACTCTCAACCACTGTGCCACCAGGGAAGCCCTATGACACATTTTGTTTATCTTATTTTGTTTGGCTAGTGTGAATAATGCTGCTATCAAACTTGGTGTGGGAATAATACTTTTTGCACCCAGTTCATGCCTGACACCTTAGAATCATGAAATCATTAGGGATTACCTATTGCTCATCTTATAGATAAAGAAACAAAGGCCCAGAAAAACCCACCCCTCACTCATGGCAGCCTTAACAGGAGACACCAGTACCATGAGATCTAAAACTTAGATTCACCATTTGGTGCAATCATGGTAAAATGAGTGCCCTGTTTTTTACAATCTTTGTTTGGTTTATCTGCAGCAGATAGGAGAGGTATGATTTTAAAATAACAAGACTTACTTTAATAGCTATCCAGTGCTTGTCATACTAAGTGCTCAACTTACCTACTGTTTTACAACTATCTTAAATTTAGCAGCACACTATTTTGTTATGTTCACAAATTTTGGGGGTCTGGAATTTAGACAGAGTATGGCAGGGATTGCCTGTTTCTGCTCCACAATGTCTCGGGCTTCAGTCGGGGAGACTCATATACCTGGGAGCAACTTGAACAGCTGGGCACTAAAATCATCTGAAATGTCTTTACTCATATGTCGGATGCCTGAGCTGGAATGCCTCAAAGGCTGGGCTGTTGACTAGTGCATCTACACTTGACCTCTCCTTGTGTGTTGGGCTTCCTCACAACATGGTGGAACCAGGGTAATCATGCTTCTTACATGGCAGCTCAAGGCTCTAAAAATGTGTATCCAGTCAACAAGGCAGAAACAGCATGCCCTTTTAGGACCTGGCCTTGGTAGTCACATAGTATCACTTTCATTGAATTCTATTGGTCAAAGAAGTCACAAGACTACTCACTTTCAAGGTAGGGGACACAAACCCCATCTTTCATGGGAAAAGTATCAAAGAAGTTGTGGCCATGATTTAAAACCACTGCAACAACGTAAACTATTATATATAGAATGGATAAACAACGAGGTCCTACTGTATAGCACAGGGAACTACATTCAATATCCTGTGATAAACCATAATGGAAAAGAATATAAAAAAGAATATATATATATATATATATATGTATCTGAATCACTTTGCTGTACAGCAGAAGTTAACACAACGTTGTAAATCAACTATATTTCAAAAAAAAAAAAACCCAACACACCTAGTGAATATTGCCCCCTTCAAAGTGGGCACCAACTGAATACTGTCTCCTTCAAAGTGGTCCCACTGGGATACTATGTAACTGACCCAGTGCTACCATCCTTGCTTACAGCTTTCTAGGGTGTCCTTTTGGAAATCCAGCTAGACTCTACTGAATATCCTTTTGACTTACTGGTGCTGGTGAGTCTTTAAAGGTGGATTTGATTTGGGGGAAATCCAGTGATGGAGGTGGATGGTTAACTGAACATTCATCAAACATTTTGTGAACTACCAGTATGTGCTGGGCACTAGGGAGAGACACATCAATATATAGTTCATTTTTTAGTTAAAAACTACCAGACTTGAAGTGTGACACCCCCCCACCCCACCCCAAATCTAACCAGATTGATTGTCTGGTATGTCTAGCAAATGTTCATGAAGGTACTTTCCCCAAAGGAGCACATTCAGCACCACTTATATTTTGGGCAATAGTCGTGCCCCCGTTCCACCCCACGTCTTTGAAGGAAAGCCATCATGTGAATAGGTAAATTCTGGTGTGTTTGTTTAAAAGATCATCTCCCATTTTCTAAATCATAATTTTCAGGAAGGTAGTAATCTAACTGGACAAGAGCTATGACTCCATGTGCCTTTTTCTTCTGGAGTCATCCAAATGGTGGAGCTGTGTAAGGGAAAACAGGAATATGTGTTCTTCTACTCAGGCGGATCACACCAGATCTGTTTAGGTCTCCTGTTGACTGTCAGGCAGCCTTCCTGAACATAGCCTTGGGGCTTTCATGTTTCAGATATAAATGTTGTCAGGGAAGGCTTAATCACAGAAAGCCGTCTTCCTACAGACATTGGCCTTGGTGTCCGCTCCTTCTGTCCTAGAGGGCTGTTAGGTTGCCAAGGCAACCAGCAGTCCTCTGTGAAATGTTCCCAGCCTTTCCCATGAATACAGAATTTGAATCTGTAGCTTATCATCTGACTTTTTACATAAGTGCACAGTAGGTTGAAGAGGGTAATTTCCACCTTGAAAACTAATTGATAGCCTAGAGACCAGGCCAGTAAACAGGGCACACAGGGATGGCAAACCCCACACTTCCCCACCCTAAAAATGATTGCCATCTCTGTGGTTTTCATGGGAGCTCAAGCTCTCTCACATTTTGTATCTGACTTGCCCAAAGACCCATGTCTGTGAAAGAACTGTTTAATTTGGGTATCTCTTTAACTACACCAACTTATCTCCTTCCTTCTTTTAAATGCCATAGAGTGGTCCAACTAATGTCCTGAGTATCAGTCCTAAATGAAATGGAGTCACAGGAAACAAAAAACTGGAAGAGCCAAGACATGTGCTTTTCTAAGATGGCGATCTGGCTAGCACATTAGCCTGAGCTCTTGACCTGTATGATGCTTCTAGAAAAAAGGTGTATCATTGTGCTAAGAGCACTGGGCTGAGAATGAGAGTCATGGCCTTCTCTTACTGCATGACAATCTCATCTGAACCTCAGACACATCATCAATAAGATGGGAATCATAACAGACTTCACAAGGTTGCTTTAAAAGTCCTTTGTGGGAGGGCCTCCCTGGTGGCGCAAGTGGTTGAGAGTCCGCCTGCCGATGCAGGGGATACGGGTTCGTGCCCCGGTCTGGGAGGATCCCATATGCCGCGGAGCGGCTGGGCCCGTGAGCCATGGCCGCTGAGCCTGCGCGTCCGGAGCCTGTGCGTCCGGAGTCTGTGCTCCGCAACGGGGGAGGCCACAACAGTGAGAGGCCCGCATACCGCAAAAAAAAAAAAAAAAAAAAAAAAAGTCCTTTGTGGGCCTCCCTGGTGGTGCAGTGGTTGAGAGTCCGCCTGCCGATGCAGGGGATACGGGTTCGTGCCCCGGTCTGGGAGGATTCCATATGCCGCGGAGCGGCTGGGCCCGTGAGCCATGGCCGCTGGGCCTGCGCATCCGGAGCCTGTGCTCCGCAACGGGGGAGGCCACAACAGTGAGAGGCCCGCATACCACAAAAAAAAAAAAAGTCCTTTGTAATATTTGATGCAGTCTACAGATATTTTTTTAAAAACCTCTAAGATTGTTCACTTTAAAAACAGTGTTAACCAATATTTTCCAAGTAAAAAACAAAACAGGAAACCCCCAAATTATTTTTACAACTTAAGTCAAGGACAAGATGGTTGAGATTCTCACAGATCTTGAACAAACTACCATCCTCTGAATATCAGAATCAGAAACTAAAATGCAGAGATTGATCCATAGGAATTAAGTATCTGTGAAACAGGAGGGAAGGAGGCAGGGCACAACCTCTGAAGGAATGACACAGCCCGAGGACATGACATGAACTGATTAGACCCCAATGGGTCCAAGATGGTGGACAAGTCAACTTCCACTAGACCGTGAGCCTCAGTATACGCCCACATCAGCAAGCTAGATGACACACCCACAGGAGCCATGACAGTTCCAAGACACCATAAGGATCAAACGTGGGCAGTGGCCCAATTCCTGGAAATCCCCGCCCCTTCCTAAAATAACTGGAATACTCCTCCCACTCATTAGCCTATGAAATTACACACCCCTATAAAAACTGACAACCCCATACCCTGGTGCCTCTCTCACCTTCTGAGATGGCCCACACTCTGTCTGTGGAATGTGTTTCTCTCTAAATAAATCCACTTCTTACCTATCACTTGGTCTCTCAGTGAATTCTTTCTGCGATGAGACATCAAGAACCTGAGCTTCATTAAGTCCTGAAACCAGGTGTGTGACCTCAGTTGGAAAACTGTGAGTTTTGGCCGGCTTTGAGTCCCAGCTGCATGGGTTCAAGTCCCAATCTGGGTTTTGGCCGGGTTAGAGTCCCAGCCACATGGGTTCAAGTCCCAATCAGGGTTTTGGCCAGGTTTGAGTCCCAGCTGCATGGGTTCGAGTTCCAATTTGAGTTGTGGCCGGGTTTGAGTCCCAGCACGTGGGTTCAAGTCCGAATCTGAAGTGCACACTTTCATCTGAGCTTTACTTACTATGTGGGGGCAGCCCAGGAGCTGGCTTAGACTTTATTTGGCAATAAGCAAACCAGGTTACATACGCCTTTAGACACTGGACACAGAGCACAAAGAGAGGAAGGCATGTGTGCAAAGCAGACTCCTTAAACAATTTTGAATTAGGTGAATCTATAACACAGTCTGGAAGATCTCAAGCAAACTATTTTCTTTATTGAGGGGAAAAAACTCTGCACAAGAAGACTAACATTACCAGCCCACTTGAATGCACTTAAGAAATACAAATACCTCCTTAGGTCAAAAGAGTCATAGCTGTCCCTTGGATATAGAATGAAAAATTAAAGATTTTTTTTTTTTTTTTTTGCGGTACGCGGGCCTCTCACTGTTGTGGCCTCTCCCGTTGCGGAGCACAGGCTCCGGACGCGCAGGCTCAGCGGCCATGGCTCACGGGCCCAGCCGCTCCGCGGCATGTGGGATCTTCCCAGACTGGGACACGAACCCGTGTCCCCTGCATCGGCAGGCAGACTCTCAACCACTGTGCCACCAGGGAAGCCCTAAAGATGTTTAAAAATTAAGTTCATTTACTATGCAACGTTCTCATGTATATTTTTCCTGGCAAGTAAGGTGAGGTCACTTAGCATCCTGACTTCAAGGTTCCTCCTCCTCTCCCCAGCTTCTCAATACTGGACTGCCCAAGGGTCTTGGTTCTCCTTTTTTGTCTATATTTTCATTTCCTTGGTGATCTCACGTAATCCATGGCTTTAAATACCGTGCATTTTTCCTATGCTGACAGCATCCAAATGTATATCTCCAGCTCAGACCTCTCTCCTAAATGCCAAGCTGAGATGTATCCACTTGGATGTCAAGGAGAAATTTCAAAGTTCACATGTTGAACACTGCTTCTACCCTTAGCACTCCCACATCCCAGTTAGTGGCAACTCCATGTTCCAAATGCCAAATACATTATTTTATTTATTTATTTATTTATTTATTTGCTTACTTACTTACTTATTTATGGCTGTGTCAGGTCTTAGTGGTGGCACACGGGCTCAATTGCCCCGCGACATGTGGGATCTTAGTTCCCCGACCAGGGATCGAACCAACATCCCCTGCATTGGAAGGTGGATTCTTAACCACTGGACCCGACCAGGGAAGCCCCCTGCCAAATATATTCTTGACTCCTTTATGTCACACACATCACGCAGCCACTAGGAAGTCGTGTTGGCTCTACCTTCAAAACAGACCACGAATCTAAACACTTCTCACTACCTTCCCCATTACGGCTCTAGTTCATGCTACTGCCCTCTCTCTCCTCAGGCACTGCTACCTCCTCCTCCTGGGTATCCCTGCATCCATCCTGTAGTCTACCATTGACACAGTGTACATTTATTTTCAACACATAAGTTAGATCATGTCACTTCTCTGTTCAAAATTCTCCGATGGTTCCTCATTTCACACCGAGGAAAAGCCGAAGTCTTTATGATCGCCTGTATGTAAGACGCTAAGATCGGTTCCCATTACCTCCCTGAGCTCATTCCCCTGCCACTAACAGCCTCCTCACACCCGAGAATATGCCCCTCTTTTCTATGGTGTAAGCTCTGTGAGGCAGGGAGCTTGGTATGTGCTGTTCTCTGTCGCATCCTAAACTCACGTTATGGAGCTTGGCGTGGTAGCAGACTGCTCAGTAAGCATTTGCTGAATGGATGCGTGAATTCTCAGGCATCCCTTGAAAACAGGGCAGGAGGGTGAATATCCTCACCTCTTTGACTCCAGAGCAGGGCTGGGCAACCTATAGCCTTCAGGCCCAAATCAAGCCTGCCACCTGTTTTTGCAAATAAAGGTTTACTGTAACCATGGCCAAGCCCATTTGTTTTCATACTACCTGTGGCTGCTTACCCACACACTGTACCAGCAGAGTTGAGTAGTTGCTACGGAAAATGTATGGTCAACAAAGCCTAAAATATATACTACCTTGTTCTTTACAGAAAAAGTTTGCTGTCCCTTGATCTAGAGGGTGCAAACTGAAAGGGAGAATTCAGCTACTCCTTGCTGTTCATGCAAAAATCCAGCCACCAAACCCAAAGAATGAAACACTCAGATTTGGGTGGCCAGTCAGTAGGTAAGTACCATACAAATTCCACAACCTCACTTTGGGGGAATGGCTAGCCTAGAAATGCTCCTATCCCACACACAGGCAGTATTCGGTCTGTCAAGGCGGCAAAAAGTAGCCCTGTCTGCCCACACACATCACTAATGGGAAGATGAGGGAAGTTAGTCTATTTTTTTACATCTACATCCATTAATGTCTCAAGAGTTGAAAATTTTCCTGTAACTGCCTATTTTTAATCATGTTGCCACAGAAAGGTCATTTGTATCACATGCTTTGACTCAAAGACACATTTCATTTCCTTAAAATAGAGTCAGCTATCATCCACCTTGAAGACAGGGCTGCTCAGAACCCTGCCTGGCACAGTGCGTGGGCTGGGGGCTCAGCAGGTGCTGCTCCGGGATACAAACACCTGTGCCTGGAAGAGGCGAAGGGGGACTGTGGGACCCTGTCTGAAATGAGCCCGTCCAGCAGGCGGGTCCTGGCTGGAGGGCTTCCTTGGGAAGTTGTCATGGCCACAGCATGACTCAGGTTTGGGACTGCTGTGGGCCTGTCCCGGCTTCCCTGGGGACTCCTGGGATGTGGAAGGACTCTGTATACAGGAGGCGACTGAGAACTGGGCAAAGTCTAGATTATACCCTTGGTAATGGCTAGAATCACACCAACCTTCGGAGTAGCCGTGACCCCGGACCCATGAGATGTGGAATTTTGCTGCCTTTGCTCTAGTCACTGGGGAAAAATATTCTTACTTCTCCACTCCTCAGGCAGAACTGTCCCATGGGCTGGGGTCCTCCCTTAAGGAGAAAAATAAAAATCTGCAACGTGAATAAGAGAAGGCTGCTGAGAAATGGAATATTTCCTATCCTATCAGTAAACAAAGGATGTCACAGTCGTCAGCGATTGCAGCCCTCCAGTGTGAGCTGGTAAGCTCTGAGGGAATTCAGGAAGGAAAGAATACCTGCCATCTAGCAGCCATCAGACTGCAGCCACTCCTTACCATGAGCCCTGAGGAAACTCAGGAGGTGAAAACACAGGATACTGGCCCCAGATAGCTGAGGTACGTATCAAAGGAATGATTTCAGTGAGCCCAGACTCTTGTGTCTTCCTGTACATACAAAAGCGCTAAATTCCTTAACTTGGGATATCTGGCTTTCTTTAATTAACAATAATCTTGTGATGTTCCAACTACCTGCCCTTTGCTGCAAAGCTCCCACATAACCTGGCTCCCCGCTCACCTCCTCGGAGCAGCTCTCTCAGAGTTACTTGAGATGCTGCCTCCTGGGCTTGAAGTCCTAAGAATTCGCACCAAATAGGATATAACTCTCAGCTTTTAGGTTGTGCATATTTTTTAAGTCGACATTGCGGGGTGGGGGGGGATCAATCAATCAAGTGGTCCCCAAAGACGGTGCCCGACCGTCACTTTGTAAAACAAAACAAAACTCACTAGAATTCAATGCAAGGTGAGGACCTTCATTCAGAGGTAAATTCCACCTGATAGCCACGGAAAACGCCAGATTGAAAGTTGATTTGAGGAACACTCAGAATTGTTTGCATACTAGTAAGACAAGCCTTGATCGCAGCAACAGATTTCTGAGTTCAGGTCCCTCTAGGTGGTGACGGGATCTTTATTCTTTGGAGAATGTTAAGACCTGGTTGGTTCTGTTAAGACTTTGGTTTAAGCTTATCCAAATCCAGAGAGCTGGGTTGGAGAAACCTCTAAACTTCTCTCCATGATTCCAGGAATGATTCAAGTGAAAAGGAAATTCAAGGAGAAAGAACAGGCTGAGGGCTGTGGTGGATCTCTAGCCTCAGCCTCCCAGCTCCCTGCCCTGGAGCCTACGTCTCCCCAGGGGACGAATCAAGACCCAAGTGGCTACTGCCATTGTGATTAACAGCATTACTTACTTAGAGACGGCTTATCTTCTAACAGGAACGCTGGGGAACCAGAGGTGCTTCAGCAGAACATTTCAAAGGCACCTTGGACTAGACCTTTGCCAGGTGGCTGTCTCTTTTCCTCAGCTTGGATGAAGGGAGACGAATGAGGGGAAATAACTCAGTGGATGATTCTTTCTTGGATGCATTACCTGAAAGTCAAGAAGGGAATAATCCTGAGGCTCTGTTCTGACTACTTTTCAGGCTCCACCAGGAAATAATAAGAATTCACAATAATCTACTAATTGACACAAAGGAAAGTTATTTCGTTGTGAGCCTGGAGTTAGTATTGTTAAGTAATAGTGAAACAGTGCACCTCAGATTGGGACTTGAACCCACCTGGCTGGGACTCGAACCCGGCCAAAACCCACAGTCTTCCAACTGAGATCACACACCTGGTTTCAGGACTTAATGAAGCTCAGGTTCTTGATGTCTCATCGCAGAAAGAATTCACTGAGAGACCAAGTGATAGGTAAGAAGTGGATTTATTTAGAGAGAAACACATTCCACAGACAGAGTGTGGGCCATCTCAGAAGGTGAGAGAGGCACCAGGGTATGGGGTTGTCAGTTTTTATAGGGGTGTGTAATTTCATAGGCTAATGAGTGGGAAGAGTATTCCAGTTATTTTAGGAAGGGGCGGGGATTTCCAGGAATTGGGCCACTGCCCACGTTTGATCCTTATGGTGTCTTGGAACTGTCATGGCTCCTGTGGGTGTGTCATCTAGCTTGCTGATGTGGGCGTATACTGAGGCTCACGGTCTAGTGGAAGTTGACTTGTCCGCCATCTTGGACCCATTTGGGTCTAGTCAGTTCATGTCATGTCCTCGGGCTGTGTCATTCCTTCAGAGGTTGTGCCCTGCCTCCTTCCCTCCTGCTTCAATAGAGTTTACAACATGTACAGAGTAAGTCACCAAACACTGTGAGGGGAGAAAGTAGAAAAGACCCATGAGGGAATACGCACAGGGATACATAGATAAGTCTTCTTTTTTTAAATTAATTAATTTATTTATTTGCCTGCACCGGCTCTTAGTTGCGGCACATGGGATCTTTAGTTGCGGCATGTGGGATGTTAGATCCCTGACCAGGGATCGAACCCGGGCCCCCTGCATTGAGGGTGCGTGGTCTTAGCCACTGGACCACCAGGGAATTCTCTCTATTTTTAAATAAGGTGTTGAAGTGTTAGTTGCCTTTGACCTCAGGAAAAATACCCATACACAAAGTCACGTAGCATTTGGGCCTGAAACTAGGGTCCTCACATGATTACTTGAATGTACCCCATCGCCTTCAACACCACAAGGGCAAGACTGCTACAGACTCTGCTGCCTGTGGGGGGCGCCTCCTCACTCCTGGGAAGGTCACTGGCCCTCAGAGAAGGCCACCATAGCATTCAATATGAGCCTTTTTTAAGGAATGGTGGCCTCTCCTAAAGACATCTCTCCCTTCAGCGCCACCTTGTTTCTGTGCCCCCCCCAGGTATTGATACATCTCGTCCAGCCCAGGTGCCAGAACCTTCTCTGGGGAAACCCAGCCCCTCCCCTAATGCAAAGGGAGTCCCTGTCCCTTTGGAATCTGGCAAACACAGCCGCCTGGGGCTGTGGCCACCTACTGGTGTGCTTCTGCTGGCTTCCAGGCGGCTGGGAAGAAGCTAAGGAAGAGGATGGGGCCTGTGGAGGACTTACTTCCAAACCAGGCTCTCCACCAACAACCAGTGCTGCTGGCTGCCTCTGAAGTTTACCTCGTTACTGTGAGAACTTCCTTCTTCGGAAAGTCACACCGTTCAGTCTCACAGGAGGAAGGGACATATCTCTAATTAACATGACTTGTACCTACTGTGCCCATTTTAATTTCAAAACACACTCCCTTCCTTCCAATTATCGGAGGTTCCTCTGTCTGAGTCCTCTGAAAGGCAGGCCCCAGCCCAAGACGGTAGGGGCATGTGGTCTCGGTTTTCCCACCACATAGGACTTTCTGTTTGTGTCTGGTGTCTCCTGACCGCACCCGGTTTGCCCTGAGTCCTGCGCTGACCTACAGGACGCAGGGCTGCCTGACTTCAGACTGTCTTCCTGGGTCTGGCTCCTGTCAGCTCCGTGCTGAGGTTTCTCCCCTGTGAGGCTGTCAGCTCCACCAGTCTCCTCAAGAACAAGCCTGCAAACAGTGCAGTGGGCATGCAGACCCTGGATGTGGGTGAGGGCAGGAGAGGCCGGCAGCCGCCTTGGCTAGAGAAGAACGGAGGCCCCCTCTCACCTCCTCATCTAGGCTGGGGTGGGGCTACCCCCTCCCAGACTCAGATGTGACTGGAATCTTGGTACCTTTGAGCTGGAAGAAAACTTTGCTCATGAGTGAGTAAACCAAAGCCCGCAGCTCAGGTCAAAGAGCTGAACTTGGCCTCTTGACTCTCAATCCACACTCTTTCCACTGCAGTGAACTGCCTCAAGCTTTCATTTCTGGTCAATTAATCTCTTCATTCTAAACTCTTCAGGCTCCCAGAAGGGAGAAAAATTTTCCAGTGGGTCCTCCGGAAGGGGTGGGGGGAGTTGGAGAGAGGCAAGGTGGGTTTCTCCCTGCTCTATGCTAACCCCTGAAGAGCTCTTCTAAAGTGACCATCTCTGAGCCTGGCCCCAGCTCCCTGGCATCTCACACCTACCGTCCTAAGCTGGCGGCCTGGGAGCATTTCCCAGGTCTTGGCCACTGTCCCTGGAGGAAGTGGGGCTTCATAGCTGGTGAGATAACATCAGTATTAAAAACGCCTTCTTAGTGATACGCTACTTCTGTTTTCTAGAGAATGACCCGTGTGCCCTTGAGCATCTACTAATATTTTCCTTGTCTGTCCTGTGACCCACGACCTTGCGTGAACCTGGCTATGTGTTTCCTGGACTCCTGATTGCCCAGCAGATGACACCTTTGACCCACTGACCCCCTGATCTTCTGTATGTCTCTGGCCTCACTCTGGATACTCATGCTCTGACTGCCCACATCTGCCTCCAGGCCTGCTCTGTACCTGTGTCTGCCTCTAGCACAGCTCTCCCTGCCCTGCCAAGTTCTGAGACCTGGTTGATCTCTATATGGGTTTAAACTCTTAAACTCTGACCTTAAATACAGAAGCCTGAGAAACAAGCTCGTTGCTATTTTGCCCATGATTATGGAACCAGCCTGCACAAAACTTGACATGTGAAATGCAAACTTTCCAAGCAAATACACCAAGAGGTGTTTGAGATTTTTTTTTACAAAAAGACTGGAAACATTGAAAAGTTCGATTTGGAAGGGACATTGGGGCTTCCCTGGTGGCGCAGTGGTTGAGAGTCCACCTGCTGATGCAGGGGACACGGGTTTGTGCCCCGGTTCGGGAAGATCCCACATGCCGCGGAGCGGCTGGGCCCGTGAGCCATGGCCACTGAGCCTGCGTGTCCGGAGCCTGTGCTCTGTAATGGGAGAGGCCACAACAGTGAGAGGCCCGCATACCGCAAAAAAAAAAAAAAAAAAAAGTAGTGGAAGGGACATTAACAATATTTCAGTCCAGCATTTCCCAAAGTGAGTTCTAGGGAAAACAAAGGAATATACGTTCATATATTATTCAATGAAAAAGACTTCTGTGCTCAAATGAATTGGGAAGACACGACATATGACAGCCCTCTCACAGGGATTAAAAATATGTTAGCAAATTAAAGACTCTGGAAAATCCTCCCTCAGTGAAACCTCTTGAACTTTAACTCAATATTTCCCACGTTAATTTAAATATAGAACGCTCTCTTCTTCCATGCATCTTAATCCTACAGATCTAGTGTCCTGCGGATGATATGCCAGGAGATGTGGCTGAAGTGAGTCCAAACCTTCTTCCACAATGCTTCTGGAATATACATTTTTCATGAAGTGAGAAGAAAACTTGCTTTTTTATTTAAGGTAACCAATAGAGACTAGATTAACTATTCTCATTCACCACAGGGACTAGCTGGCAACCCTGGTTATCAATCATTTAAAACAGCAGCTAGCTGTCTCTGTAATTTGCATTTTTCAGGTTCCTGAGGCAGGGGTTGGGACGAGGCACTTTTGTGATCTCTTTAGGCTCTTTGGTGATAATACAAATACAGAAATAGGGAAATCAAGGTAATGTTTCTTCAAACTGAGCTTTCTTTTTTTTTTTTTAATTCAAAATCTATCCTGGCAAATGCAAATTAAAGCAATGAGATACCATAGATACCATTTCGCATCTACTAGAATGGCTAAAGACAACAACAAATACCAAGTGCTGGCAGGGATGAGGAGCAACTAATTAGAAGCCTCATACGTTGCTGATGTGAATGCAAACGGTGCAGCCTCTTTGGAAAACAGTTTAGTAGTTTCTCATAAGGATAAACATTCACTTACTATATGACTCAGCCGTTCCTAAGTATTACCCCAGAGAAATAAAAACTTATGTTCACATAAAAATTCGTTTGCAAACATTTATAGAACCTTTCTTCATAAACTTATGTTCACATAAAAATTCATATTCAGGGCTTCCCTCGTGGCTAAGTGGTTAAGAATCCACCTGCCAATGCAGGGGACATGGGTTTGAGCCCTGGTCCAGGAAGATCCCACATGTCACGGAGCAACTAAGCCCGTGAGCCACAACTACTGAGCTCGCATGCCACAACTACTGAGTCCGTGTGCCACAACTACTGAAACCTGCGCACCTAGAGCCCGTGCTCCACAACAAGAGAAGCCACTGCAATGAGAAGCCCGCACACCACAACGAAGAGTAGCCCCCGCTCACCGCAACTAGAGAAAGCCCACGCACAGCAATGAAGACCCAACGCAGCCAAAAATAAATATTAATTAATTAATTTTAAAAATTCATATGCAAATATTTATAGAACCTTTCTTCATAATTGCCAAACACTGGAAACAACCTAAATGTCTATCAACAGGTGAATGTATAAACAAACTCTCATAAATACATACAATGGAATACACCCCAGTAATAAAAAGGAATGAAGTTTTGATAAATACAACTTCTCCGGGGCTTTGTGCTGAGGGAAAAAACAAAACAAAACAGAAACTAATCTCCAGAGGTCACAGACTATATGACTCAATTTATACAACTTCTTGAAATGAGAAAATTGTAGAGATGGAGAACATGTTAGTGGTTGCCATGGGTGAGGAATGGTGGGAGGGGCCGGGGGAAGGGGGTGGCTATAAAGGAGTTGCACTAGGGAGGTCTCTGTGGTGTTGGGATAGCTCTGTATGTTGGTTGAGGTGGTGGTTACACAAATCTGTGCCTGTGATAAAATGGCAAACATTGTATCAAGTCAGTTTCCTGCTTCTGATCTTGTACTATAGTTTTGCAACATGCACCCACTGGAGGAAACTGGTTGAGGGTATCGGGGACCCCTTGGCACTATCTTTGCAACTTCCTGTGACCCTATTTCAAAATGAAAAGTTTATAAACACACATATATACGCACATGCATCCATGCACACACATATATGATACACACAATAACATGGATAAATCTCAAATACATTATGCTAAGCAAAGGAAGCTAGGCACAAAAGGCTGCATGCATTCTGAATGATTTCATTTATACGACATTCTGGAAAAGGCAAAACTATAGGGGTGGAGAACAGATTAGTGGTTTCCAGGGATTACATGGGAGGCAGCAAGGGGGAGTTGGGGATGATGAGACTGTTCTGTATCCTGATTTCTCTGGGGTCACATGAACCTAGACATGTGTTAAAACGCATGGAACTGCACATCAAGAAAATGTTACTGTTTGTAAATTTTTAAATAAATGTTAAAAAATAAATTGTCAGTAAAAGACAGAAATTATAATTTCTATTCCAAGAAACTATTGTGATTGCTTTTGCATAAATTACACATCTGGTTTTCACAATGTAAATGTTCATAGTGACACTACCCAAAGGGGAAACACATTCCCTGAGACTGTGTGATTAAGTAGAGTTATCTTTGCATGCATTTAATCTCTTCAGTGTTTTAGATTTTAACAATACAAATGAGAAGCTTTGATGGCTTTTGGTTTATTGACCAGCCAGCTCAAATTACAGCTGGGTGTTTACCAAAGCTTGAATGATTATACCATGAAATTAAAGTCTGAACAGGGTATGGGAAAGCTAACCTAAAACCAAAAGAGAGTTTTGGGGAAAAAAAGAAAGGAAGGAAGGAAGTGGGGGGGGAGAGGGAGAGAGAGAGAGAGAGAGAGAGAGAGAGGGATGAAAGAAAGAAAGAAAGAAAGAAAGAAAGAAAGAAAGAAAGAAAGAAAGAAAGAAAGAAAGGGAAAGGGAAAGAGAAAAAGAAAGAAAGAAGGAAGGAAAGAAAGAGAAAAAGAGAGAAGGGAAGAACTCAGGTGTACATTCCATATTTAGCAGTTGATTCTTTGGACTCATTGGGAGATTTGGAACGTAATATGTTTGCTCTCCACCGCACCCCTGAGAGTCTCTCCCAGCAAGTTTATTTACTCATTGCTTAACTTCTGTGGAACGCTTTCTCACCTGACTATATCAACAACAGGATAAGACTAGAGGATAGGCAACCAGAGCTGAATCAGTGGGACAGGTGACTGATAGATCAACAACTGTGAATTTCAAGTCACCGCTCTTGTGCTCAGGTATTTTCTTCGTGTAATTTTTGGCTTGGTTCCACATCAGAAAGTTTAAACACTGAAGTTTAAACAGCTTTTAAGAAAAATCTTTTGATGTCCAATCATCTTTTCGTAGTTCTCAAGATTTCTTTCTCAGCATCATGACATATAAACATTAAAAACTGAAATCCCCAGCTGGTGTTTAGTCACGAATAAAAATGGAATTTCAGCTCTGGCTTGTGCCTTCTCCCACCTCTGGGCAGGTGCTGCTTCCCCTTCTCTCTGTGTCTATCACACCAGTGCTAAGCTTCTCTTCACATTTAAAAATGGAAATTTCTGACTCTGAGCTCAAAGCGTCTCAGACGATGTTGGTGGGAATTGAGCTTTAAAATACTTATCACTTAATTTCCTTTACTATTATAGCTCAGAGAGGCATGCCATGTGGGCCTTTTGCTGTTTGTTTCCATTTCTAAACTTTTTATTAAAGTAATAAAAGCACGAATTTTAAAGAGTCTAATAGTTCTACAACGTTTGTTTTGACAAACAATAGTTCCCCCACCAACTCTTCTCAGAAGAACCACTTGCGAGCGTCTAAGCTGAAGCTTTTGGTATTGACCTCTACATCTCTAAATAAAACGCTCACGTATTGCTTTTGAAGGGTAGCAGGATAAAACGCCCCAAAAGATGCTGCTTTGGTGTATTTGTTATTTTGAGCTGTAAACACTTGAAAAACAGCAATGAAGGGAGGGGCTTTCTCCGAACTCCCTTATCTGCCTAAAGACAGACCCTCCAAAAAGAACCAATGGTCACAGATCCCCTCCGGGAGTTTCATCAACCAGGGAAGAGGGACTCTTGTCACCAGAAAGGAGACTAGAAGTTGACACCACACCCAGACACACGTTGTCACAAACTATCGCACCTTCCGTCTACTCTTCCAAAGGCCCATTCATTGTCCTAAATATCACTTACTCTCCCCTCAGAGGCCCAAATCCCCACTCCCCTTCCCCTACGAAGATGGCAGTTAAGTTTGAATTCTAAGGCACTTGGGGAGTTTCTCTGTATATCTTCCACGCAAACATGAGGTATACATATTAATAAACTTCTATTTGTTTTTCTTTGTTAATCTTTTAGAACAGAGGTCTTAGATAACAGCTCAGAAGAGTAGAGGAAACATTATTTTTCTTACCACAGAGTTTCCCTGATTTTTCACTTTCAGGCGTTATCTATTGACTTACCACTTTGCAAGCTAGGAAGAGATCTGGCTCTCTCCCCTCCCCAGACCCCCATGAAACACACACGCCCTTCCCATCCCCTTATCTTGCCAACACAGTAATATCGTAAGTTTTGTTAGATCTTTTTTTCGGTGTTTATATCTTTACAACCACGTAAATGCTACACTGAACAAAGTCTTGTAATAAACTACAATGACTTTTCCGATCCTGAACAACTTTTTATTTCCCTGGATAATAATTTTGTTATGATGATGATGGGGATTAGCGCTTATCACAAATTCAAACACAAAGTCTCACTGAATTACATAAACATCCACCCTCTCAAGATATTTGGAACATCACATATTTCATCAATTTGGCCTTCCTGAAGAAATATCTCCCTCACTCTCTGACAGGCTCCAGTCTGAACTGTTTGTTCCCAACAACTGGGGTAGAACCACCATCCGGGGATTTTCCGTCACCATCTTCCTGGGGGTTCCCTTCACTTCACTCTTGTGTTGGATCTCCTTTTTCCTGGATCTTGTGTCTTCTTCCTTGGTTTACTCCCTTGTTTTGGCAAAACATATCCTTTATAGCTTCCTCATAAAGACACGTGGGAAATACAAGTTTTGAAACATTGTCTTTCTAGAAATGTCCTTATTCAGTCCTCATGCATAATTGATGTTGTGCCTATGCATAGAATTCTAAGGTAGGAGCCATTTTTCTTCAGAGTTTTGAAGGCATTGCTTTATTGTCTTCTAGCCTCTGGTATTACTGCTGAGAAACCTGATGACATTTTAATCTGATCCGTCCATCCTTTAATCGTCTAAGAGCTTCTCTTTAGCCCAGGAGTTCTAAGGTCTCACCATGACACACCTTGGTTTGTGTCTGTTTTCCTCCCTGCGTGTCTGCCTGGAAACGTACCATTCTAACCTGAAAAACAGTTTTGGATTATTTTGTCAATGATTTCTTCCACTCCAGTTTGTCTGTTCTCTCTTTCTGAATCTCTTATTATTTAGATAATGTGACCTCCTGGATTAGTCTTCTATTTTTTACTTTTTCTCTTTCACATAGCTTTTGGGTTTTTGCTCTACTTTTTGGAAGAGTTCCTCAGTTTTATCTTCCAATTTATAAAATTTCTATTATCATGCTTCTGAATTTGTTTAAAGCTCCTTTTTCTTCAAAAGTTCTGGTTTTATACCATTCAGCTACTGTTTCAAGGTTGAAATGTCTTTTCTTGTATCCTGGAAGATACTACCCAACCCTGATTTTTTTTTTTTTTAAGCTTCTGTTCTTTGAATATCTGTTGTTTTCATGTTGCTTTTATTATGTTGGTTTGTCTTGGTCTGGATCTTTCACATCAGGGTTCTCCTCACATGTGGTAAATCTTGACCATATGGTCATAAGAGTGATATGTGGCAGGGGCTTATCAACAGTGAACTTCACCCTAGAGTGGTCTGGCTGAGTTGTTTCATTGGGAAACTCATCATCAGTATCTCTAAGACTTTCTTCTTGGGCTGGTCAGATTCCCAGAGGACTTTTACAGTCTCATACCTGGAGGACAAAGGCCTGGCTGCCAGTATGCTCAAATATCATCATATGAATGATAGACTAATCCTTCTGAAAACGTTATGGTGTCTATAAATTAGGCAGCCTGATGTAGTAGAGCTCTGGATTGAGAGTTTGAAGTCTGAGTTCTACTAACATTTTGGCTATAATCTACCTGGTGACCTTGAGCACATCCCTTTATATCTTGGAGGCTCAATTTTCTCATCTAAAACATGAGTGCCACTTCTCAACTTTAATGTACATGAAAATTGACATTGCTATGTTCTGGGTCCCACCTCCAGCGACTCTAATTTGGTTCTTCTGAGATGAGGCCAAGAACCTGCATTTCTAAGAAGCAACTTGAGTGATTCTGATACAAGTGGGCTGGCGACCACACCAAATGGAGCATCGATTTAGACCTTTGTTTATGTATTCAACCAACATTTATTGAGCACCTCCTAAATGTTTTAGGAGCTGGAGAAGCAAGAAGGGCTCTGCTCTCTAGATTTTACACTCTCGTGGGGGAGACAGCCAAAAATACATACATAAATAGATAAATAGCACCATACAATACTAGTGATAACTACTGCGTAGAAAAAGAAATGAAGCCTAGGGACAGAGGAGGGTTGGAACAAGCAGTCGAGCCTTCCAGCTGAAAGACGATCGACTCACCTAGCATGTGCACACCACAGTGTCCAAACAGCAAGTTGTATTAGACACTTGTCCTGGCCCGATTGCTTCTAGAGGCCACGAATGACACCAAAGAAGTGTGGAATGCAGCTGGCTGCTTATTCTTCAGCAAACTCCCGCTGTCACTGGCAAGCAAGCAGCAAACAATTCCAGAAAATGTGCAATTATGTGCTTCACAGTGTGCTGCTGATTCTAAGTGCAGTGGAATTTTCCAAGGATGGGGATCAGCCTGGGCTGAAGTGGTTAAAGAAGCTTCTTGGAAGACGGTTCTGAGACAGCACTCAGAAGGTGTGTTGATTTGAGAGATGGAAACCAGTACCCCAGGGGGCTTTATAAAGATTTTTAGATTGTTGATGAGGTTGGCAAAGATGTTCAAACCTAGAAAGGTTTGATACCTGCAGCTGTCAAAGGAGAAGCACAACCTTGGAGGAAAAGCAGGGATGTAATCTACAAATGATAAATGTAATTAACACTGCTGTATGTTATATATGAAAATTGTTAAGAGAGTAAATCCTGTGTGTCCTCATAACAAGGAAAATTTTTTTTCTTTTTCTTGAATTTTATATCTATACGAGATGATGGATGTTCACTAAACTTATTGTGGTAATTACTTCATGATGTATGCAAGTCAAATCATTATGTTATTCACCTTAAACTTAACCAGTGCTGTATGTCAATTAGACCTCAATAAAGCTGGAAGAAAAAAATTTTAATAAATAAATAAAATTTTAATAAATAAATAAAAATTTAAAAGGAGAAGCACAACCTTGGAGAAAAAGCAGGGGACACAAGCTTTCACCTTGCCTTAGCCACAGATTAATTTTAGGGCCTTGGGCATATCATTTAATCTCTCTGATCTTTAATTTCTTCACTCATAAAAGAGGGATAATAACTTATGTCAACCTCTCCCACGGGCATAGGGTAAGAGGAAAAAGGAGCTGATAGCTGGGAACACAGTTAGGATAATAAAGAATAGTTGGAAGAAGGCTATTATTAAGTATGATCTTTAGGATTTTACAGCTCACAATTGGAAATCTCTCTGTAACTGCACCATGGAGAGTCTTGAAGCTATGAACTCCCTGTGGGCGCCTTACCTTCAAACCCATCAGATTCCATGGATACTAAACCCAGTTTTTATGGTTTTATCTTCCACTATATAGATTTAATATTCACCACCGGCTTAGATCCCTGTATCTCCTTCCAAGCAGCCCCTGACTCACTGCTTGGGGTGGCCTAGGCACGCAGGAGAATAGGGACCCAAGATACCTGCTCTGACTTAAGCTACATAAAAATGGAATACATGGCACACTTTAAAATCAGATTTTCTCGTATTTTGAGCACAAGATCAAATCTGTAATTTGTGATCAGCCCAGGGCTCTGGGTCTCCCACTGGACCATGAGGAGTGGGTGGGTGGAGGGCCACACGCGGCACATCTTCCATGAGCATCAGCTTTGGTTCATGGAAGGGAACTTTAAATCTCATTATCATATTAAGTGAAACATGCTTAACTTGGTATCTTTGGTCTCACGAGCCTGTGTCTAAAAAGGAAATTATAATCCTCTTTTAATACTAAAATTACGATGTCATGAGCTCACACCAGGAATTTCTAAGAGTTCCCAAGGGCACTGCCTCACATACTCTAGGACATATTACTTTGCTTTTTCTACCCTTACCCTCTGTTTCTTCAAGTTGTTGCCATAATGGAGCCTCTGATCTCTACAGTTCCGGGAGATATCTGCCCCTTTGGGCCCAGCTGTCCTTAGCTGGTGGCCACCACTGCCACCCACACTCAGACTCATGGAAAGGACAGTCCCCTCACTCACTCCCTGCAGCTCAACTGAGCTGGTGTGCTGTGAGCCTAGGGGTAACTGAAGGGCCACACAGAGGTGACGCGCCTGCACTGGAAGGGTTTAGCGGTCGCCCCCACCAGACTTGGTCACCCTCACGATCACCATTCTGCCCTCAGCAGGCTTCGTGGGGCACAGGGCGCCATATCACCACCCACTGCCCACAGCCCACCAATTAGAATCCCCATGTGGCTCCATACCTTGGAATCGAGGTCAAATAAACCCCAGAGGAAAAAAATCCCACTTCCCCCAGTCTCAGTCCCCCTCTTTTCCTACTCTGGGATTAGACATTTTTCAGGATGACCAACAGTAGGAACATCCATTTGTTCAGAAGAAAACACTCACTCCCACCCACAAGGTCTGGTCACCACGGGCCAACACCACTCAGTAGAGTAATTAACAATGCATTTCACAAAATCCAGCCCAGTCAGTTTCTGGCGCAGTTAAGAATCAGTCCAAGAGGACAAATATTGTGTGATTTCACATACAAGGTACCTAGAGTGGTCAAATTCCTAGGAACAGAGAATAGAATGAGGGTTGCCAGGGGCTGGGGGAGGGGGCATGAGGTGTTAAGATGTAATGGGCATGAGAGTTTCACTGGGAGGAGATAAAGCTGCTCCGAATGGCGGGGATGGCTGCACAATAACGTGAATGTACTTAATGCCACATTTTAAAAAACGGTTAAGGGCTTCCCTGGTGGCGCAGCGGTTGAGAGTCCGCCTGCCGATGCAGGGCACACGGGTTCGTGCCCCGGTCCGGGAGGATCCCACATGCCGCGGAGCGGCTGGGCCCGTGGGCCGTGGCCGCTGAGCCTGCGTGT
Organism: Mesoplodon densirostris; assembly: GCF_025265405.1. Lineage (NCBI taxonomy): Eukaryota > Metazoa > Chordata > Mammalia > Artiodactyla > Ziphiidae > Mesoplodon > Mesoplodon densirostris. The sequence continues at coordinate 13,143,771 of NC_082680.1, forward strand.
CCGGAACCTGTGCTCCACAACAGGAGAGGCCACAACAGTGAGAGGCCCGTGTACCGCAAAAAAAAAAAAAAAAAACGGTTAAAATGATAATTTTTTTTGAATTTTAGAATTTTATTTATTTTTTTATATAGCGGGTTCTTATTAGCCATTTTATACATATCAGTGTATATATGTTAATCCCAATCTCCCAATAAAATGATAATTTTTATGTTATGTATATTTTACCACAATTTAAAAAAAAGAATCGGCTCAGGTTGCACTGTGCCAGTCGGCCAGTTCTTGTCACCGTTTCCTTCCAGCGTGAGGTGACATGGAGACCAGGCCCTCGGGGCAGAGCCCAGCTCTCCTGTGAGCATGATTGGACTGAAAGGCATACAACCATTTCCCAAGAACAACAAATTTTTCCTGCTCAGGCTAAATCCACATTTGGAGAGAAAAAAAGTTTTCTTCTAACTCTTTAGGGGTGCAGTTGGCTGGTACTAACAACTGCCCTCAGGGCATCAGGGTCTCTCTGAGAACATTGAGCTTGTGCTTGCTTCATGGTTCTGTGACCCAAAGGCTCCTCTGGGCTGATTTTCTCAAAACAAAAAACTCTCCAGGGTATGTAGAGCCTCAGCTTCCGGTGCAGAAAACTGCTGGCAACTTTTAAATGGCAGAGTAAAACAGCCAGGCTCTATAAGCACCTGTTTACACACAGGGAGACACTGGTGCGTGATCAAAATCTGCATGGATTTGAGAGTGCAAACTTGAGTTCAAAGAAATTTTAGTCTTCCCTCTGGCTACACTCTCCTTCCTTTTTGGATTATTTGTTCTCTGGCTTTCAGCCCTCAGGAGCGTTTTTATGGAAAGGTTTGGGAATCCCGATCCAGGGTCAGCTTTGGCTGGCATTGCCTGTTTTAAGGAAGTCCCAGGTTGAAGCCCTCCTGGATGGAGGACCCACCCAGAAACCTGGGAAACACACACTGTTGAACAGCTTAATATTCTCCACTTGTACGCATTTTGATTACAGTGACTGTAAAGGGAGTTTACACAGGAAGGAACAAAGAACCACTTTTTGTGCTACAGTGAAATCTCCCAAGGAGAATTCCCCAGTGTGGTTTACAGGCCCTGCCCTGGAAGAGTGTACTGCACACCCCAGTCTGGCCTGGGAATGCCAAACCCCTCATCAGCTCTTGGTAGGCCTCAGTGGGGCTCTGGAATCCAACACACTCACCCAAGAAAAACAGAATTCCAAGATGTCGCTATGAATTACCCTAAAGTGGTCACAACAGGTTCTCTTAAGATCAGATTCTCTTAAGAAAAAATATTTGAGTGCCGATCAAACCTGGACCTAAGCTGATAGATTTTGTTTACTACCATTAAAAAGACTGTCTGCTGCCCCAACTTTCTGAGACGTTTTTGTAAGGAAATTCACTGTTATTTTGCTTGTCTGCCCAGGATCTAAACTTTGCATTTCAGAAACCTCCCCACCCCACCCCCTTACTGAGGCAAAGTTTGCCTTACACAACAAAGGAAGAAAATGCCAGAGACTCACTTCCCCAGACTCCCTTGAAGGTCAGGCAGTGACCTAGTCTCTACCCAGCAGAGGGTCCCAGCCCAGGTTTTCCACTAGAAGCTACTGATGTGAAGAAGAGGCAGAGGCAGCGTCCGCAGTGATGCTGGGTGGAGGCTGCCGCAGCTCCAGAAGCACCAGCCAGCACTCCTGGTGGCCTCTAGTCCTACCAGTAGCAGCAGAGTTTCTGCGTGTGCTTTTGGCAGTTGTTCCTGGCTGTGCAGTCTCCAAGCCTAATTCTCCAGCCTTCCTGGCCATTCTATCAGCTATTCAATATCCTTTTTCAGAAAATCCCTTTCTAGTAAAATAAACCAGAGTCACTTTCTGCTACTTAAAGCTAAAATTCCCAAATGAAGTATTCTATTTGCATTATACACAGTGCTGTGTACAAGAGAATCTTTGTTTTGTTTTACTTTATTCTTTAAAGAGTTTTTGATGTGGACCATTTTTAAAGTCTTTCATTGAATTTGTTACAATATTGCTTCTGTTTTATGTTTCGGTTTTTTTGGCCCCAAGCCATGTGGGATCTTAGCTCCTAGACCAGGGATCAAACCTGCACCCTCTGCATTGGAAGGTGAAGTCTTAACCACTGAACCACCAGAGAGGTCCCACCTTTGTTTTATTTTAGATTAAACCCTCATTTTGACACAAAACATGGAGCATACCAGGGTGCTTTTAAATTGATACTCAATTCTCTAAAAACATCAGCAGTAAGCCTATATTTCCTGAAGTGCAGGTCTTTATGGAGGAGAGGAGAGGCAGAGGAATGGACATTATAAAGAATCTGTAGTGCACAAAATATTTCCCAGTGGTCTGAGGAATCCATGTACCTAACAAAGGATACCTAAAACTCAGAGAGTGCCAGACAGTAGGAAGCTCCTAGGCCAGGGCATGCAGGACCCAGAGGGAGGATCAAGAAGGAAGAGGCTCCTGGTTCTCCTTCTTTCTCCCTCATCCATCCTCTCCCAGTGTTCCCAGAGCAGTACGTTACCCATCAGTATAAAAAGAGCAGTGGGGCCCTTGCTGGCCCCTGCAGGGACTCGTGGGAACAAGACAGAGAGTGATGCATAGGACTTGCATTCAGAACCTTTGGCCCTATGCAGCCACTATGGAAAATAGTATGAAGGGTCCTCAGTAAACTAAAAATAAAATTACCATATGATCTAGCAATCCCACTCCTGGGTATACATCCATACAAAACTATAATTCAAAAAGATATATGCACCCCTAAGTTCATAGCAGCACTATTCATAATAGCTAAGACAAGGAAACAACCTAAATGTCCATCGACAGATGAATGGATAAGGAAGATGTGGTACATATATACAGTGGAATACTACTCAGCCATAAAAAGAATGAAATAATGCCATCTGCAGCAACGTGGATGCAACTAGAGATTATCATACTAAGTGAAATAAGTCAGAAAGAGAAAGACAAATACCATACGATATCACTTATATGTGGAATCTAAAATATGGCACAAATGATCCTGTCTACAAAACAGAAACAGGCTCACAGACATAGAGAACAGACTTGTGGTTGCCAAGAGGGGGTAGAGAGGGGGAGGGATGGACTGGGAGTTTGGGGTTGGTAGATGCAAACTATTACATTTAGAATGGATAAACAACAAGGTCCTACTGTAGAGCACAGGGAATTATATCTATCTCCTGGGATAAACCATAATGGAAAAGAATATAGAAAAGAATGTGTATATATGTATAACTGAGTCACTTTGCTGTACAGAAGAAATTAACACAACATTGTAAATCAACTATATTTCAGTTAAACAAAACAAAACAAAACAAAACAAAACTTTGGCCCTAAGCAGGGCTGTTCCCAGCTGTGAGCTGGTTCCTGTGATTGGTTCACGCTTGTGGTCATGTGGGGCTTCGGGTTCCTCACTTGTAAAATGGGGGGAGGGGTGTGAGTTAAATCAGTGGTTCTCAAATCCCAGCTCAAGAACTGGTTCTGGACTGGGAAGAAGTCTTCGTTTTTCACAGGTCCGTGTAGAAATGAGAAAACACCCCCTAAAAATGTAATGAGTTTTTCATAAAGCTAATTTATTTCTATCAAAACACTAAGTTATATTTAATTTAATATATAATATAATTATAGTATGTAATGTAATTATAATATATAATGTAACATGAGGGTGACAGTGAATAATAGGTGTTTTTAATTATTTTATTTGAAAAATTAAAAGGTGGCAACTCTGTACAGGTCTTCCAAATCCTTTTTAGGAATTTTATCAGTCTGTGAAATCCAAATATCTGGAAGCTGTTAGGTTAACTGAACTCTAGTTTCCCTTCTGCTCTAAACTCCTTTGGGTCTACGCATTTCACTCAGTGAAATACCTGGGGAGTAAATAGTTGAGAGTCAGATTTTAATTTAATATTAAACTGAGCGTAATACTCATGCAATAATATATTCGTTTTTTAAAGAGATTTTATTCATTTTATTTTTTTATTTTCGGCTGCGTTGGGTCTTCGTTGCTACGCGCGGGCTTTCTCTAGCTGCAGCGAGCGGGGGCTACTCTTCCTTCTGTCATGCGGGCTTCTTGTTGCAGTAGCTTCTCTTGTTGCGGAGCACAGGCTCTAGGTGCGTGGGCTTCAGTAGTTGTGGCACGCAGGCTCAGTAGTTGTGATGCACGGGCTTAGTTGCTCCGCGGCATGTGGGATCTTCCCGGACCAGGGCTCGAACCCGTGTCCCCTGCATTGGCAGGCGGATTTTTAACCACTGTGCCACCAGGGAAGCCCAATAATATATTCTTATGGCATTGGTTGAATTTAACTCATATACTCCTGTCTTAGTCCCTAATTCCTACTATAAATGGATTTCAGCAAAGACCATATGCCTCCCTTTAGCCAGCGGTGAACAGTTAACTGTGACTGCAGCTAGCCACCTGCCTCCTTTCAGAAAACCTTGAGAGAAGGACAATATTCTGGCCTTTTACCTAGTTAGCAGTCAGCATTCGCACTATTACTAGTTCTGCCCACTGCTTCCCAGGCATGACTTGCTGCCAAAACTGGGCCCATGCTTAGCACGTGTCACCTGGATCCATTTCAGAAATAGTTGGGGGGTGACTTCAACTGGCAGGGCCCTACGCAGATGAGGCTGTGCTCTGAGCACAGTTGGGTATTTCAGAGTCTCAGTCTGTGAGTTGCTTAGAGTGTTAATTTCCATTCACCCCAGGACCTGCTGGGGATAGAGAAATGACAGGAATCTTAATTTATGCTGATATTTAAATATCACTATGCTTACAGTATGAAGCTTTACTCATTGAAAAGTAGCTCTATTGTTTAGTTTCTCGTTTTTGCCCGAGCATCCCAGTTTCCACTCAAGGTATAAAAATACCCAACCTCTTCCTGAGCCCTACTCTAAGCCAGGTTCTTTCTTTTCATGAAATTGTGTCCCTTTCATCCTGAGGCCTTATCTCAATCTGTAAAGGGATATAATTACAGTTGGCCTCCATACCTGTGAGTTCTGCATCTGCAGACTCAACCTCCTTGGATACAGATGGCCTACTGTAGCACCCCATTTTACATAAGGGACTTGAGTATCTGTGGGTTTTGGTACCGAGGGCGACCTGGAACCAATTCCCCACAGATACCAAGGGAGGACTGTACATGTTTATTTGTGTGATTATTTGAATAATAGGCACCATTTGCTCTGGGTGCAAGAGCAAGGTTTCCATTAACTGGAAAAATAAAAGGAGAGTCTGTGACTGCACGCCACGTGGGTCATAAACACCCCGAGTAGCTTATTTTTTCTAAAACATCTACAATGAATATGTTCTAGTTTTGTAAATAGGGAACAAAACATAATAAAATGGTCTTAAAAAGAATAAAGAATAAAGATAGGTATTACTATTGACCAAAAAAAAAAGCCAAATTCTTATTATTTCAAGGTATACTTTACATAATAGCAAAAAAATTGTAAACAATCCAAATGCATAACCTTTGGGGTACTGTCATACATTCATCTGAAAGAATATAGAGCCATTAAAACAGTAAATATATGGACTGTGTCAACACACGGAAAGTGCACAGGAATAAAAAGAACAAAGGCACACACGATCATTGAATGCTGCCGTGGAAAGTCATGTTTAGCCAGCGATAAGAATGAAAAATAATAGAGTTAGGTCAATAGTTGGCGTTTTCAAGCGAAAAGATTCTTTGTGTTTAGGAGAGGTGTGAGGTATAAGTCTCCACAGGAAGATTTTTCTTTTTTAAATAGCAATTCTAGTTGGTATGGCCTCTGTTAGGGACCGTGTGACCACATTTTCCCTGGGGTTCACATGTGCAGGGCTGTCTCAGGCAAAAGAAGAATGTAAATTTATGCTCCAGCCCTCTTCCCTAGCTTTGTCCTACTTAGGGCTCCCTGTGTTCCTCTCTCTCCCGCTCTCTCTCTATCTCTGTCTCTGTCTCTCTCTCTCTGTGTCTATCTCTATCTCTCTCTCTCTCTTTAATCTATCTCTTTCCCTATCTCTCTGCCTATCTTTCTGTCTATCTCTATCTCTATCCCTCTATCTTCATCTCTCTCTATCTCTCTCTCCCTATCTCTATCTCTACCTATCTCTCTCTGTCTCTCTCTTTATCTCTATCTCTTTCTATCTCTCTTCTTCTCTCTCTCTCTCTCTCTATCTATATATCTCTTTCTCTGTCTCTATCTCTTTCCAAAGACCAAATTCGTTAAGTCCGTTTGCTCAGGCCTTGCCCTTTGCTCCTTGGTAGGCAGCCAATGTGGACTGCCTTATATATAATCAGTTGGGACACAGCAGAATGTTCCCTTTCTTAGAAAATAGTTTTCTTTCTATACAATATTATTTTCTACTCCCCCTTTCCTCCAATTAAAAAAGTAACAGGTACCCATTACAACAAATTTCTAAAGTTTACAAATTATATTGGGGAACACTCTGTTGTGTTTGGGGGGCCTGCCACATTCACAGCCATTCCTAGGGGTTCCTTACCCACAGCTGGCCATGCTGTGCGCCGTGTGGCTCTGCCCTCCATCCCCACCCCGGCCATGGCTGGCTGGACCACAGTGGATACTGGGGCTCAAGGGCAGCCAAACCACGGGCTGGCTGTGGTCCACGGGGTGGGCTCCTGCAAAAGCCTTCCCCTGCTTTCACCATGACTCACTGAGCCCACCAGGTCCTCTCTTGGGGAGTTTAAATGTGAGGCACACAGGAGGGGAAAGTGGGTAGGAGGAACATTAGTCTAAGGACGTTTGGAGAGAGAAGGAAGGAAGCAAGAGCTGGAGGAAGAGGACTCGCACACAAACAGAAGGCAGGAGGAGAATGAAGGGGAACAGACGGAGGTTAGCTGGTGGTAGGAGAAGGAGAGAGAGAGAGAGAGAGAGACTAAGGCAACATTAGACTCCTAGCTTCATGAGGGAAGGGACCACATTTGTATTCTGTCTGGAGAAACAGGGCCTGGCACATGGAAGTCATCCAGTGAGAGTTTGGATGGACTGACAGGATGAGAGATGAAGACAGGGAGGGGCAGATGGACGTCTCTGAGGGCAGCAACCTGCTGCCTCTGCAGACCTCTGAGCAGGCGACTGCCTCCCTCTCAGCCCCAGGGTCCCCGTTCCGGTCTCCCCTGTGGACAAGGTTCCTGTCTTCCTTATTGCCCCACAGTCCCTCACGGCAAACCTCATCCTTCCAGTTCTTAGAAGCTCAGAGAGTCCAACAGAGAAATGCACAACAAAGAACAAAACAAAAATCCTCCCTGAGCCAGAGATGATCCCAGTTCACTTTCACCCTGAAAACATATTTTGTGTTCCATTATTCTAATATTAAACAAGTGAAATATTTCCATACCACAAATAATCCTTTTAAAACATGGTTTCAGTGGCTGCACTTAGTCCCTTCACTCTAAGGGGTATTAGGTGTTTGATGTTAGACGCTGCGGTTATTTCTGACAGCTTTGCTTCGTGAATAATGCCCTGCTGTCCACACAAAGTCTCGTACATGAATGTTTGTAGCAGCTTTATTCCTAGTGTCTGCCAAACACTAGAAACAAGCCAAATGCACAACAACAGGAAAATGGATAAACAAACTATGGTACATCCATATGGTGGGATACTACCCAGCAACACAAAGGAACAAACGACTGATGGGCCCAATACCGTGGATGCATCTCAGAAACGCTATGCTAAGTGGAAGTAGCCAGACAGAAAAGGCTACGCACTTGTGTGATTCCACTTATATGACCTTCACGGAAAGGTGAAACTATAGGATGAAAAGCACATCAGTGGTTGCCGGGGGCTGGGGCTTGCGGGAGGGAACTGATGACGAGGGGCACAGGTGAACTTCTCGGAATGATGGAAAAACTTTTGGTTGTGCTGGTGTTTACAGGACTATATACACTGACATAACTCATCCAGCTGTATACCTAATAAGAGTAAATTTTATGGTATGTAAATGATACCCGCAATAAATATGACCTACCCAAAGTAATAGTGTCATGCAGAAAGTCCCTTCTACAGGTCTCTTTGAATAGCTATGAGTATATCCTTTGGATAAATTTCCAGAAGCAGAATCACTGGGTCAAAGTGTATGCGCATTTTAAGTTCAGTTAATTAACAATTAAATTTAAATAGCCACGTAAGGCTAGTGGCTACCATGTTGGCCAGCACAACTCTAGAGCACATCTGGTCCCTCACTGCAGGAGCAATGGCATCCAGCGTCCAGTCAGCCTCACTGCAGGGCCCAGGCCTGATTATTCTCTGCCTCATACTCCAGGGTCAGGACACAGGGTCCTGTTTTGCTCCTGGTGCTGGAGTACCTGCCTCCTGGGCGCCTGCCCTACTCGACACAGCCCTCTGGGGACTGGAATCCTGCACTCAACGCCTTGGCAGGTTGGATGCCAGGGCTTCAGATACTATGCTCTATTCACCTGCATCTACCTCCGACCCTCCTAGGCTGTCTGTCTTCCTACCTGTCTGGGCTTCTGCCTTGTTTACTGCTAGGACTTGCCTCTCTAGAAGCCTGGCTCATCCATGGTCATCACTGGAAGGAGAATCTTGATAATCTTTGTTTTTTTTTTTTGCAGTACGCGGGCCTCTCACTGTTGTGGCCTCTCCCGCTGCGGAGCACAGGCTCCGGACGCGCAGGCTCAGCGGCCATGGCTCACAGGCCCAGCCGCTCCGTGGCATGTGGGATCCTCCCGGACCGGGGCAAGAACCCGTGTCCCCTGCATCGGCAGGCGGACTCTCAACCACTGCGCCAGCAGGGAAGCCCTCTTTTTTTTTTTTAATTAATTTATTTAGTTTGTTGTGCCAGGTCTTAGTTGCGCTAGGCAGGCTCCTTAGTTGCAGCTCGCCAGCTCCTTAGTTGTGGCATGCAAACTCTTAGTTGTGGCATGTATGTGGGATCTAGTTCCCTGACCAGGGATCAAACCTGGGGCCCCTGCAGTGGGAGCGCGGAGTCTTAACCACCACGCTGCCAGGGAAGTCCTTATTGTCTTTTTTATGATCTCTCTCTCTCTGTCTCTCTCTTTTATCTTTTATTCCAAGTCTCAGCACTTATCTTTGAAAACTGACCTTGCCCTTGGATCTCCTCCTAAATACTGGTGCCATCCACGTCCAGGTGTGTCAGAAGGCTGGGTGGAGAGAGGGGAAGCACGTGGAGATCAGCAGCTGTCACACAATGCTCTCCTTCATCCCCACCGAAGCCAGGCTTTGCTAAAAGGGAAACACGAACAGATGCACCTGGACGACCTGGTTTAGAAGGTATACCTTAGTCATATCAGCATGGAGTCCCCCAGAGGCACCTCCCTGCCCAGCTCCCAGCCTGCCTTCCCCACAACAGGGGCCAACAGTCCCCAACCCCTGGGCACACGGTCAGAATCCTCAAGAGAGAAGGAGGGAGGGCTTCCCTGGTGGTGCAGTGGTTGAGAATCCGCCTGCCAATGCAGGAGACATGGGTTCAAGCCCTGGTCCAGGAAGATCCCACATGCCGCGGAGCAACTAAGCCCGTGCGCCACAACTACTGAGCCTGTGCTCTAGAGCCCACGAGCCACAACTACTGAAGCCCGCACACCTAAAGCCTGTGCTCTGCAACAAGAGAAGCCGCCGCAATGAGAAGCCCGCACACCGCAATGAAGAGTAGCCCCAGCTTGCCGCAACCAGAGAAAAGCCTGCACACAGCAACGAAGACCCAACGCAGCCAAAAGTAAAATAAATTTTTTAAAAAATTAATTTTTAAAAATTTAAAAGAAAGAGAGAGGGAGGGAGAGGTTCCCTTTCCTACCCAGCCAAGGTCAACACCCACCTTCAGAGCTTCATTTCTGATAGAGGGCATGGGTCTTCCCCAGATGATAACATTGGAAAAGCCCCCTTCCTCAGAAGACCAGCTCTGCCCACAGGCTGTGACCTTGCCTCATAGTCTCTCCAGGACAAGGCATCAGAGCACAACGGTTACCTCACATCCCTAGGAGAATTGGGACACCCTTGGGGTTGGGGTGTGGGTGGGATATGAATGGGGGCCATTTGCTCACACTACCTTAGTCCTGCCCTGTCCCCCTGGACCACAGCCTCCCTGGTTCTGCTCTTCCAATGTCAGCTGAGCCGAACTGGGCAGGAGGCCTCTCATTCCTCTGCGTCAGGACGTCTAAGTTATCCGACAGGCAGAAGCACATCTGGGGCAGGAAAGGAGACGAGGCTCTTGTCCTACACAAGCAGTCTCCAAAAATGACAAGACCTGTCAACGATTGTAGAGATAACATATTTCACTGCTGACAGGGCCAATATGGTGAAGAGACACTGGAAGAAGCAGCACGGGGTGTGTACCGGAGCAGGGCGTTGGGACGCACACAGCACTAGAGGGGTGCCTTGTGTACACACTCATTTTCCCACACCCAGTGCTGTCCCTGCCCTCAGCACACACCGTGAGCCGCCAGCGGTGCCCCTTGGGTTGCGCAGAGGAGAGTGAATTCATAATAATGGGGGAAAAAGGAAGGCAATAGTCTGGAAAACCTAATGTTCTGTTAAAGGGGTTTCTAAATGGTGGCCACAAAAGTATTTTGTGAGTCTATCATCTGCCTGGTCCCTTAGCAACTCAGCAATCAGTGTCAGACCTTTGAAGGGACAACGATTAGCTGAAATGTGATCGACTATACATGTGATATTTTATATGCATACTCCTCTGATGTCCATTGCCATCGAAAGATGTTTAATATTCAGACTGGTATTTATTTTACCAGTAAAATGTGGCATCTTTGGTTTAGCTACATAATATGTAACACAACGTGATTGCAGAACAGGGGGCTCTGAACGAGCTTAGCTTCCAGTTACAGGATCCATCATGCTCTTCAGACAGATTGTAATCAGGGTATTGAGGACGGGAAGGGACTGGAGAAAAAGGTCACCGATCTGCCATGAGCTTGAAGGCAAAAAGAATGATCGCTGATGCTGAAATTTCCTGGATGTTGTTCAGTCTTCCTCTGTTGATTCAGAGGGTTTATGAGGTCCTCGCAGAGACACCCTGAGGATACCAGCCCAGGGCCGCAGAAGACACAGGTGTCCAGGCTGATTCTAATGATGGGCTCTAGAAACTGTGCACGTTGGCCTCTGTCCTATGGAGGTGTGGCACATATTGTGCAGAGTATTTGGTTCCATAAGCTGAAAAGTTTGGATTTTAGTTGATATTTTAGAGATTAGTAAAAGGACATCCCATCAGCCTTATGAAGCAGATGGTAAGTACTGTACTTATGAGCATTCTTTGCGATTTATTGCACCTTATCATACCTTGCACAGAGGTGCTAAGATCCGGTGGGCAGTTCAGACTTGAAATAACTCACACAGTTTTTAAAAGGTCTGAGCGATTTGAATGATTTAACCCAACACGAGAGCTTCAGCTACTCCACAGTCCCCAGTAAGTCCCCACATCTCTTGCAGAGCCTAAGCTCCACCTCGCCGTTTCCACAGTTCCCTGGACACCCCACCTGGGTCTCCCACAAGCAGATCCAGCTCGCCTGCCTCAACTCTGGCCTCTCATCTCCCTCAGAAGCACCTGTGTAACCCCCCAAGCTGGGAGCTCAGAGGCGTCCCTCCTCTTTGCTCCCCTTCACCCCCGGCCGCCTGGCCCCCGAGCCCGCAGATGCTGGGTAAGAAACACCACTCCGCTGCTCCCCCTCTGTTTCCGGGTTCCTCCTCCCACAGGCTCACTGCAGCAATCCTCCAACTGGTCCCCCTGCCTCCAGGCTCCACCGCGTCCACCTCCACTTTGTCTAAGACCCATTCTTCTTGAGACAGATCTGCTTAAAAGCTTTCAAAAGGTCAAACTGAAACTCTCCAGAGGGGTAAACAAAGCCTTTCGGTGTCTGCCCTCCAGGCTAACCTGAGAGTCCTTTCTCCTGCCAGCCCCCAGACTCCCAACTCGCAGCCACACTGAGCTGTGCTCCAGGCCCTGACCACGTGCAAGCCCCCACCTCATGTTCCCTCTGCCTGGCACACACCCTTTATCCATCTGGTACACTCACTCACCCTTTGAGACCCTCCTATGAAACATTCCCAACTCCCCAGCAGCTACACCTCTTAGAGCCCTTAAATAATTTTTCGTTTTTATGTGTGCCTGTGTGAGTGTGTGTGTGTGTGTGTCCCACTAGATTATAACCTCCTGGGGAGCAGGGGGCAGGTAACTCACGCCCAGGGCACACTGTGTAGCACAGAGTGGAGGAAGTTCTCGTCCATACAGATTTGAGCAGTTCCATTACGGCTGAGATAAGGGTCGAGAAAAGTGATTCTTTATAACCACTGAAGAGGTACAAGGGTAGTGACCCCTTGTCCAAAGAGCCTCTTTTTTTTTTTTTTCTTTTGCGGTACGCGGGCCTCTCACTGTTGTGGCCTCTCCCGTTGCGGAGCACAGGCTCCGGACGCGCAGGCTCAGTGGCCATGGCTCACGGGCCCAGCCGCTCCACGGCATGTGGGATCTTCCCGGACCAGGGCACGAACCCGTGTCCCCTGCATCAGCAGGTGGACTCTCAACCACTGCGCCACCAGGAAAGCCCCAAAGAGCCTCTTAATCCTAGACATCACTTATGAAGCATTTATACTAGGGGTCAGATCCTGCACCAGACACTTCCCTCATTGTTTCAGCAAATCCTCACTACTATGCTATGAAGACAGAGGCAGTACTACATTTTATAGGAAACTAGATTCTACAGCACAGGAGCCTCCGAGAGGCTAAGCCACGTGCCCAAGGCCTGGACTCAGCTACCGCACTGGCGAAGCAACAGCTCCAGAATGTGTCCTTTCCTATCCGACAGTGGTGGAGTGGACTCTGCTCCAGGCCAGGTGTCCTTGAGGAACTTGCTAGAGTTTAAGGGTGGCTGTGGGAAGGAGAAGGATGTGTCGGAAAACTCAGGGAGACGTTTCACTTGTAGTGGCATTCTGATTGGTTGAATGCAGTTTCTTTCCATCTTGAGCTTGATCTGTTGGTCACCAAGTGCATTCTAAGTGCCCTCCAAGTCCACCAACAAAGCAGAGACATCCAGGATCCTGGTGATCCAGCCGATGGACCTATGATTAAGTGTGGCGGGGCAGTGGGGACTGCAGCTCCCAGGGAACCCCAGAATAAAAGTGACTTTGGCTTGCTTAGGTAGGAATCCATCCAAAAAGAAACGTATCATCTGTTTCTCTCCAACATCTGCAAAGGACCCTCCACAGATTGGGCCCACGTGTGGGTCTGGGGCAGCTCCTTGCCAGATGTGTGCCAACTCGCCCTCTCTCCAGAGGCCCAACCTGCAGTTAATCGTGCTCCGTATCTATTCTCAGCCACATTCATTTCCCTTGGTGGAAACTCGGTTTTGACAGTGTTTCTTTTACATTTAATCTGTTGATTCTAATGACAGCCAGACAAACAGCTCAATGATGACTCTTTCTCTGTATTAAACGGATGGTTCCGCCAGAACACAAGGCCACTTCAGAAAGTCCCTCCCTCCCCCTACTTCAGCCCCTCCTCATGAGACAGGAAAGCATCATATTTGTTCAGCTCTTTACCTTTATTCCAAAAAGCAAGTGCAGGGAAGCAGCATCCTAGATACAGCTTGCTAGCCAGGGGGACACCTAGTGATGAGAGTGATGAAATACAACAATGAGGGGTTAAGAATAGTCTCTTTTTTTTTTAACAGGTTTACTGAGGTACAACTGACATACAAACATTGAATATATTTAAAGTGTACAACTTGATCTTTTGACACAGTACATCATGAAATGATCACCAAATCAAGCTAATTAATATATCCATTGTCTCCATATAGCTACTGTCGACAAAAATATCAAATAACGTTCAAGCTAAGAAGAAAGAAAAGAGAACTTTATTCAAGCCAAACTGAGGATTATAACCTGGAAACAGATTCTCAGAAGCTCTGAGAACTGCTCTATTGATCAGGAGTTAGAGATGGAGATTTGTACATTTTAGAGACAAAGAAATTATGTATCATACTGACAGGTTAGCATTGTGTACATAGTTCATCAAAGTTTTTTTTTCAATTATGCATGTAGAGACAAGCTTTTGGTAAATGCGACCCCTTGTATGAGATGAAAAAGAAATATATTAATCATAGAATTACAATGCTGGCGTCTGAAGAAAGGGGCCAACTTTTTCTCAAAGTTTGATTTCATCTTCATGCTTTGAGGAGGTCTGGTTAATGTATAATGTAGGTACACATTGCACATTGGGAAAGGCCTGCCACAAAGGGGGCATGTCATTTGGTTTTTTTGTTTGTTTGGTTTTCTTTCTGTCTTAGTTTGATTGTCCTGCCATAGACAATTTATGATTTTCCTCATCACTACCATTTTCTTTTGGGTTTTTTTGGGGGGGTTGGGGAGTGGGGAGGGTGTTTGTGTGTGCGTGGTGAGAAGACTTAATGTGAGATCTACTCTGTTGGCAAATTTCAATTATACAAAACAGTAATTGTTAACTATAACCACCACGCTGTGCGTTAGATCTCAAGACTTATTCATCTTGCATAACTGAAACTTTGTACCCTTTGAGGTTAAGAATATTCTTTTGAGTCTTTCTTTTTTTTTTTTTTTTTTTAGGATTTGTAAATTGTATCACTTAAGATGGAATGCTACAGGTCAGAGCCTCACCACGTTTTTAGAATCTGGCATTTCTAGGGAACTTGTCATTGGTCACCCTTTCCACTGCATTGGGTCCATGAGCATATATTTTAAAACAAAACAAAACTCTTACTTTCAAAGTTCTTTGTCATCCCCCACAAAGTATTTTTAGGCATCTCATAATTTGAAGGGCAGAGTTAGCAAAAACAGAGGCAACAAGAGAGAGAGAGCCTCAGCCAGCGTTCAGGGGACGGGATTCTGGTCCCTGCTCTGTCCCAGTAAGTGTGCCCATCGAGGGCAAGTCACTGACCTCTCTGAGCCTCAGTTTCCTTAGCTGTCAAATGAAGAGGTTGAACTACAGGATCTTTAGGGTTCCTTCCAGCTTTAAAATTACTTAAATGTATGATATATAATCATGCAATGGATAATTATTTAGACCTCTTGGGGGCTAGAGGCTGAAGGTGGAAGAAAACTAGCCTCTGTCCTTGGTAACCTTTCTGGTACTAAGCACTAGTCATGTAGGTCATAGGGGAAGGGCCAAAGGGTCCTCCACTCCCATTTTACAAGCCCACTTATGAATTATTCATGTCTTACACACAGACCTAAGCGGGTGGGAGGGTGGTTAGGATTAGGATTAGGGTTAGGTAATTGCTGGTTTGACCTCTGAGAGAAGATGAACTGGGGAAAAGGAACGCTGTTTGCTAAGAGCAGGTAGAGCACGGGTTTTTCAGATGGAAAGGGAATTTACAGATTATCTAGTCCAAAACCATCTACTTTCAGACCAACAAACTCCGATTGTCTTAAGTGATTGGATCAAGATCATACAGCTAGTTAGTTGTAGAGTCAAAACAGTCCACCGCAAGGAAAAGCTGTTCTGAATAGCAAGAAACTCATGGTATTCATAACCCCACACATCCAATGGTAGAGAGTCTGGTTTCCACATTAATGATCACAGAAGTCATATAATACAACATAAAACTGTGACATATGTTAAAAGTCATCACTCTGTGCATGTATTAATCACAAGCAGACCCCCAGATGTCCTTGAGAGAGCAGAAGAGAGAGGTGGTCCCCAGGAGAGGGAAGAGACAACTCTTAGGAGGCTATTTGTTTCTTGGATACAGAATCTGATCAAAGACAAAGGTCCCTTCCTCCAGAAGCTTGAGCCAAGTACAAAATATTCCATTTAAAACATTTTAAATATTGTTTTTGAACGTGAAGAATTAATTACTGCTGAATTTTTTTCCTGAGGTTTTGCATATTGGAAAGAGGTCAGTTTGACCAGCTTCATCTCTTTTTCACTCTCCTCCTCCCCGACTCTCCTCTAACCACACTGATGGCCTCTGTCCTGGTCCCTGAACCCAGCAGTCACCCTCCTGCCTCAGACCCACGCACAGGCTGCCTGGAATGATCATCTCCCATAATCCGCCTGACTCACACCTTCTCCTTGAAGTCTCCACTCAAATGTCATCTTCACAGAGGCACTCGCTGACCACCCTATAATTTAGGCAACAGTCCCACTCCTGGTCCCCTTTGCTCAGCTCTATTACCTTCAACACTCTATACTGTTACCTGTCTCCCCTCTAGTGTGGAAGCTTCAGGAGGGCAAGACCTTGATCTGTTTTGCTCCCTGTGGTGCCCGGGGCCCTACAACAGTGTCTGGCACATGGGAAGCACTTAATCAATATTTTTAGAGTGCATGCAAGCTTTTACTCACTTCCCGTTTTTGCCCCTGCTTGCCTCAGCCTTCAGACTGTAACCTCTTTCCCAGATCGGCTCAAGTCCCAACCCACAACTGGAAGCAGTTCACCTTCAGAGCAGAGACAGGACAGTCTTGATGCTGAAAGCTCAGCCGCTGTACACTGGTGCCAAATCGAATCTCAGAGACAGGATTTGGGGTGAAGTACAAAAGAATAGCTTTATTGCTTTGCCAGGCAAAGGGGGACATAGCGGGCTCCTGCCCTCGAAAACTATGTGTTCCAACCCAGGGGAGTTTGGTGAGGAGTTTTATGGCAAAGGTTCAAGGGTGAGGTTGCTGATAAGATTAGGGTGTGTGCAGGGCCTACATTCCTTTAATCTTGTCTCAGGTAATATTCTTCTTCTTCTTTTTTATTTCTATAAATTTACTTATTTTATTTATTTATTTTTGGCTGCATTGGGTCTTCGTTGCTGTGCGCAGGCTTTCTCTAGTTGCAGTGAGCAGGGGCTACCCCAAGTTTTTTTGGGGAAAAACTTGGTTTTAATCCCCACTTCAGTTTTATGTTTCCCCGTGTCTTTCAGGGAACAGGGCAACAACCACTCTGACTACTCCCTGCTGAAATGGGGCACAGTCCTGTCTAAGTTTAGGGGAATAGATACCGAGTTAGAAATATTTGAGTTCCAAGTCCTGGATCCAGGTCTTATATGATTAAGATCTCAGTCCCTTAGGAATAAGCCTGAAACCATTCCGGACCTGGCACTTCAGAGAGACTGGTAGCCAGTTGTTTTCAAACCATTCCCTGTAAGGGGAAGACCCACCAAGGCAATCCTGAAGACCCTGAAGTAGGAAGTTGATCATATATCCAGCAGTTAGAATTATCGAAGGAATCAGCATATGAACCCATAGTTTCATGGGGAAAGGTAAAAGGTATGAGAAAGGGTAAGAGAACAGAATTCTCATTTTGCTTGTCAGAAAAAATACTTAAGGTCTCCCAAAGGGTAAGATGTCCACTTCTCGGGAGTCTGCTCGCTGGCTATAGGCAGGCTTGGCTGGTCAGTCTCTGGTCATCTTCTTACTCTAGGGTGAGGTACCTGAGGTTTTACTCCATCCAAATTTATTTTTTAAATTAATTTATTTTTTATTTATTTATTTTTGGCTGTGTTGGGTATTCGTTGCTTTGCGTGGCTTTCTCTAGTTGCGGTCAGCAGGGGCTACTCTTTGTTGCGGTGCACGTGTTTCTCACTGTGGTGTCTTCTCCTGTTGCGGAGCACGGGCTCTAGGCACACAGGCTTCATTTGTAGTGGTACACAGGCTTAGTTGCTCCACAGCATGTGGGATCTTCCCAGACCAGGGATTGAACCCGTGTCCCCTCCACTGTGCCACCAGGGAAGTCCTCCATCCAATTTTAGAGAGGCATGGGTTTTAAGAAGTACATTATAGGACCCCTTCCATTTCTCTTCAAGCTGCTGCTCAGGTCCTTGCTCTTTTTATACTTTCAGCAGCAGCTGCAGCTAAAGGTATGCAAGGGAGCTTCCAGGCAAGGGAGAGACCTGTGGGACACAAATTCATGCATAGCAGTTAACAATTGATCATCTGTTGTCTATACTAATTTTTACCTCCTGTGTTAGAAATGTTTCTCTTCTCTTTGTTTACACTTAGGAGCGAAGAATGGTCTCTCATATATAATTTCATAGGGCTCAATCCTAGCCCGCTTCTAGGGGCCACCTGTATACAGAGGAGAGCAATTGGCAAGATCTTGTTCCATTTTAGATGTGTTTCTTGGCATAGCTTGCCGAGAGTTTTCTTCAGAGTGTGATTCATCTTCTCAGCCTTTCCTGTAGATTGGGGTCTCCATGCTGAGTGAAGTTTCCATTTTATACCTAAAGCTTTGTTTACTGTTTGTCTTATGTCTGCAGTGAAAGCAGGTCCATTGTCACTCTGAATAGTAGAGGGAAGGCCATACCTAGGAATAATGTCCTTAAGAAGGGCTTTTGTCACTTCTGATGCTTTTTCTGTTCTGGTTGGAAAGGCCTCTACTCAAACTTGAACCAGGTGTAATCCTCTTAAATCTTTAGCCAAAATCCCATTGAAGAGGGTGGGAGAATTTTTAAATCCTTGTGGCATCCCAAGTCTGACATACCTCAGAAAATTCAAGTTCACAATAAGAATGTGTCTGAAATCACATCCACAGTGGTCACCTAGTCTTACCATAATTACTCCATTTTGACTTTCAAATGCATTCCCCTCCTCAATGTCAAAGCAGATATAAAATGCATGTCTAAAAGGCCACAAAACAGGCTGCTTTTTTATTTTTATTTTATTATTATTTTTTTTTTTTGCGGTATGCGGGCCTCTCACTGTTGTGGCCTCCCCCGTTGCGGAGCACAGGCTCCGGACGCGCAGGCTCAGCGGCCATGGCTCACGGGCCCAGCCGCTCCGCGGCATATGGGATCCTCCCAGACCGGGGCACGAACCCGTATCCCCTGCATCGGCAGGCGGACTCTCAACCACTTGCGCCACCAGGGAGGCCCCTGGGCTGCTTTTTTAAAAAGTTAAACCATATATAGGCCAGAGTGACTTCCTCATACCTCAATACATGCACATTTTTCATCATTTCCCCTTTTGATTGCAAAGCATTCAATAGAAAACACTGATGATCCAAATATCTGTCCCTTGACGCCAGGGTGAGTCAGCTGTTTGCCCCAGGTGTCAATCATGTTCCTCGGTGCTAGGCCTCCTTTATATTTGCTTAGTTAGTCCACACTGGGGGAAAATTGACCAGGTATCATGAACAAACTCAGTGGTATGTTTATGAGGAAATGCTTCATAGGCCATATATTTTATCATTTATATCCAGTTGTCACACAAGCATTGTACATGTGCTTTAGCAGTAGACCTAAAGCAAACAGTGATACATCATGAGTAATTACACTCTAATAACTTCACTAGGTAATTTTCCTTTCCTCCTAAACATCAGGGCGAAAATGTGGTTAACACAGTAACTTTCATAATTACAGACGTCAATTAACAGAACTAGAATTTCGTATCTGTTGAAACATAACCTTTTATTTCTAAAATTATCCTCATCTCCATAACTCAAGAGTCTCCAATTTCTGGAGGGACCAGGCAGAGAGAAAAGAAAAATATTTCAATTTTACATACAGAGGTGTAATTTACCCAATTGCTCGAAGTCCTAAGTAGCTTGAGGGGAATGGGTTCCCTATGTCTGGAAAACCATAAACATTATTTACCAGTTCACCCAGTAACTAATCCTTTTGTTAACTTTTTATGAAGCCATCAGACTCTCCGTTCAGACTTTTTTAAAAATTTCTTACCCAGTTCAGCAGCATATGAAATTTATCAGAGAACTGTATTTGTCAACAAGTCATTTGCATAAATTTTCTTGAAGATGAAGACCTTTGTAAAAGCATCAGAGTACAACAGTAACTGTCTATAAATCAAGGAAAGGCTTAAAGAGTCATGGTTAAACATCTGATCACAATGTAACTGACAAAAGAAACTTAGTTATTACTGTGACATGCAACATTTTAAAATAGCCAGAATTATGACTGATAATGTTTTACCAGGACATATATAGGTCACTGTGAGACAATAGTTATTCACTTAGCTGAAGCGACAAAGATTTCAAAGGCAATATAGAACAGATCACTTGGAAGGTAAAGAAACTTACAAGCTGTTATCAAAAGCAGTACTGCAAAAAAACTTCGGAGGGAGAAAGCAAATCCCTCTTATTTATCAAAGACGTCTCAACCAGTCAATGGAAGTACTGACACACATACATACAAACAACAGACGTGGTCTCACAAACAAAATATCAGACAAGGTGTAGCCCAAAGGTTTCATTTCCGCTCCCAGACAGAGGACTCACAGTGGCTCAAAACGGGGCTTCCCTGGTAGCGCAGTTGTTGAGAGTCCGCCTGCCGATGCAGGGGACGCGGATTCATGCCCCGGTCTGGGAGGATCCCACATGCCGTGGAGCGGCTGGGCCCGTGAGCCATGGCTGCTGAGCCTGCGTGTCCGGAGCCTGGGCTCCACAATGGGAGAGGCCACAACAGTGAGAGGCCCGCGTACCGCAAAAAAAAAAAACTCAAAAACGAACAGGCAGAATTTTCCACCCTGCCCAAGCCACAGTGGCTCACCCCAAAACAATACACACAAAAACACAAATGACAGATAAGCTATAGTCACGCAGACAGAAAATCAGAGGAGGTATAGTCTAAAAATTCCACTTCCACTCCCAGACATAGGCCTCCAAACAGATTGGCTCAGTTCTTAAAAGAGAACAAATCCAGAGTTGGTTCTCAGGGAGCCCAGATTGGCTAGCCCAGATGGACTGGAGAGAATTCCCAGTCTTTCTATTCCTGTGACAAAACAGTTCTAGCTGGAGAATAGTATAATAATTTAGGCTACCATTGAAAGACTGCCTTTCCCATTTTCAAGAATGCGCATTGGCCAGACAAGATTATAATAGAATCTCATTCCTTTTTCTTAGTCACAGGCTTATAGCTGTAGGTCGACCAGTTTGCCTTAGTTTTCCCGGGGGCGGGGGGGGCAGGGGCTATCAGATGGAATTAAAGAAGCACGTCCCATATTCAATCGAAAAACACTCACGTGTGGACTGAAAACAAACCAGAACCCCTGCCAGCAGCCGGAAGGCTTACGCCAGAAAAAAACAGACAGCACAAAGCTCAGAGTGGCTGCTTCCAAGTCCCACTTAGGCCATTACCTTAGTCCAAGCGGCGCCTTACAGATGGGATTTCCAAAAAGGAAAATCACAGATGGGAACTGAATGTTCCCCAGATGGAACCAAAAGTTCTTCAGAGGGACAAAGTCGAAGCAGCCTTGGAGTGCACGCCAGGGGACTTATCCAGATTCTGGCAGAGGTGCTGCAATGTCAGATGCTATCTTTTCTGCTTACCCAAAATAATTCCTCAGAGTGTGAAGTCCAGCGTGGTTCAGGCAGGAAGAAGAGAAGAATGTCCTCAAGGCAAAGAGGGCCTCGGCAGCTGCCAGGGCAGCCCCTCTCCTGCTGTCTACTCCTGCCTTGGAGTTCCAGCTGCCTGATGGCAGACGGGGTATGACTGGAGCTCGGCCTTTCCAGGCAAGGGTCCCAGGAGATCTGGCCTCTAAAGGAATTCTCCAACCCTCCACTCTCTTGAAAGAGGCTGACGTGGAAAAAGCCTTGAAGCATCCAATGAAGCCAGGAGATGTCCCTCTACCCCAGGACTGTCCCCAAGTCAGCCCCATGTTGGGCACCAAAATTGATGCCTGGATTATCTGGGTGGACCCTACATGTAGGGTCACAAGTATCCTTGTAAGAGGAAAGCAGAGGAAGATCTGACTACAGAAGAGGAGATGGCACTAAGATAGCAATGAGGTCAGAGGAAGGGGCTGCAAGTCCAGGAATACAACTGGCCACTAGAGGCTGAAAAAGGTGAGGAGACAGATACTCCCCTGGAGGCTTCAGAAGGACCCAGACCTTGACATCAGCCCGGTGAAAATATTTCAGACTTCTGACCTCCAGAACTATAAAGAATGAACCTGTGTTGTTTTATTCCATTAAGCTTGTGGTGATTTGTTACAGTAGCAAAAGCACCACAATTTATTGTTGACTTTATAAACTGCTATATTTATTGTATTTTTACAAATGCTTAAAAAATTTTACTCCTGGACTTCAGACTATACTACAAAGCTACAGTAATCAAGACCGTATGGTACTGGTACAAAAACAGAAATATAGATAAATGGAAAAGGATAGAAAGCCCAGAGCTAAACCCACGCACATGTGGTCACCTTATCTTTGGTAAAGGAGGCAAGAATATACAATGAAGAAAAGACAGCCTCTTCAATAAGTGGTGCTGGGAAAACTGGACAGCTACATGTAAAAGAATGAAATTAGAACACTCCCTAACACCATACACAAAAATAAACTCAAAATGGATTAAAGACCTAAATGTAAGGCCAGACACTATAAAACCCTTACAGGAAAACATAGGCAGAACACTCTATGGCATAAATCACAGCAAGATCCTTTTTGACCCACCTCCTAGAGAAATGGAAATAAAAATAAAAATAAACAAATCGGACCTAATGAAACTTAAAAGCTTTTGAACAACAAAGGAAACCATAAACAAGATGAAAAGACAACCCTCAGAATGGGAGAAAATATTTGCAAATGAAGCAACTGACAAAGAATTAATCTCCAAAATATACAAGCAGCTCATGAAGCTCAATATCAAAAAAAAGCAAAAACAAAGAGGGCTTCCCTGGTGGCGCAGTGGTTGAGAGTCCGCCTGCCGATGCAGGGGACATGGGTTCGTGTCCCGGTCCAGGAGGATCCCACATGCCGCTGAGCGGCTGGGCCTGTGAGCCATGGCCACTGAGCCTGCACGTCTGGAGCCTGTGCTCCGCAACGGGAGAGGCAACAACAGTGAGAGGCCAGTGTGCCGCAAAAAAAAAAACCAAAGAACCCAATCCAAAAATGAGCAGAAGACCTAAATAGACATTTCTTCAAAGAAGATTTACAGATTGCCAACAAACACATGAAAGAATGCTCAACATCATTAATCATTAGAGAAATGCAAATCAAAACTACAATGAGATATCATCTCACACTGGTCAGAATGGCCATCATCAAAAAATCTAGAAACAATAAATGCTGGAGAGGGTGTGGAGAAAAGGGAACCCTCTTGCACTGTTGGTGGGAATGTAAATGGATACAACCACTATGGAGAACAGTATGGAGGTTCCTTAAAAAACTAAAAATAGAACTACCATATGACCCAGCAATCCTACTACTGGGCATATACCCTGAGAAAACCATAATTCAAAAAGAGTCATGTACCACAATGTTCATTGCAGCGCTATTTACAATAACCAGGACATGGAAGCAACCTAAGTGTCCATCGACTGATGAATGGATAAAGAAGATGTGGCACATATATACAATGGAATATTAGCCATAAAAAGAAATGAAATTGAGTTATTTGTAGTGAGGTGGATGGACCTAGAGTCTGAAATACAGAGTGAAGTAAGTCAGAAAGAGAAAAACAAATACCATATGCTAACACATATATATGAAAAAAAAAAAGGTTCTGAAGAACCTAGGGGCAGGACAGGAATAAAGACGCAGACATAGAGAATGGACTTGAGGACACGGGGAGGGGGAAGGGTAGGCTGGGATGAAGTGAGAGAGTGGCATGGACATATATACACTACCAAATGTAAACTAGATAGCTAGTGGGAAGCAGCCGCATAGCACAGGGAGATCAGCTTAGTGCTTTGTGACCACCTAGAGGGGTGGGATAGGGGGGGTGGGAGGGAGACGCAACAGGGAGGAGATATGGGGAAATATGTATACGTATAGCTGATTCACTTTGTTATAAAACAGAAACTAACACACCATTGTAAAGCAATTATACCCCAATAAAGATGTTAAAAAAATTTTTTTTAAATGCTAGCATTTTGGTTTCTAATGGGGAACAAGAGAGATATATAGATTTGGTGGTGGTTTGCAGAAAGATCCAATGTAAAGAGTAAAATCTTTCAAAGTGGTGGTGCCCTAAGGTATTACTACAAAAGAATGTATGACAAGTGCTTCAAATATATCTAGGGACTTCCCTGATGGTCCAGTGGCTAAAGACTCCACACTCCCAATGCAGGGGGCCCAAGTTCAATCCCATCAGGGAACTAGATCCCATATGCCACAACTAAGAGTTTGCATGCTGCAGCTAAACATCCCATGTGCCACAACTAAAGATCCTGCACGTGGCAACGAAGATCCTGCGTGCTGCAACTAAGGCCCCATGCAGCCAAATAAATAAATAAATTTAAAAATTTAATATGTCTACACCATTATTACAAAAATGTGAATGAAGAATAAAAAGTAAAATGGTAAAATAAATGTGAATACAATAAAAAAATCTAGGAATAGGAAAAACTATATAATATAGTAAAATTTGGCTATTAATGGCTAGAAATTCCCAATGAAGTTTGATAGAGTACTTAAGAAATTGGAAAAAGAATCCTAAAACTACTATCCAAAGAAAGTTAGTCAAATAAAAATTGATATTCTAGCAGAAAAGCTTTCTTATAAAACACTGAAATTTGGGTCCCTGGTGACAGAGTATGATTTACTGGATTCTAAGTATATTTATTCATAAGAGGACTATATTACCCTATGATTGTTAGCTTTCAAGAAATTGAACATTACTTTCAATACTGCTAGACAAAACTGAAACCAGTTAACTGAATATTTCCAGAAAACTCTGTTTGCTATAAAAGTCATTCTTATTCAATATGAATGATAAATTTGGTAAATCAGCAAATGTTGTCAATTCAATGAATTCATCATTAGGCAAGTTTTATTTCCACAAAGTCAAATTTTAGTCAATCAGCTTTTATTACATTTAACTAAAATCAATCAAAATCCACTCCGTCTCTCACAAACAAGAGGTAACTGATTACAGCAGGGCATCACTGGCAAAAGACCAATCATTTTTTGTATGAATTGACCATAATTTACAATTTGCCCCCATTTCAGCCCTGAGTTCTAGTGCATTAGTTATAACTAACGCCTCCTTCACATGGAGAGAACTGAACTACTGAAAACTTAATGAGACACAGCCATGGAAAAGGCCAAAACCGAGCCCCCGTGTCACCCTTAGCAGAAGAATGTGGCCTCAGGTATTAATTTTCTGCCCAAACTAGTTTCCTAGGATGGCCGTTACAAATTACTACACAGTGGGTAAGACAACAGAAATTAACTCTCTCAGTTCTGGAGGCTAGAAGTCCAAAATCGAGGTGTGAGCAAGGCCGTGCTCTAATCTGCTCTACCTGTTGCCTGCTGTCCTGGGCCTGCAGCTGCGTGACTCCAACCTCTGCCTCTGCTGTTACATGTCATCCTCTCCATGTCTTCACACCAACTTCTTATAAGGACAACAGTCATGTTGAATTAAGGGCCCACCAGTCTGACCTCATGTTAATTAATTATATCTGCAGTGACCTTGTTTCCAAATAACGTCAGTACTCGGGGGTTAGGACTTCAACACATCTTTTTGGAAGACACAATTTTAACACCGTCTTTACCCTCACCGCCCAGGCACTTATGGTCAATGACAGTTATATTTTAGGCATTTCTCTCTCATGTCCCTTGTCCTTTCTCTTTTTCTAATTTATCTGAAAATATTTTTAAGTGATAAGTCGTACAGACCAACATGCTTGACTAATACAAAAGCAGTTTTGGTTAAATTAAGCTTTGTAAATAAAGTCTCTTACTGAAAAACCTGGCTAAAATAGAGTATATAATTTCCCCCCTTTTCTATTCCTCTTATTTTTCTACAACTGCTTCACTTGCCTCAGCAAACTTTCAGTCCATATTTTCTAGAACAATTCCAATTTAGTGTAACTTTTCAATAAAATTGGTAAAGAGATCACTTTAATGCAATGTAACTGTAATGTTTCTTAAGGCTTATCAAGCAAATAAATCCACAAATGAGAAAATCTCCTTTGTCAAGCATCCCAGTTTGGGGATCAGAAAATCTCACTAACCAGTGAAGATAAAAAGAGGCTGATGGAAACTTGGGCAGGGGGATACGTAGAAGGTCACTGATGTCTGAAGAGAAGGCCAGGGTATGAGGGTAAAAGCAGGAATGGGCCGGAGGTACATCCCACCCGTCTCCCTGTAGGTGCCACACCACTGACAGGAAGGACACCATGATTTCACAATAATTTCATTTTTAGCAGAAATATGTCCCTCCCCCTTTTCTTCCTGGTAAGTAAATGTCTGAAGAAGGAACTTGAAACCAAGACTAGAAAAGGAAATAGTGCAAGAGTTGGAACTGGAAAACAAAAGCTGAGATGAAGCCAGTCAGGAGGGCAAAGCCAGGCCAGAAAACATCACAGTCCTGGTGCCAGGTTCCTCTTCTGACCCATCACGAGAGCTGGGACCTGGTCAGAGGGTTTCAGAGTCCATTTTCACAGAGCAAGGTAGGTGTCAAGAGGATAGAAAATGAAGGAAAATTCAAGATATGACAGACAGGATAGTTTTCTCTCAACAGAGAGACTGGAGGGAAGAAAGGTGGGTGATAAAGAGATGAGAAGGGAGAGGAACAGATCTGTGATGTGAGACAGCTACTCTGCGACCCTGACATGGAAGCTGCATTTGCAGCAGAAAAAGAGGAAACAGCTACTAAGGGGTTTAGGGGTCACAATAATCCCAGCATATACCTGCTGAGCATAAGCTAGGTGCCAAGCACTGCATTAGAAACCTGGATATGAATGGGAACAGAGGTGGTATCTGCTGTCAAGGAGTTTACTGTCAGACTTGCATCTGTGTGATGATACTACAAGATAATTACCATATTGGAGGTGTGACAAAAGGGCAGTGAGAGAGGTATGCCGAGCATCTCCTGGGTGCCTCTCAGAAGGCACATCCGGGCTGAGTCCCTATGGAAAGCAGTTGCTGTAGAGCTGTAGAGAGGAGGGGTGTTCTCAGCAGAGAACACGGCAAGCAGGTCGGTGTTGCGAGAGCAGAGAGAGCGAGGCTGAGAGCCGCCCAGCTGGGACCTCTGTGAAAGACTTGGGCGCCGCGGAAGAGCCTTTAGGCTTTGTCCTAGAGCCAGTGCGGAGCCACTGGTAAATTCTGATGAGGAAGGCAATGTTACCTGATTTGTGGGACAAAAAGATCTTTCTGGACGCTTTTTGGATGTTGGCATAACAGGGAGAGAGGATGGAGGCAGGGAGGTTTGAAATAAGGAGAAATTAGCCTCAGAGAAGGAGGAACTCCTTGTCAGAGTGATGGGGCGAAGGAGGAGGAATGAATGGAGTATGGGTGCGGGGAGGGGGAGGGGGAGAGAGTGGAGGGGGAGAGAGTGGAGGGGGAGAGAGTGGAGGGGGAGAGAGTGGAGGGGGAGAGAGTGGAAGGGGAGAGATTGGAGGGGGAGAGAGTGGAGGGGGAGAGAGTGGAGGGGGAGAGAGTGGAGGGGGAGAGAGTGGAGGGGGAGAGAGTGGAAGGGGAGAGATTGGAGGGGGAGAGAGTGGAGGGGGAGAGAGTGGAGGGGGAGAGAGTGGAAGGGGGAGAGTGTGGAAGGGGGAGAGAGTGGAGGGGGAGAGAGTGGAAGGGGAGAGATTGGAGGGGGAGAGAGTGGAGGGGGAGAGAGTGGAGGGGCAGAGAGTGGAAGGGAGAGAGTGGAGGGGGAGAGAGTGGAAGGGGAGAGTGTGGAGGGGGAGAGAGTGGAGGGGGAGAGAGTGGAGGGGGAGAGAGTGGAAGGGGAGAGAGTGGAGGGGGAGAGAGTGCAGGAGGAGATAGTGGAGGGGGAGAGAGTGGAGGGGGAGAGAGTGGAAGGGGAGAGTGTGGAGGGGGAGAGAGTGGAAGGGGAGAGAGTGGAAGGGGAGAGAGTGGAGGGGGAGAGAGTGGAAGGGGAGAGTGTGGAGGGGGAGAGAGTGGAAGGGGAGAGAGTGGAGGGGGAGAGAGTGGAGGAGGAGAGAGCTCCTGTTAGAGGTAGCTATTTTCTTTGTGAAGTAAGACACCAGGACATCTCCAGAGAAAAGCATGTCAGGTGGCGTGGAGACGGTGTGGAGCAAGCCTGGGATGATGACAGGGGGTCGGGGGAGAGAGGAGCAGGTGAAAGAGCTTTGCTAAGCAGTCTTGAGGGTGCAGTTGGGGTTGGATGTCACAAAAGGGGAATGCTGATTCGGGATTTATCAGCATTACTCGGGTCTCTGGTTTAAGGAGAAAGATGTAAAGCTGAACTGACATCGTGCGTGTTGATCTGCCAAAGAAAAGGGACAAGGGCATTGAGAGAGCTGCTACAGGGTGGTTGAAATGATGCACCGTGGAGTCCGGGTGGGAAAGGAGTGGAGGCAAAGAGAAGGGGCTCATTACGCCTGGAGGATGTGGAAGAGACAAGAACTAGCTGTCACGAGGGGATGGGTGGTGGTGCTTCTCTTCACATCATTTGCCTCAGTTTAATTAAGACTGAATGAGGTCCTTCTTTGATGGCTGTTCTCCTGCAGCAGGTACAGGCTACATGAGAAGGGACCCTGTCTACTTGTTTTGTCACTGTATCCCAGGGCCTTGTGCAGTTCCTAGAGCATAGTAGGTGCTAATTAAATTTTTGTGGACTGTTTAATGAGAGAGCTGGAAGGTCTAGGAAAGGCTGGATTATGGTCAGAGGCATTTGGACTCTTTCACAGGTGGAATTTTCCAAGGATAATGAGACCCAAGGCGGAGCACTGCAACTGGAGGCTGAGTGGAGACAGAAAAGCACAGAGGTGAAGAGGTCAACATGCAGATGCATTGAAGCCCCAGTGTTACGTTTATGGGATCACATCTATGGTGATGTGGAAGCAGAGCTGACAGAAGGTAGTTTATGGCCTTGCAGTGGGCAAGCCTTGGGGTGTGAACGAATGAGCAGCTCGACAGGAAGTGGTCTCTTCAGACAGGGGCTGGGAGGGGAGGACTTAGCACGAACAGGGCAGAATGGAAGATGCCGAGTCACAGGGTCACGGTGACTTCACCTGAGGAAGCACAGGGGGGAAAGAAGGTTGAACGAAGGAGTGGAGGTGATTGGAGATGAAGGGGATGAAAGGCCAAAATTAACTGGCTCAGTTTCTGGCTAGAACTTTATCTAAAACGCATTTGAGATCGCTGCAGGTCCCGGGTGTGGAGAAGGCTCTAATCACTGCTGGCGTCTAGCTGTGACACTGAGTGGAGGGAGTGTTGGCTAAAACAGGAGCAGACGTGGAGAGAGGTCACCCAGGCCAAAATCATCACCGTGAAGAAAAATGTTCTGCACGTGACACATTTCAATTTTAGGCAGAACTTATCTGTGAAAATTAGTTACGACGCAACTGCTTCATTTCAGCTTTTCAAAATTCCTCTGCAAATACTTTTCCTTTTGCATGACTGTTGAATCAGATCTGCCTTTGCAAACTGCAAAAGTCTTTGGGTAAAAAGACTGTATCATAGTATTATTTTTAATAAGCCTGTGACCCAATTGGTTTGAATCATTTTATTCTAATGATTATTCTGTGATTCCAATCAAAAATTAGATTATTTTGATTATTCCTAGATTGGTTCTAATGATTTACATTTTACCAAAGAACCAGCTTTTGGATTTGGCACTACCTTCTTTTATTTTCTACTTCATTAATTTCTGCTTTTTATCTGTGTTCCATTTCTTCCTTTTGCTTTGCTTTGGCTTGTTTTATTGTTCTTTACTTAAAACTTTTTTTGAGTTGAATGCATAATTCACTTCTTTCTTTCTTTCTTTTTTTTTTGGCTGTGCTGTGTGGCTTGCAGGATCTTAGTTCCCCGACCAGGGATTGAACACGGCCCTCGGCAGTGAGAGCACAGAGTCCTAACCACTGGACTTCCAGGGAATTCCCGACTTCTTTCTTTCTTTTTGGATTGATTTAAATACTTAAGACTATAAATTCTCCCATGAACTCAGGTTTATCTGTACTCTATAGGTTTCATTATTGCTGTTTTCTAGAAATTTTATAATTTTGATTTCTATATCTTCTTTGTATCAAGAATATTTAATAAAGGGATTTAAAAATTCTTTAATGGGTAGTCCCAAACATACACAAAGTACAGAGAATAGTAATAATTAATTCCTATGTACCCATCACCTATGTCCCATAATAATCAATATATGACAAATCTGGGTTCATCCTACCCCAAATCCCAGACATCTTATCATTTCCTCTGTAAATATTTCAACATGTAAACAGAGAGATTTTTAATTTCCTAGTGGAAGGGACATTTTGTTTCTGGCTTTATTATTAATGTTTGGTTTTACTGCATGATGATCACTGAATATTTTCTGCACTATTTATACTCTTGGAATATCTGTAATTCACAGTGTTATATGGGCACTTGTGAAGAAGGTACATTCTCTATTTCCAGAATACAGAGTTCTATCAGTATCTATCAGTTAGATTTGCCTTACTTAATTGTGCGGACTAGTAGTAGTAAATGTAGACTTCTTATATTGCTTATAATTTCTACTTTATGGACGGAGTTGCCATGTTATCCAGTGCACAAATCCCCATTACTATTATATCTTCTTGTAATTACACCTATTAGCATTATAAAGTGCCCTTACTCAATAGGGGTTTTTTTTTGGCCTGAATTCCATCTTGTCTGATATTAAGAATGAGCTCTCTAGCACTTGAGGAAAAGCTACAAGTACTTTAATACAGGACTGTCGGCTGCTTAAAATAACAAAGCAGGAGAAGACCAGTATCTTACGGCAAGATATGACGTATTGAGGAGCTGAGATATTTTTTTTTAAAGCCAACAGGAAGCAACTGAAGTCTTTTTAGCATTTTAGAAGATTAATCCAGCAACAATACATCTAGAGTGGATTGGAGGAGCTTGCTGGTGGCAGGCAAGAGGTTAGCTGTTGCCAAAGCCCATGAGAGAAACTGGGTGGCAATGGTGGTGGCTGCGAGGATACCAAGGGTGGACAGGCTGGAGAGGTGTCCAGAGGGAATCAACTGAACTCAGTGACCATGGGATGGAGTAAGAGAAAAGCAAAAGTAAAAGGAGATTCAGGATTTGTGTTCTGTCAGAGAAGGAATTCTAAATCGAGGATTTGAGAGGAGGTGTGAATTTGGGGAGAGAGGGCAGACTGCTGTTTTGAATGTCCCAAGTTTGGGACACGCATGCAGAGGGATGCAGCAGGAATCTGGAGAAGGGCAGATGCCCCGGGAGCGGCTGAGGAGCAGCTCTGCCCGACCTTGGCACTCCCACTGCAAACACCTGGAAGCTTTGAAAGATACTGAGGCCTGGCCCCTGCCCCCAGAGGTGCTGATACAATCGCCTGGGGAAGCAAGATCAAGGCACCCCAAGGGATTCTGCTGGGCAGCACGGGCTGAGCCCCACTAGTACAGAGAGGAGGGTCAAGCCTGCAGGATGCCCTTCCCCTCTCTACCATTTACCTGTCGGGTGACCGTGACAAAGTCATTAGCCCTCTGGTCTTAACTTTCCTCCTCTAGGTTATGAAGATTGTAACACTTCGAAGAATTACAGGTATTAAATAAAATAATGTGTGTACAGCACCTAACACCATTCCTGGCACATACTACAGACCAGACAAGCTGCAGGACCACAACTGAGGAAAGGCATAATCTCGGCCACATTCCTAAAGAGAATCGGCCTGTTTAGTAGGAAGGGAAACGAGGAATCTCCCAAACCTTTAATGAACAGAATGACACCCCTTTGTGTCCATGCAATCGGGTGGCTCATGAGACAGTCTTAGAACTGACTGCAGGAAACAGAAGGCAGTATGACATCTCAACACTCAAAGCAACGTTCCAGCAGCTACAACTCTTGGTTAAGATACAACACTAGAGATGCAATAAATTCATCCACCTGTGTAGACAGATACTCATGAAGCTTCCACTGCATGCCAGGCAGCATACCTACTTGGCATTCCTTCATTCTTTAGCCAACATGATTGAGTACCTACTGTGTGCCAGACATCACACTAAGTTCTGGGGAAATAATGATAAACAAGAAAGTGATGGGCTATAACCCTGAAGGGGACAGACCCTGCCCCCTGACATCTCTCTAGTCTGTCCACTCCCAACAGCCCCACAGCCACCACTGACATCCCATAACTTCTTCCACGGGTTTCAGCAATAGCCTCCTAACTGTTTTGCCTGCCAAGCTCCTCCAATCTGTTTTACACTCAGATTACAGATTCTTTATTGAATAATCACTCAAATAAGTGTTAAATAACTACATGATTATGTGTCACAAGCACATGATCCTATGGGGCCACATATTAGGGGGTTTCAACCAAATAGGAAAGCCAGAAGGGCTGCCCTGAGGAAGTGACAACCAAACGGAGAAAAGTAGACGTTGGCCAAAGAGGAGGGCGTGAGAGGAGATTTCTCGGGCCTTGCACACCTCCCCATCACACCTCCACACCCTCCTCACTCAACTCCCTCCACCTGAACCATCCCTGTACCCGGCCCTCTAGCCAGCACTACTCATCATCCAAGGTGCAGCACAAAGCTGGGTCTTCCTCACGGTCCTTTCTCCAACACCCCTCCTTTGTGTCTCCACTGTCCACCATCCACCGTCCACCATCTATCATCAAACCTTTTACCTCTTAGTGCAAGAGACATAGATGGCCGAGTCTCTCGGGTCTGTTTACAACTCTATCCAGCAGTTAATACAATACCAGGTATATTAGTCAGGGTTCTCCAGAGAGACAGAATCAGTGTGTGTGTGTGTGTGTGTGTGTGTGTAATAGAGAGAAAGTTGGAGAGAGGAAGACAGAGACAGAGTTTTTTTTAAGGAATTAGTTAAAGCAATCATGGTGGCTGAGAAGTCCAAAATCTGCAGGGTGGGCCAGCAGACTTGAGACCCAGGGAAGAGGTGATGTTGCAACTTGCATCCAAAGGCAGTCTGGGGGCAGACTTTCTCCTTCCTTAGGGGATCTCAGGTTTTTTTCTCTCAAAGCCTTCAACTGATTGGATGAGGCCCACCCACATTATGGAGGATAATCTGCTTTACTCAAAGTCTACTGAGTTAATGTTAATCTCATAAAAAATAACTTCACAGCAACATCTAGCCTGGTGTGTGACCTAATATCTGGGTACCATGGCCTAGCCAAGTTAACACATAAAATTAACCATCACACCAGTTAAAAACAGGTGTTTGGTAAATATTTGTGGAATGAACTTATGAAATCTGCTAATCATAGGTTTATTTTCCTTTTTCTCTCTGCTTCGTCTGCTTCTCTTTGAATGCCATTCCCATATCCCTACACTTTTTTTTTCTCTTACTCAGGTTTCCAACACATTTTATTTTGCAGACCACCTGCTTGTAGTTTTTGAGGACCAACATGGGTTTCAATTCCTATAAAACGTCCAATTAATTTCAGTTCTGAGGCCCTATACTTTTTTAACTTTCTTTCTTTTGTGTGTATCTTTCCCCCAGTGGTTTTTTCCAGGTATGCTGGGGGTCCCATCAACTACAGAGATATACAAGGGGTCTGCTGTAGCAGAAAAGACCCTGGCTATGACCACCCCCATCCCTGGAGAGTCTCCCACTTGGCAGGAAAGGAAACCACAAGGGGAGGAACTTATCAAGGTCAAACATAAGAGAATCAGGACCAGGTCTCCTGGCAACCAGAGTGCTTTCCATTTACTGTGCCAAAACCCTCAAGTGGGTATGGGCAGGGGAGGAATAAAAGGCCCTGTACAGGAGAACTCACCTCCTATAACCTGCACTTCACAGAAACCCTGTTACACTGATTGCTGCCCCACTCTTGCAGGCAGTAGGAACCTGCTTACCTTGGGAGCCAAAGAATTCAGGAAGGTTTCAAGCCTTGGGTGTCAGAACCCAGGTGTTCACTCATCCTCGGTGGGGGGGGGGGCAGTGTGAGACCCACAGCAGCTGTGTGACCCCCTCTTGGTCAGGTTTCTGAGTGAGGGGCTGCAGCACTAAGTCCCACTTCCCAGGACTTCACCTTTACCTGCCATCTCTGAACAAATATAAACTAGTCCACATCCTACTGTCCTTCCTTTGCCCTCCTTCATTCCAACAAATATTTACTGGGCACTTTCTCCATGCCAGGCACTGCGCCAGATGTTAGGGACACACAGATGAATAAGCCAAGGCTCCAGGCTCAGATAAGTCACACGTCAGTGGAGACAGCCTTGTGTGGCATGGCGGGGCTGTCATAGCTGGGCCCTCTTGCCTGGATGTCACGTACGACTGGTCTCCTGGGCAGCCCTGTGGACGTGCTGACTCCCTGTTCCCTAATATTTTTGTCTGATCTTCCAATTTGTTTATTAAAATACTGCAGCCAGAGAGGTGAGGTGCTCTGG
Source organism: Mesoplodon densirostris (assembly GCF_025265405.1). Lineage (NCBI taxonomy): Eukaryota > Metazoa > Chordata > Mammalia > Artiodactyla > Ziphiidae > Mesoplodon > Mesoplodon densirostris. The sequence goes on from NC_082680.1 coordinate 13,177,967, forward strand.
CAAGACACAGCTGATCTTCAAACAGCAAGTGGAAGGCTGAACCCAGTTTCTTTTTAAGGCGGCCGCTGAAGTGGGTTAGCCCTTGTCTCGGAAGTTGTTGAAAAGTTCCAACCACTAGAGGGCACCAACTAACCCTTGATCCATCCAAATCTGCCCAAATCCTGAAGAGCTTCCACACTAGGTCACTCTTCTCCCAGATCTGTAATGCTAATATCTTTCATTTTTCCCAGAATGAGCCTTGAGAACCAGGCAAGCTTTAAACTGAATCCACAGATTGTACTCTTGAGCCAATGAGAAGGTAAGGGAATTAAGCTCTCCTAATACAAATACGCCACAGATTGCCTTATTAAAGACAATTAAAATTTTTCTTTTAATTTTTTAAAAATTAAAAAAAAATTAAAAACCTATGATCAGGGCTTTCTCGCGGTGGTTGAGAATCCACCTGCCAATGCAGGGGACACTGGTTCCAGCCCTGGTCCAGGAAGATCCCACATGCCACGGAGCAACTAAACCCGTGCACCACAACTACTGAGCCTGCACTCTAGAGCCCGTGAGCCACAACTACTGAAACCGAGTGCCACAACTACTGAAGCCTGCGTGCCTAGAGCCCGTGCTCTGCGACAAGAGAAGCCCCCGTAATGAGAAGCCCGCGCACTGCAATGAAGAGTAGCCCCCCGCTAGCCGCAACTAGAGAAAGCCCACGTGCAGCAACGAAGACCCAACGCAGCCAAAAAAAAAATTAAAAACAAAAAAAACCCCAAAACCTATGCTCATCATCCTATCCATCTGCTAAAATCCAACATCAACAGGTAACCATAACATAACTTCACATTATTGACAAGCCATTTTACAGCGATGGTGTCTAATAACTGCCAGACTGTGGACCAGTGAACCAGTGCATCAAATTACTTGAGTTCGTTGGTTTTTCACTTTTTTAAAGATACAGATTCGAGGACCACATCCACAAAGTTTTTTTTAATGAGTCTGTAATGGGACCCAGGCATGTGTGTTGTCCAAAGGTTTCTGATGTGTAAGAGTCTGGAAGCCATTGTTATATAACTGGAGTATTAGAAATGTGGAGAGCAAAAATGAGAAAGAGTTGAATTCAAATACCTGATGACTTATGGGTATACTGTACCTTTAGGAGCTCTGAGAGGGAGACCACTGGGCATACTGAGAATTGCTCCCCTGCTTTGTGAAGCAGCAGCTACACTTGGTCATTGGAAGGTGGGTAGAGTGTTTGGGCTGAGAAGTCTCTCCCGTGACTTGTAATCTCAGTGGGATCAGGGCTACAGCAAGGTCAGGCATCCTGCGGGAAGGGGCACTGGTGGAGTTGGATTAGCTTGTTTGTATCAGCTCTACCACCTCATGGTTATGGGCCTTGACTTCCCCAAGCCTCATTTTCTTATATGTAAAATAAACATAATACTCATCTTATTGTTGTGGGGATGAGCAAAGATCTGCAAAACACTGAGAGCTGGGAGGAGTTCAGTGCCTGAGAGGTAAGGGATGCTGTCTATGTGTTGACCTTTAGTATTACTAGCCTATGAGAAAGAGCAGGACAGCACTGCCCCTGCCCCCCTGCAAGGCACCGGGGGCCTGGGCCGTCGGCAGGTCTATGTTACAAGATACACTTCATTTAACTCCAGCTGGTGGTTTCCTAGGAGGACTGTCTTTTCTAACATGCAGTCTGAATTCATCATGCAAGAAAGCACTCATATCCTCACAACTGAGGTCAAAGAAAGAGAGTCTGCTCTCCCTTTCTGTTTCTACCGCTCTTCGGAAGCTTGCAGAGTTTGATGATGGCCTCCATGCTCAGCCCCAGTGGACATTTTGAGTCCTGTAGACAGTTCCTGCATCTCTCCTACGTCGGATCCTGGTGAGCATCTCCTCCTTGAACCATCTGCACCTGTGCTCCCAGGAATCCCAGGAGCCTCTGAGCTCTCCTCCTTCCCTCCTGATGACCCCTTCCTGGCTGATGTCCTTCACCCACTCCTTGCCTATCAGCTTCCCCCAGGACTCTGTCCTTGGCCCCCTGCCCTTCTCCTTTAAGCTCTTCTTAAGTGATTTCATCCAGGGCTATTGTCTGTCAGTCCCTGCAGGCCAATGCACCCTTTTTATTTCTGACTTTCAGTTTCCTATCTCAGCTGTCTCTGGGCATCCACTTAGGGGGTGTCTACATGAACTTTAAAATTAATATGTCCAGGGCTTCCCTGGTGGCGCAGTGGTTGAGAGTCCGCCTGCCGATGCAGGAGACACGGGTTCGTGCCCCGGTCCGGGAAGATCCCACATGCCACGGAGTGGCTGGGCCCGTAAGCCATGGCCGCTGAGCCTGCACGTCCAGAGCCTGTGCTCCGCAACTGGAGAAGCCACAACAGTGAGAGGCCCGCGTACCGCAAAAAAAAAAAAAAAAAAAAGAGGAGAGACACAAAGACAGCCATGTGAAGATGGAGGCAGAGATTGGAATCATGCTGCCACAAACCAAGAAGTGCCTAGGCCACCAAAACTGGAGAAGACAAGGAAGGAAATCTCCCCTAGAGCCTTCAGAGGGCACGTGGCTCTGCCGATAGCTTGATTTTGGGCTTGTAGCCCCTAAAACTGGGAGAAAATAAACTTCCATTGTTTTAAGCTACCAGGTCTGTGGTGATTTGCTAAGGCAGCCCTAGGAAACTAATGCACTCACCTTTTGGGACTCAGTTCACACATCATCTCCTCCAGGAAGTCCTCCCTGATTTTCTCCTATGATCACCCAACTCCTGCCAGCTTGTATCTGATTCCCTTCCTGTGTCTGTCTCACTTGATAAACTCCTGAGGCAGCAATTGGGTTCTGTTTCCCATTGTAATATGAGGGTCCAGCACTGTTTCAGAAATAGACCAGGTGCTCAACCAGATAAACGCATGAGAATCTCAGCCCCAGTGCACCTCCTATGGTCTGAATATTATGCCAGGAACTTCACAAACATTCCCTCACTGACTCATCTCAATAGGCCTAGGAGGTAGGTACCATCATCTCTGCTTTATAGATGCAGAAACTGAGGCACAGCAACTTGCCCAAGACCACTTTGGAAGCAGAGTTAGAATTTATATCCAGATCTCTTTGATGAGTGAGCATGGCATTTTAAAAAAAACAGTAGCCAACTAGAAGAAGAGGGATGTTGGAGAAGAGTGGGGAAAAGATTGGGTCTTAATTATATAATTTTTAGACAAAGTCATTGTGTGCATGTACATGTCTGTGTAAGTAGTAATGAGGGTCAGAGTGTAGTAAACTAAAGAGGATCTAACTCATAATGCAGCATAAGTATATCACAGCAGCTTCAAACCTGAGGCCTGGGAGCAAGGGGTGCTGTGATGCATGAGGGATAAGAAAGGATGAGCAGGGAGAAGGGGAAACGGGAAGGAAGAAGCCTAGAGGGACAGTTCTGCCATGTTTGGAAAGAACATGATTCCCTTTATCTTCTCTCCCACTTCCTCTTGCCCACGGCTTTGCCCCTGTTCTCAGAGCATCAGTGCACAGATGCTATCTCAGCTCCTACTATGGTACTTGACCAGGTACAGGAGGCTTTGGCCTCCAAAAGACACCCGTGTCCTAATTCCTGGAACCTGTGAATGTTACCGTATAAAGGCCAAAAAAACGACTTTGCAGATTTGATTAAATTAAGTGTTTTGAGATGGGGAGATTATCCAGGTAGGCCCTAAATGCAACCATATAAGGTATCCTTATAAGAGAGGAGCAAAGGGAGACCTGACACAGAGAAGAGGAGACATCGATGTGACCACAGAGGTGGGGACTGGAGTAATGTGACCACAAGCCAAGGAATGCGGGCAGCCATGAAGCTGAAAAGGTAAGAAAAGAAACAGATTCTCCTCTAGCCCCTCCAGAGGGAGTGTGGCCCTGTTCTCACCTTGATTTCGGCCCAGTACTATTCATTTCAGACTTCTGACGTCCAGACTGTGAGAGAATAAATTTCTCCAAAGTTTATGTTAATTTGTTATAGCAGCCACAGGAAACTAATATTGAATACACCAGCTCTTCCTAAATTACCTCCCTCTCCTTCAAAACTTGTTTCTTGACAGCCTTCTTTAGTTTGGTGTTAGAGAGGACCAAAATCCAGTTACATCAATTCACACTAATGAGAGAGATCCTTAATGCCCTCAGAGGCAACCATGTTTTAAAAGGAGGGCATTTATAACTCCTCAAATTAATGTCTAATTGGTACAATTAGTGTAAAGAAACAAAGTGAATGGAAACTGCTAGCAGTCAGGTGAAAATTTAGGGAAATGGACCAACAAACAGGTAAATTAGGGTTGGGGTCTGCCCTCAAGAACATTCCCCTTAGTCAGGGTCTTCTTTTCACTTGTGAGAACGTATAGATTCTCCAAAAGTTCTATGTTTGTTCTCAGTGATTCCAATGTTGCCCTGCACAGTGCCTGGCACACAGTTAAGTACTGAATTCTGGTGGTGGATGAATGAGGAAGGCAGAGAGAGAAGGGTGGATCCGGGGTGACATCCACATGAACAGATGGGGCATCTGACAGACTACTGCTACTTGATTACTGCCCATACAATGGGATCTGTGAACACTCCTGTAATTTTCTCCTCCTCCTGAATCTTCTCCCCAAGTTCTGTGTTATTTACTGCAATTTACAATAATTTCTTATTGTCAGCAATATATATCTCTAATTTTGTGTGCAAAGTCGCCCTGTAAAGCAGATGAAATCTTCAAGCTGTAGAAAGAACTCCCCTCAGTACTCTAAGCTGAAGCTCCCCATGATGACTTCTGGATGCTGCTCAAGTTAATACAGAGCAAAAAGCTGGAATTATCAGCCCCCAAAGAAAAGCCAGTTGCCTAGGAAAATCAAAGCCCAGAATCAACACGGTTCACAATATCTGTAACATATTTTCTTTTTTTTTTTTTTTTTTTTTTTTTTGTTTTTTTTTTTTGTTTGTTTTTTTTTTTTTTTTGCGGTATGCGGGCCTCTCACTGCTGTGGCCTCCCCCGTTGCGGAGCACAGGCTCCGGACGCGCAGGCTCCGGACGCGCAGGCTCAGCGGCCATGGCCCACGGGCCCAGCCGCTCCGCGGCATATGGGATCCTCCCAGACCGGGGCACGAACCCGTATCCCCTGCATCGGCAGGCGGACTCTCAACCACTTGCGCCACCAGGGAGGCCCTGTAACATATTTTCTAAGTGATGTTAATGTCAAACTATGGAAAACAACTCCTTCACCTATCATGCAACCTCCCTAAGTGTTCTCACTCAATAGTTATATTTATGTTTCCCTTTGTTAGTTCTTGTAAAAGTCCAAAACTAAATGGTAAAATATGACCCTATGGGGCCCTGTGACAGATTGCCAAAATAATCCCTGAAGCCCCTCTTCCAGTTTTCCTTCATTCATCAAAACTACATTGAGGGCTTCCCTGGTGGCGCAGTGGTTGAGAGTCCGCCTGCATGTGGAAGATCCCACATGCCACGGAGCAGCTGGGCCCGTGAGCCGTGGCCGCTGAGCCTGCGCGTCTGGAGCCTGTGCTCCGCAACAGGAGAGGCCACAACAGTGAGAGGCCCACGTACCGCAAAAAAAAAAAAAAAAAAAAAAAAAAAAAAAAAACTACATTGAGCAACTACTACTTGCAAATTCTGGAGAGACATGCAGGAAATAAATCACTGCACGTAAGAGGCAGTACTAAGGAAAATATTGCAAACACCCCAGAGAACATTTGAACAAGCAGTGCTACAGAAGCCCCCTCGTTCACAGGAAGCCTTTCAATCTGCGCACTTAATTATTTCCACTTAGGACAGCCTGAAAGTCCCCTCCACCTTTGCTGTTGTCTTTCTAGGCTACCCATTCCTACCTGGCACTTGCCAACCGGTATCCTTCAGCTGTTAAATACCATATGGTGGCCTCCAACTTCAGCTAAAGTGGTGCTTCACAAACTTTGAAGGGCACAGGAATCAACTGGGGATCTGGTTCAAATGCAGGTTCTGATTCTGTTAGGTCAAGGGAGGAGCCTGAGGTTCTGCATTTCTAATGAACTCCCAGGTGACCACTACGCTGCTGGTCTGAGGACCACATGTGAGTAGCAAGTGATTAAGTAAAAAGAACTTCCTTTCTACTGAAAACACAATACAGCCAACTTCGGAAGGCGTCCGATTCTAGAGGCATATGTGTCATGTTCCAGGACTTCCCATAAGGAGGGAGAGACTGAAGGCCTCTGAGCCACTGGACAGAGGTGGGGCTGGTGCCTAACCGTGGTTCCAGAGCTGCTACCTCATTCAGCAAAAACTCAGGTACTAGATCTAAAAATAGTTAGAAAGCAAAGAACTAAACTGCGTCAGAGACAAGAACAAAGGAGATACAGACCAAAATCTGGGGAATCACTCTAGTATGGATACAGTTTTCCCAAGTCTCTGGTCTCCTTTCAGATTCGGGGTTTAGATAAAAGTCCACACCTTCAGTGTGTGTCCTCATGGCTGGAGACATCCCCCCCACCGTCACCTGGCTGCTCTGACGAGCACCGTCTCCTGACACACACTTCCTGCTGACGTCCTTGCTGAGCTGAGAATACTACTGGTGATCAGAGGGAACAGAAGAATTTGGAGTGCTGAGTAAGGAAAAGCCCAGAGAAGTCACCATCCCAATAGGATGTGTGCTGCATGGCTTCTAGGATGGGCACTGGGGGTGACTGGGCACTGAGGGTGACTGCTGTGTTGAGGCTTCTGTACCAGGGTCTGACACAAGCACAGACCTTGTCTTCTTTATGAGAGGACACGCCCCTGAGCCATGTCCTTTTCTGAGTGGCGTTCCCAGCCTCTGGCTCACAACAGTGCCCACAACGTGCTGTCATCACTGGACTTGGGAGAAGCAGGAACACATGGACAGAGGCCCAAGGACACAGTTGATGCCTCTGACAGCGATCACACCAGCCAAAGGCAGCAGGTGTCCTACAGAACGTCTGCCAGTCCTGAATCACAGCGTCCCTGCTGGGACTCTCCTTGCAGTAACAGAGGAGTAAACTGAGGCCCCTGGCCCTGGAGGTCACACAGCAAATCAACAAACACTTGATGCTCTTCTGGGCTTCTTTCAGAGGAAACATCCTACAGTCCCACATTCTGGGATCCTATTCGCTTCAGAAATAGAGCCCAACGTGGCTTCTCTTTGTGCCTTGACCTCCTGGTGCTTCAGAAGTACAGGAGAGTCAGCCACTGCTGTGTTTCCTCCACTCTCTGACAAGACTCCTCACGTTTCCCCACTTGATAAAATCCCCAGTCCCACTAATGAATCTACAAAGTCTGTGTATTAAGATGGGAGGAAGAGGGAGAGATTTGAAATCACCCAGAACACTTCATCTTAGAGCAATTTGGCTGAAATGACCAAATACCCACTAGATTTGTTTTCTTTCCATTCATTACCCCTTCCCCTTCCCAAGCCCATAAACCCTCAGTTTCTAGAGTTGGAAAGAAACACAAAAGAGTCCATTTTTCAGTGTTTGGAAGCTGTATGTCAAATCTATGTAGCTAAAACATTTTTTTAAAGTAAAAATAATAATATTAACAATAATAAACATTTTCTGTTTATGATTGCTGTATTCTCCAACAAAGGTCTTCAGATGCCAGGAGTCTAAGTACAGACTACTATTGAATTAGCATCGTCTAATTTCTAAGTAGTCTTACTTCCTAGCTTTCCTTTGATTTTGATGCTAATGTTTGAATCACTTGAAATGGTCATGCTGTTGAGTTGAGGGGCTTCTGAACTTGGAGCCTTTTCTCAGCCTCACACACCCTGGGAGACACAGCTGGCCACCAAGCACTAGGTGTCACCTGTGAGAGGGAGCATCTAAAGGCCCCCATCATTTGCCTAATTTTGGTCGATTTAACAAACCTCAGGCCAAATACTGGGGCTTTTTTATGGAGAGTGAAGCTTTCTCAGCGATGGGAAGAACTATGAAATGAATGAAAATATCACACAACAGCACAAACCCCACAAAACACCACTATGTGAGAACCACTGTAGAAGTGATTTCCGGGCAAAGTAAAACCATTAATTGAGTAGGTAAGCCTTCTTTTAGGTGCCCTGCCTATATTTACTTCCTTCATCCCAGTGGCCACCTTGTGACCTGGTAGATACAGTAATTATCTCCAATTTACAGAAGAGGAAACTGAGGCACAGCAAGATTCAGTGAATAGCCTGAAGTCTCACCCAGCTGGTAGGTGGTGCAGCTGGAATTTGAATGACTGTTTGGTTCCAGGGACCATAGCTCTTCATTATTCTGCTCTCATTTTGAGTAGAAAGTCGGTCACCATCAGGGAACACTTTATCACCATCCTGGGAAGGAGGATTAAAGGGAAGATGACTGTGAGGGTCCCAGCATCCCCCTTTCTGGCAGCGTGATTCAAGCCTTCCTGCCGGGAAGACAAAAATAAAACACACCCTTCCGCTCACCTGAACGGGAAGAGGCTTTCCCAGTCTTCCAGAAAGGGCTGCAGACCCAGAGGACTTGGTGAGGATGGCCACCCCTCCACCCCACTGCCCCTCACTTACCCACCTTCATTTGGGCCCCTCCCCCAAGCCATACGAGGGGACTTGCAGCCCTGGGCAAGATCTGGAGCCCAGCTCCCAAGCAAACACGGGAAATTAAACAGTTTGCACAGAATGAAGTTTGGCCCGTGGAAGGTGCCCGCAGCTGGCGGTTAACACCAGCTGTAAGAGGATCAACTCCTAGTCCGCTGGCTTAAAAAGGGGATGGGGGTGAGAAGTGTGCGCGCTCCCTTTTACCCATTCACGTTAGTTAATTTGGATGATAAGGGTTCGTGTTTAATCCCCTTGTGTGCGAGTGAATATACTGAAATCGACAACCTCTGAGAGGGCACCGGCGGCTGGCAGAGCAACCTGCGGGAGGGTGCGGGTCGTGTCCAATCTGGCGTGAAGGAGAAAAGAAACGTCGAGAGGAGACTGAGAGTAAGACGGAGAGGGACACCCTAGGGGTGCGTGGTGCGGACCGAGCCCCACACCTCCTAGACTGCAGCAGGTGGGTCGCTCGCGTCCCCGAGGCCCGGCCCGCCAGGCCCGCCTCTGCGCCCTAGGAGACCCCTAGGTGCCACTGGAGAGCAGGGCACCCCCCTAGCCACCTCTGCCAAGGACTAACGACACCCAAAGGGAGAGCCCGGGCCCTGCCGTAGTCCAGCAGAGGAGAGAGAGTTTAGGCGAGGTGGGGAGCAGAAAGGGAGGGAAAGATGTGTCGGGAGAGGTCTAGGTTGTCCTCAAATGGAACAGATTAGAAAAAGGTGAGAGCTCAGCGGCTCCGGAGCAGGTCATAGAACAAAAAGCATTTTTACAGTTTCCATCTGCAAGAAACCTGGCCCCCACGCACAGCCCGCAAGCCTGGAGCCCCCCAGAACGCGGGTTCCGGCGCAGCAAGTGCCGGCGAGGCCTGGCGGTCGGGGAGGAGGCCCCCGGCTGCTGGGCCCGGCTGCCCGCAGAGGCGCAGGCGGAGCAGAGCTCCCAGCCGCCGCCGCCCCCCTCCTGCCCCTCGCGCCAGTCCAGCAAATTTCCTCCCTCCTTTCGGTTCGTGCCTTCCCTCCCTCCTCCTCCCCCGATATATTCGCTCTCTAAAACCATAAAAAAGAGATCAACCTCCCTAACTTCACGGAGCCCTTTTCAGTGACAAATATTGATGCCCAAACTGTCTGCGCTCTCCCGCCCCCAAACTTTAAGGCGCCCGCGAAAGGGAGACATAAAAAGTTAACAATGCTGTGAAAATATGTTTGCAGAAAATAGACAATCGTTGGATTAAACGTATTCAAGTATGAAATAATGCCTTTTTGTGTCAAAACTTGGGCGATGGGCGGGTACAAAAGTTCCCTGTGGCAGCTACTTGCTCCCTTTGTGAGCCGTGCGCTTTGGCGTCTCCACTTGGGCGCATTACTTAGAGCCCTCTAAGCGCGATTGTTTCTCCCTTTCTAATGACATTTACCGGATCAAAACATGCTGTTAATTCGATCAGAAGGCTTCACCCTCTCTGACAAAGCCACAATAATTTCTCCTGAAGTTTGTTAAATTGACCAAAATTAGGCAAATGAATAGGGGTCTGTAGGCGCCCCCTCTCGCAGGTGACGTCGCATAATGCTCGCCTGGGCCAGCTGCATTCCCCCTTTTCTTCTCAGCCCACTCTTCTCCGTGTTGCCCCCCAATCCTCCCACCACCCCCCTCTCACACATACACACACACACGCACACACACTCACACACACGCCTGCCTGTCTTTTCTCCCCCACCCTCTGGCATTATTAAAATTTAGCCCAATGAAACTATTCATACTTTTCAATGGACATTTTCCGTATAGGATAATAGGCTACAAATTGAGCCTCTTCCCCCCGCGAAGAGAGAGCCCGAGGGGGGGAGAAAAGAAAGGCGGCGATGTGATCAGGGAGTAGGGGGGAGCGTCGCGTGCCAAAGACCTGCGGGAGGGGCGAGGCGAGGCGGGAGCCTCTTGTGCCCGCCGCAGCCCCACACCTGCCGGGATGTCCGGACAAATAAAGCGGTGTAAACAAAAAGGGGGGAGATGGACGTGTCACCAAGTCGTGTGAGAAAAGCCTGGGAACAAACGGGGCGCCTCCGTCTCCAAGAGCTCTCCCTTGAACCCGGCGGAACAGCCTATTAAAGGCTTACTTAATTACTTTAATGACTCTGGACAGGCTTTAAAACGCACTCGGCGCTGGGACTGCGGGCTTGCTGGGATTTGTAAACAGGCAATCGTGTGAGACTCAGCAGTGGGACTAAAGGAGGCGACACTGTTTTGTGAGGGTCCTCGCCCCCCGGCGCCCGCGGCCGCTGCGCCCCTGCGCTCGCTCGTCCGCCGGCGCAGGTTTACCGCCTCCTTCCCGCCCCGGCTGTTGCCATGCTAATGTTATTCCCCCGCCGGTCACGTGTCCTTTGAAGGGCCACGTGGATTAACAAAGCTGATCTGCCCCCAGCTCGCCCCCCTCGGCTGCTAATTTTTTTTTCTTAACTTAAAAAAAAATCTGATCTTGAATGCATGCATCCCCCAAACGCAGCTCCCCTAATCCTATGGAATAATTCAAGTCGTGAATGCACTTGGAGCCCTGGATGACCGCTTTATAAGGCAGCCCCTGGTAGTTGGGAGGCTGCAGTCTACCTGGGACACTCGAGGAGGCACACGAGGCGAAAAGTGGACGGGTGCCTCGCGCCACGGCCTCTCCCGAGGGCGCGTACTGACCAGAATGTCAGGAAAGCTCAAGGAACGCAAAGTGAGTCGGCTGAGCCCAGATGGCTCTTGCGCCAACAGGGTGGGGGCATCTGACGCCCGCAGCACCACCTGGCTGGACCGACGGGCAGGGACATTATCCAACGGGACTTCTCCTGGAGAGGAATTCTGAGTGGTTTGGGAAGGGGACGAGGATAGAGGGAGGGGACGCCTCAGTCAGGGAGGAGCCCACGCCTGGAGGCTGGTGGCCACCTCCCCACTGCCCTGGTGCTCAGCACGGCGGTGTGGCCCAGCGGACGCTGGAAGGGGAGCGCACCAGCGCGGGTGTGAGAAGGCAGAGCTCATGTGACCCACTGTGAAGGGACAGGGGCCTGGGGCGAGTCCCTGGGCAGCGTTGAGGGCTGGGAGACAGCTGTGCCAGCCGTGCCTTTCACGACTCTCTGGGCAAAGCCATCCTAAACGTGCAAACCTCTGTTCGCAGAGAACCCCCGTTTCCCACAAAGTGATAGAAAAGCGGAGGAGAGACCGGATTAACCGCTGTTTGAACGAGCTGGGCAAGACGGTGCCCATGGCCCTGGCGAAGCAGGTAACGTCGGCGGCCGAGAAAACGGTGCTGGCGCTGGGGATCCTCTGCCGCCACTCTCGGCAGTGATGCCGGGAGTCTGGAGCCGGAGAGGGCTTTGCACGTGTGGGCTCCCTTCCCGGGTGCCTGAGCGCTGAGTGAGCCCCGGGTGGCCCTCGCGCAGATCCACAGCAGCGCCCCACTCGCTGGTCCTCTCCGGATAAAACCTTGCACCCAGCCTGCCCGGGTTGGCCGGCACCCGCTGGGCCGCTTCGAGGAGCCCTTCCTCCTTTTGCAGAGTTCCGGGAAGCTGGAGAAGGCGGAGATCCTCGAGATGACCGTTCAGTACCTGAGAGCCCTGCACTCCGCTGATTTTCCCCGGGGAAGGGAAAAAGGTGGGCGCGGGTTGCGCAAAGGGGAAACTGGACAGGGACCGTGCGCCACACGGAGACCTGGGGGCGGGAGTGGGAGTGAAGCGGCGCTCGCAAGAGGTCTCTCGCTCTCTGGATGCTGCCGGGGCGGGGGCGGGGTGGAGGTGGGAGCGGACTCCCGTGAAAGCCAGGGGGACTGGAGCACAGATGTCTGGGGATACAGGTTCCGCGGGCTCCTCTCAGGTGGGGAGGGTGGGGTCAGACTCTTAAGGAAAAGGAAGTCGCTAGCTGGCGTTTTTCCAGTCTCCAGAGTAACCAGAGGAGAGGGCGGGCGTCCAACGGAAACTACGGCCAGGAAATGTGATGGGAGGTGCTTGGCCCCCGCCTCGCGCTCCCGGTTGGAAAGGGCGCTCACGGTTTTTTTCTTTCTACGGTTTTTCTCGCCCCTCCAGCAGAACTGCTAGCGGAATTTGCCAACTACTTCCACTACGGCTACCATGAGTGCATGAAGAACCTGGTGCATTACCTCACCACCGTGGAGAGGATGGAGACCAAGGACACCAAGTACGCGCGCATCCTCGCCTTCTTGCAGTCCAAGGCCCGCTTGGGCGCCGAGCCCGCCTTCCAGCCGCTGGGTTCGCTCCCGGAGCCGGATTTCTCTTATCAGCTGCACCCAGCGGGGCCCGAGTTCGCAGGCCACAGCCCTGGTGAGGCGTCCGTGTTCCCGCAGGGCGCGGCCCCGGGGTCCTTCCCCTGGCCACACGGCGCGGCCCGCAGCCCGGCGCTGCCCTACCTGCCCAGCGCACCCGTGCCTCTTCCGAGCCCTGCGCAGCAGCACAGCCCCTTCCTGACGCCCGTGCAGGGCCTGGACCGGCATTACCTCAACCTGATCGGCCACGCCCACCCCAACGCCCTGAACCTGCACACGCCCCAGCACCCCGCGGTGCTCTGACGCCGACTCGCCCGCAGATTTCTTTGCGCTTCGGGCGCTGCCTGGGAGAAATACTGTATATTGTACAAGTGTAAATACGGTGCCAACAAAAGAGCTGGGTGGGGGAAGGCCAAAAGCGAAAGAGTCTTCTGAAGGATCTCCCCCCGGCAATAAACGTTTTCTGAAGGTCCCAGAAAGATGGATTTCTTGTTACCTTCTGCTCTTCCCAAACCCACCCCCTCCGAGGTGTCTCGGGCGCAAGGCTCATTGGGGCCAAGGTGACGGCCCTCAGTAGTCTGGGTGGGGAAGGGGGCGGGTCGCTGCGGTGTCTGAGGAGGCGGGGAGGCTAAGTGGAGGGGTCGCTTCCAGGCTGGATTCGCGTTTCCCCCGGGGCTCCAGACCCGCACCTGCCTCGGGCGCACCTTGGGCATTTGCCTGGGGGAAGGGCAGACTCGAGGAACAGGGCCCTCAGCTCTCAGAAAATACAAATCGAAGGACCCTCCCCAAGCTGGCTTTGGCGGACTTTCGCCAGTTCCGACCTGGGCGCCCTTCCCTAACCCGGGACGAGGCCCCGGACACGCGCGCACCACATGCCCGCTGGTCTGGAGCGCGCCGAAACTCAGACCATCGGGATGCGTGGCTAGGTTTACGGCCTCAACCTGTCTGGTAAAAAATAGGTAGAGGAGGTAGCTTCCGAGTGTGGCTTAGAAACAACATCCGATGAAGTTTATCTTCGAATGACAACTACTCGTCGGCACCGAAGGGTTCAGGAAGCTGGAGTTGCCTTTGGCGCACAAATCAGCTCAGCTTCGGGGCCGCTGGGCAACCTGGTGAGAGGCCGGCAGCGACCGCGTTGGGAGACGTGCTCCCCTAAAGGACTGTTCCCTCTGCCCACACTCACATCCGGCCACTGGTGCGGCGTTGAGAGGCTGGGTTCTTGGGCCTGCTGAGAAAGGCTTCTCCTTTTCCTGGGGGAGGGGGATTTTAACCTTTTCGCTCCACCCAGAACATAGGAACGTTTGGGGGTCTAGGGAAGACTTGGCTAGTGATCTGTAAGGGGCTCGTAGTTCTCAACGACAATTCGATCTGTCTTACCCACAAAACAGCAATACATTTAAAAAAGCAAGCTGAAATCAGGTTTTTCTAGGACCCAGAGAGCAAAATAAGCCTCACTGTTTTTTATGTTAACTGGTAAAATGAACAAGGTAACCAACCCATTAAAGTTGTCTTTGTGAGAATTTAAAATTTTTCCTTCATTGACTTTTTTTCTTTGTTTCTGTCTTTTCTTTTTGTTCCCATTCCCTTTGATGCCCTTTAAATAAATAACTCAAAATTAGGTAGCAGGTTTTCCTGTTTCCTGAGGCCATTTAGCTGAACTACGATTATTTGTCACCGCTCAGGTTAGCTGGAGTGCAATAAATTAACTTATTCCATTTCTGTGGACAGGGCTTAAGGGAGCTCTGACCTAGACTGTTTACTGAGGTCATGGAGTAAGATGGCCCACAATTTATAAACCCTCAAACTTGATTACAGAGACAGGACCAGAAAAACCACACACACACACACACACACACACACACCACACACACACACACACACACACACACACACAGCCACTTCATTATGTTGTCCATAAAGTGAAACTTAAATCAAATGTGTATGTTTTGGAGGCAGGGAGAATCTATAAACTTTAGAAAAAGTCTTTCAAGTAAAGGGTTCTTGCCCTTACACACACTATATGTCACTACAATACTTATCTATAAAATGTGAGATGCAAACAAGTATCTCCTCCCTTATGAAATGATATAGTTGGAGCATGAAAGTCGGTGTAAGGTCAGGAGGCCACTGGGTAACAAATATATATTGAGCAATATGGGATGAAAACAAATTATGCAGAAATGGGAGAATGCATGGTGCCTATTATTGGAACACATGTCTTACACCCATTTTTATCAGCGCTGGATACAGAATATGAAGGAAGGCCTTTCAGCCTTTTTTTCTCTGAGCATTAAGCCAATCTGAATTCCCTTTGGCAGTGAAGCATTAAAGATATAGTGTTACCCTGGAAATATAAATTATTAATATATTCAGCATTTTTGTCACTTCTCAACTGTTAACCAAATTAGACAAAACTTTCTTTTGCTAAGTAGATTTTCTCTTTGGGATTAGCTTTGGGAAAGCACAGGGCCACCATAGTAAAAACTTTGGTCATTTACATATAATTTTGCAAACTTCCACTGGCCCATGACAGTCTTTGTACCTCAAATGTTGGTATTCTTGATTTTTTTTTTCTTCCTCATTTAACTGTGGAGGATAAAACCCTGCTTTGGATTTACAATGACTTTAGGATAAAAGTCTCCCTCCCCTTTCTCTCTCTCCCCCTTTCTGTGTGTGTGTGTGTGTGTGTGTGTGTGTGTGTGTGTGTGTTGTGTCTTTTTCTGAAACCTTCTTCCAAAGTTCCAATTCTCCAGGCTTGGCGAAAAGTCAAACTTTGCAGAAGATTAAAAATGTCACTACAAAATGGAATCGATTTAAATCAGATTGTGACTTTAATGTGTTCTTCCTGTACTTTCTCTGACAACACATTACTTCCAGCCTCTCTGTCCCAAGCCCCCCACCTACTCCCCTCTCTGTCTGAGTCTCTTATGCCCAATCCCTCCACTCTTTCTTTTAAGTAAGTTGTATAGTAATGGTTTCCAAGAGAGGCTCAAGCAAACCCAGAAATAACAAAAAACAAAAAACAGTGGGTTTGGCTGGAGGTGACCCATTGTGATACTTCTGAAAGGGGCAACCCCTTGTTTCTTGGGCTTCATCCTTGAGTGGGCAAGAATAAAAATAATCATCCCCATGAAATCAAAGGTTTTCTCTAGAGGCTTGAGGAACAAAGCTGATGGCTGGTGCTTTGGTTCAGTCCCTGTGGCTCTGTAGGGCTACAACTAGGAGCTTCTTGGCCCTCCAGACACCCCAGCGAAAAGGCGGTAATACAGAGCTCACTTGTGCTTCCAAGCGTTATTGAACAAACACAGCCATGTACCAGTGGGGGCCCTGCAGTCTGGCCTGCTAGATACCAGGCAAGGAAGGTGGAAGAGCAGCTATGCAAGTGCCTACCTGACCCCACAAAGGCAAGGAATTCCTAGGAACCTGGTAATGGGTATCTGCATAGAGTAACACACCAAGAAAAGTAAGGCAAGATGGGGCATGTAGTAGGAGCTCAATAAACATGTGTGGCATGACATCATAGTACTGAGTCTCTTGGATTCTGCATCTCCCCTAGACCTCTTGTTTCTGGCCCTTAGTCCCCTCCCCACTTCAGTAGAGACCAGAAAGTACTTGTACACCCACCCAGAAATCTGTGGAGCAACCTACACACATTCTGAGGGTTTTCAGACAGACCAACATCCCTGCCTTTGCCTAGAAATTCTACCTTGTGGTCTGGCAGCAGGAGACACACTTGGCCTGCTTGGTTAAGGCAGTTAACTCTTCCTGAAGGCCCAGCTAAATGCAGACGCCAAGTCCAGGATTTGAATTCAAAACTAGCCTGATGAGGGTTCTGCTCCTTTCACATGGGAAAGATCCAAGACGGCTGAGTTGATTCCACCCTCCTCTTTTCTGCACCATTAGTTGTTCAGACCCCACCTGGATCTGCATTCCAGCTCTGCTGCTTACAATTCTGGGCAAATTGCTAAGCCACTCTGCATCTGTTTCCTCATCTATAAAATAGAGATATTAAAGGTGCATATACCTCATAGGGTTGCTAAGAGGATTAAATGAATTGGTACATTCAAAGCACTCTAGACAGTGTGTGGCCCATAGTGAATGTTCAATACATGTTAGCTATTATAATAATTATCTATTCCTCCCCCCCCGCCAAGTGTCAGATCCTTGGGATCACCTCAAACTGAAAAATAAAATGTCAAGGCACATGATGAAAAAATCTTGAACCCCAGGGCTCTTTCTTAAACCCTAAGGCTTATTCTGAAACAAGGCTATATTCTTCATTTAGGGCAAGTGGGAGTAGGGAGCTCAAATTCCATCCCATGGTCATTTTGAGGCCTATGAGCCCTATTCCGAGTTATGATTGGTACTCGGGGCCCCTAATAACCTTGGAATGCTACCTCTTATGCTCTTTCAAGTACAGAAACCTAGCTTTATGTTATTTTGTTACAGCTCTTATACCCACATTCCTACATTCTCTCTCAAAGTACGTATTCTAATGCCTATTATTAACATAAATATTTGGCTGTTGCAGATTCTTTTCTGGATCATGGAGTAAATAAATAAACAAATTCAATATTCCTTAAATACACTTTATCTGGCAGCTTTATGTTCTTCTCAGCATTTCTCCCATTTTTTCCCATTCAAGTCTTTTGTCCATCCTATTTGTCACCTGTCTGCTCCAATGCTGGCTCCAGACTCACCCCCTGATGCAGGTGAAGGCAGTGCTGCAGACCCCCAGCTGCCTGGGTCCCGACCCCTCACTCCCACTCCCTTTCTCACTTGGCCTTCGTTTCTCACGCTCTCTGGTTTTCTGATTGCTCGGCTCCCAATATCCGATTCTCCATGCACCCACGGCCTGGGGTAAGAATGATCTCTGCGTGTGTGTGTCCACATGAGGAGGTATCACTGGGGTAACACTCTCAACCTCTCTCAGCAGCCCTTTCCCATTCTTCAGCTAACCCACTGGAGGGTTTAAAAGGTGGACCCAAGCACACTCACCTCAGCCCCTTTATCTTTGGGCGCCGACCTGCCCACAGGAAGAAAGCAAGCATTCCCATCTAAGCTGGCTGGAAGATGTAGAGCTCCTCCTATGCTTCTGATGGGTAAGTTTAATTCTAAGGTGAAGTGCTGCAAGCCCACTACCCACACGCAGATGTCACATCCTCCAGTCAGTCTCAAAACAGACATTTTTTTTCTCCACCTGACATCCCATATCCACATCCTAAATGATTCAGAGCACAGGTAAGAGGGGGAAAAAAAAGACATTTATTTATTGGATGCCCTAAAACCCCAGAACCTGGGTGCCTATATGTGTACAGCTAGGAAGGTGGATATACATATATGCCTGTGTGCGTTGAGCAGTGTAGGCACAAGAGTGTCCGCATGTGTGTGCACAGGTGGCTGCTGCGTCCACAAGTGTGTGTGGAAAGACAAGCTGGTACCAGAGAAAAGACCACTGAAGGAAGTGGCTAGGTTAGAGCTTGACGGACCCAACTATTTCTGGCTCACTTGGAAGATAAGAAGCAACCATTATGAAGGGCTGCAAATCTGTCCCATTATAATCTCTAACAAACCCTCTATATATTGGGAAGAGCTGCAGCAAAGCAGGAGAGAGGCAGTAGACAGTGTTATGCTGAATGGGGGCGCGGGGGATAGCAGGACAGTTACCAAAACCACAGACAATGGGGGTGGGAAACTTGAGGAGGAATTCTGGGCTGAGCTAGAAAGAGAGGGTGTGAGGAAAAAGAACCCCAAGGGAAATGGGAACCTGAGTACTTTTTGCTATTCCCACCTAGCCTCATTTATTATGTTTAGCTTAAAAGCAAGAGTCAGTAAAACATACTAGTTAAAGCTTTACAAATATGATGAAACATTCTTGCTACAATATTTCTAGGAGCCCTTTTGCCATGTTTGATGAAACAAAAGCAAGCCTCCTCTATGGCTGTTTTGTCATAGGCATATCAGTAGAGGTCTTCCACAATAAAAGACCTTCATCTCCATCCACTAAGAAAAGAACTTTATTTTTTACATAAACATGATTTCTATTTTATATTTATGCCAGGCTATAAATCTGTGATCTAGCCCTATTATTCTTTCTAAATATAACCTAAAGTATAATTAGTGAAGAAAAAAATTGCTATAAAGACATGGAGAGGACGCACACAAGTTTTAGGACTACAAGTTACGACTCATTTCTCTACTTTTTGGATGTATTGTGTGCCATGTATATGTGGCACACCTACAACTGCAACCTGTCTAGCCTCAGCAATACTGGGGGGGAGTCTGGGGGAATCAATTCTGGGTACTTGGAGAAGCTGTTTGGAAAAAGTCAAATTGAAGGGAGGGTCATTTGCAAATATATATTCTGGCCACAAGCCACAAGCAATAAATTTGTGAAAGCTTGAAAAATTCCTAATTTCACAAACTGCTCCTACTGTGATGTACAGTAAAGAGGCAGACATGAATACAATTGAACCGTATCTGAATTACATGACAGCACAGTCAAAAAGACAAGAGCAGGGGCTTCCCTGGTGGCACAGTGGTTGAGAGTCCGCCTGCCAATGCAGGGGACACGGGTTCGTGCCCTGGTCCAAGAGGATCCCACATGCCGCGGAGCGGCTGAGCCCGTGAGCCATGGCCGCTGAGCCTGCGCGTCCGGAGCCTGTGCTCCGCAACGGGAGAGGCCACAACAGTGAGAGGCCAGCGTACCGGGAAAAAACAAAACAAACAAACAAAAAAAGACAAGAGCAATGTGGATACTGTCAAATTAGAACTGAATAATAACTATCATGACCCTGAACCCTAGGCTGATGATGGCCCAAACATATATGGTGAGGGGAGGCTGCAGGGGAAGGAATTTCACTGCTATATCATTAATTTCAGAGGGAAGAAGTTAAGCTAAGAATTTCTTAGACTACTATAAAAAATGGAAAGATAATTTCTAAAACTACTGAAAGTAGCACTGTGCTGTCTGTTTCCTTGTCATGAAGAGAACATGTATCAGTGAGACAACACGTCCAAGTCTTTTCAATTATGTATTTTACAGAAAGAGACACCATGAAAGCTGAATATGCTTTGGAGATAAGGGAGTTTAGGAAACAGTAATTTCCAAGAAGCATCAAATGACTTTCTATGAGGACAGGAACCAAGTGATGTGGGTAACGAGAATACAGGATGAGTTTATGTTGCACTTGATGGTGGTTTTTTGGGCATCAGGTGTTTGCTACTGTTAGCAAGCTTCTTCCAAAACAAATCTGTAGTCTATTTTTCCATATAACTCCCAGTCATACTTTGATAAACCTCATCTTCACCAAGGAGGAAGTTGTAGAGCTTAAGAACTGATTTGAATTCTGCGAAGGAAAGGTAGCCACTACTAACAACACCCAGCTTCTTTTTTTTTAAATTTTATTTATTTTTTTATACAGCAGGTTCTCATTAGTCATCAATTTTATACACATTAGTGTATACATATCAAGCCCTATCTCCCAATTCATCACACACCCCCCACCCCCCACCGCTTTTTCCCCTTGGTGTCCATATGTTTGTTCTCTACATCTGTGTCTCTACTTCTACCCTGCAAACCAGTTCATCTGTACCATTTTTCTTGGTTCCACATATATGTGTTAATATATGATATTTGTTTTTCTCTTTCTGACTTACTTCACTCTGTATGACAGTCTCTAGATCCATCCATGTCTCTACAAATGACCCAATTTCATTCCTTTTTATGGCTGAGTAATATTCCATTGTACATATGTACCACATCTTCTTTATCCATTCATCTGTTGATGGACACTTAGGTTGCTTCTATGTCCTGGTTATTGTAAATAGCGCTGCAATGAACATTGTGGTACATGACTCTTTTTGAATTATGGTTTTCTCAGGGTATATGCCCAGTAGTAGGATTGCTGGGTCATATGGTAGTTCTATTTTTAGTTTTTTAAGGAACCTCCATACTGTTCTCCATAGTGGCTGTATCAATTTACATTCCCACCAACAGTGCAAGAGGGTTCCCTTTTCTCCACACCCTCTCCAGCATTTGTTGTTTATACATTTTCTGAGGATGCCCATTCTAACTGGTGTGAGGTGATACCTCATTGTAGTTTTGATTTGCATTTCTCTAATGATTAGTAATGTTGAGCAGCTTTTCATGTGCTTCTTGGCCATCTGTATGTCTTCTTTGGAGAAATGTCTATTTTGGTCTTCTGCCCATTTTTCAATTGGGTTGTTTGTTTGTTTGTTTGTTTTTGCGGTACGCGGGCCTCTCACTGCTGTGGCCTCTCCCGTTGCGGAGCACAGGCTCCGGACGCGCAGGTTCAGCAGCCATGGCTCACGGGCCCAGCCACTCCGCGGCACGCGGGACCCTCCCAGACCGGGGCACGAACCCGTGTCCCCTGCATCGGCAGGCAGACTCTCAACCGCTGTGCCACCAGGGAAGCCCTGTTTGTTTTTTTTTAATATTGAAAAGCCCTCTGTAGGCTCTTCCAGTCACACTGGATTACAGAAGAGAAAATTATTGGACAAATAAATTCTTCCTCCCCAAATATATAAATATATCAAAACATAAATGTTTCCTCCCTTTGCTTCTCCCCTTTTTTCCCTGCACAGCCCCTTCCTGCCCAATCACCAACTTTTCTTGTCTTATGGGGTAGGATACAGTTATCCTGAAGATTTCTTTTGAGGCTCTTAATCTAGGCAAAACCATGCCATGCAACAGAAGGAAACCACTAAGGCCTTATTTCCAGATCTATCCTTACCTCCAGAAAGACTCACAATCTGTCTCTCCTTGATTCACTACTATCCCCTGACCAGCTTCTCACCCTTCTCCTAACTCCACATCCAAACAGACATCAAGTCTTGTGGATCTTACCTTATATCTCTTGATCCATTCATTTCTATTTCTTCTGCCACAGCCAAAACCCAGGCTGTCAGTGACCCTTTTCAACTTCCCACCAATCTCACAATCCTCCATTTTTGCTTCCTCTAATTGATTTTCAGCATATCAACCAGACCGTTTTTCTAAAACACAAATCTAAAATTCCCCTGTTTAGAATTATTCAATGCCTGCCTGCTCTTACTCTCAGGAAAAAGTCCAAGTTCCTTGTCAGGCTTCCCACTGTGGCCCCTGCACACTTCTCAGGCCTCATTGCTTGACACTAACTACCCCAAATGCAACATCAGGCACACAGACACTGATTGATCAGGCACAGTGACACCGATTCATACCCCGGGCTATCGTGAATGCTGTTTTTCAAAGGCGAAGAAAAGTTCAGAATACCTTTCCCCTTAGGCGACTAATCAGCACTCTCAAGCCTGCTGACTCTTCTCTAATGAAAAGCTGATCTTCATTCTCAGGTGAAGGGAAATGCATAGTTGCAGCAGCGTTGTGTCCATTCATACAAATCTGCCTCTTAAATGGCTTCAGAAATTCTTGGTACGAAACACTGACAAAATTAGTTGACCCTTGAACAACACGGGTTTGAACTGCTTGGGTCCACTTATACACGGATATTTTCAATAAATACATACTACAGTATGACACGATCTACCGCTGATTGAATTCAAGGATGCGGGACTGAGGATATGGAAGCCGACTGTAAAGTTGGATGTGGATTTTTTACTTCATTGAGGGTCAGCGCCCCTAACTTCCAAGTTGTTCAAGGGTCAACTGCACATGAAATCTATGTTCTGGTCTATTTTTTCTGGACTTTCATAATCAAACAATATCATTATTTGACATTAAATATTATCAACAGGCAAAGTGATTAAGAACATGGGCTCTGGAGCTAAGCTGCTAAGTCCTGGTCCTGCCATTTCCTGATTATATGACCTTGAAAATTATTGGACAACTCTGGGCTTCAGTTCCCATCATTAAATGGAATGATAGTACCCATCCCATAGGGTTAATGGGAGGATTAAGTGAATTAACAGCAGTGTCTGGCCAGTGGTCTGTACCCAGTAACTTAGCTAGCATGACTAAAATCTGCATGGGGTTGCTGTATAAACTAAATCAATTTCCTTTGAAACTGCTGACCTATTTACAATATTGAATTTTTGAAATAATGGTTTTTATCTTGTCAATTCATTGCCCCTCCCCCCCCCCCTTTTTTTTTTTTGCGGTACGCGGGCCTCTCACTGCTGTGGCCTCTCCCATTGCGGAGCACAGGCTCCGGAGGCGCAGGCTCAGCGGCCATGGCCCACGGGCCCAGCCGCTCCGCAGCATGTGGGATCCCCCCGGACCAAGGCACGAACCCGTGTCCCCCTGCATCAGCAGGTGGAGTCTCAACCACTGCACCACCAGGGAAGCCCGCCCCTCCCCTTTTTTAAAACCAGTCTTAATCTGAGTGTTTTCTTCTCTGCATCAGAAAAGACAACAAGAATGGAAGAAAGGTATTGATAGAAAGAGATCTCTTTTTTTTAGGAAGGGATTTGCTAGGGATTAGGTACAGGGGCAACACCAGAAGTTCTAGGTAGACTTCAGAGCAGCCACCTGGTTGGAACAGCATGGGGGGATTTGTCTTAAGGCTGCAGACACAGTGTGAGGTGGCCTCAGTCGGGTTAATGGAAATCAAGAGGGAGCTAAGTTCCCCCAAAGGTGTACCTGGACGTCTCCCCTGACCTGGCCCAGTGTCAGGGGCTTTCACACACGGTTACACCATTTACTCTCCACAAACAGGTCTGCAGCAGGAAACGTTACCCTCAATGTTCAGACGAGGCCTAACTCAGAGAGTTTGTCGAAAGTCACATAACTATTTTGTGGCAGAGCCAGGATTTGAACTGTAATATGTTTGCTTTCCAGTCCAGTGCCCTTTCCTCTATGCAACAGCTGTCACAATCAGGAACACTTTCACACTTTCTTGGAATTGTATGATTTAGATCTAAGTTTAGGAACACTCTTCTTGTGTAAAGTTGTAGTCCTCCAGGACCTCAGAACTGGGCAGTTGGATGTTTCTCAAATTCAGGTTTAAAAAAATAACGTGACTTTAAAAAACTAATGGGAATATATGTATGCATATAGCTGATTCACTTTGTTACATAGCAGAAACTAACAGAACATTGTAAAGCAATTATACTCCAATGAAGATATTTAAAAAACTAATTATCAAAGCAATATATGCTCATTATAGAAAATTGGAAACACATAGGAAAGTATAAAGAGGATACAAAAACACCTTTAATTCCTTCATCCAATGTTAAGCACATTTTTTATGTTTCCTTAAAACCTTTCTATGCACACACTAATTTTAAAATACATTTTGAATAGCTAGTACATTTATATAGTACAAAATGTTAGAAGTACAAAAGGATCTACAGTCAAAAGTCTCCCTCCTACCTCTGCCCCCAGCCCCGCAGTGCCCTTCCTAGGAAGCAATCACTATTACCAGTTTTTATGTCACCTTTAAAAGATAGTCCATGTATACACACAAACTAAGTAAACTTTTAATTCTTTTTTTAAAAAATGGTACATTGTTTTTTGAGTAAATACAGACATACAACCTAGATTTTCTTACTCTCTAGATCTGACTCACCTTCCTTCTCCTTTAGGTTCACATCTCCTTCCTGGCAGTCCACACTCATATTCATTCCGGTTGTTGCACAGCCCAGTCAAAATCACCTTAAAATCTGCCTTGCTGATAAATCCAGTGTGAGAGGAATCAATTCTTGAAACTTTTTTCTGAGATCATCCCTTAGATAACCTAAGAGAGACAAAGAATCAGAAACTATACGGTGTTGGATCTCTCTTCAGCAGGACTGCATATGTATGTCTCGATGTGTGATGTTATAGCACCACTCTGTACAACCTGCTTCCAGCAAATTAAGTCTAAGTAGTAAGGGTCACTGGGTCTAAATAACATGCCTATTCTGACCCCTTTTAGTTGTCTTCCAAAATATTTGTCATTTCCTCAACTTGTCAAGCTCTCTCCTGCCTTTGCGTATGTTCTTTCCTCCTTCTTTTAGAAATTCATTCCTCCACCATCCCAGCCTCCTCACCTCCTTTCTTTACCTAGAAAATTCCACCTTCCCCTTTTTTTATGAATTTATTTTATCTATTTATTTTGGCTGCTTTTGTTCCTTGTTGTGGTGTACGGGCTTCTCATTGCGGTGGCTTCTCTTGCTGCAGAGCACAGGCTCTAGGTGTGTCGGCTTCAGTAGTTGTGGCACGTGGGCTCTAGAGCCCAGGCTCAGTAGTTGCGGCGCATGGGCTTAGTTGCCCCGCGGCATGCGGGATCTTCCCGGACCAGGGCTCGAACCCGTGTCTCCTACATTGGCAGGCAGATTCTTAACCACTGTGCCACCAGGGAAGCCCCCACCTTCCCTTTTAAGATGAAAACTTTCTCTAATACCCCATTTTCCTACTTCCCAGTCTCATTAGGCACTTCTGTGTGTTACTCATTACACTTGTACAAAACCCCTATCATTCATTTAACAAATACCTGTTAAGTGCCTATACATGCCAGAGATTGAGGAAACAGGGGATAAGGCAAGTGACATCCTGATAGCAGTTATACAGTCTAATGGGGAAGAAATTAGGTAAGCAGTTATTAAAGTATGATAAATGCTAAAAAGGAATATTCAGGGTGCTTGGGGAGAAGGGGAAACCTAGAGCAGAGGCTCCCAATTGGTCCTAATGAGGCAGAGACAGTGATATTTCAGCTGATGCCCAAAGGAAGTGTAGGAATTAACCAGGTGAATTGGGGACAAAGAGGAAGGAAGAGGGTTTCAGGTAGAGAGAACACCTGTGTGAAACCTCAGAGGTATTCAATACGAACAAGGAACTTTTGAGGAATTCATGGTTGTCCATATGGCCAGTGAATTGTTTTAAGACTTAATCAGATATGTCTTTTATAAAGATGGCTCTGGTTTCAGTGTGGAGAAAGAACTGGAGAGGAATAACACTGGAGTCTGAGGGACTAGTGTTTGTAGCATTTACATAGGATTTCTCTATAAAGAATTGAAGCCCAGTATCAGATTATTTGCATTTCATAATTCTGAATTATTTTTGATGGTCTTGTTTCTGAGCTTTTTAAAAGGGCACTAGATTATACTCATCTTTTTAGCATCAGAGCCTAGTGGAGGTTAGCACAGAGTGGGTTAGCAAGAAATGTCTATAAGAGACAAATGGTAATACTTCCTCAGAGTAGCTTAAGCTTAAGATTAGGCTCTTTTCTTGTTAAATTGAATAGAGCAACACAAAATGGAGTCTCTTGCTATTCCTATTAAAATATACTATTAAATTAAAACAACAGCATCTTTATTACATAAACACCAATTTCCAAACTTGACAACAAATGACAAGTATTATCTACAGTAGTGGAAGCAATACAGAGATCCCACCGCAGGTGAGTCGTTTGTAGGCAGTCACTGGAATTGATCTTTATGAAGGCAGTGCTTGACATGGAAATGAATAATAATGATTTCAGGAATGTAAATGATTTATGCATGAGAATAAAGATCTGATGTAAACATGGCCAAATTGCATTGCTAAACTGTGATGAAAGGATTATGAATGTTAGAGAAGAAACTAAAGATAATAACATGCCTAATAATAACTAAACATGTTTAAAAATCTTTTTATTGCAAAATTAAATATATAGAAAACCACATAAAACAAATATTATTTTAATGATTTATTTTAAGGTGAATACCACTGTAACTATGACAAAGGTTAAGAAATAGAATTTTGCCATCTCCATGTAGCTTCATCCCAATCCCAATCCCTTTCTCCCCAACCAAGTAACCACTATCCTGACTTCTACAGAAATCACTTGCTTGGATTAAAAAAAAAGTTTTATCACCCAACTGTGTATCCTGGACAATACAGTTTTTTCTTGCTTCTTTAAAAATATTTGATATGTCTTTTAAATCTCTTTTAAGTTATAGATTTTCCCTCCATCCCTTTCACTTTCTTACAATGTATCTGTCAGGAAGGCCAGGCTACAACAGCTGTAGTTCTGCAGAGGCTGGATGCTGCTGGTAGTGGACTCATGTGTAGCTCATCATGTTCCTCTGTCTTCTCTATCCAGCAGCTGGATCCAGAGACTACATCAGAATCAGGTTTAACCCCTTCGACAAAACTAAGCACTTAAAAAAAAAACTGGAGTGAACTATTAATATTAAAAGTCTCCAATATCACCTTTAGCCCCTTCGGAATTGCTCCCAGCTCCGCCTCTCCACTCGGCTCCTGGTTGCATCCTGCTCTTTGCTGTCAGTCATGCAGATGCTCACCGTGTTTGCACACACCCTCCTTTTGGCTCTAATTGCTCATTGAGCTAATCAGTTCTTCTGAGAAGTGACTAAGGCTTTCACTGCTTTAGGCAGAAGCTTCCCTGGCCCACTGAGTTGGGAGTTTCCAGTCCACTCTGTTCGCTGACACCCCACCTACAAAGCTTCTTGTGAAATGAGGGACATCCTCTCTTCCTCCACTCAAATACTGCCAGCCTCTTCCCCATTTGTTTCCCAAGTATTACTTTCAATCATATTGAAGGGGAAAAAATGCCTTTAAAATTTAAACTGTTCCACTAGCCAAATATAAAATTCTGAAATACAGTTTTTTTTTATTACAAAATTTTTATTTTGGACTTTGTATAGCTTAAGAAGCATTACAATGTAAAAAAGATATAATAATGACAATTTAACAGACACAGTATCTCTAAATAGATGATTTTTACATCATTTAAAAATACTGAAAGATTCAGAATTTTAAAAATAATTATTTTAAAATTAGGTAATTCCTTTTCTTTTTCTTCAATTTGGGATTTTTATATACTCTTTGTTAATGGGATATTCATTAGTCTACTGATCTGATTTCTACTGGCTTGATACCATTTTGCTAATCACTTATGAATAGGTTTTCTTACGAAATGTTTCCTTTCATGGTTTGCAAACATCTATTTCTGAAAATCATTTTTTAAAAGCAGTATTCTCTAAACAACATCTGCATCTTCAAGACTCAGTTTAAATACTAATTCTGACTAATCTTCCTAATCACATAAAAGTCTCTTTCTGATGTGGACTTCCTCATTATGCCTATACTTTAGTGGCTGTCAGATACATAAGTGTTTTACAACATAATTTAATTCCTTTATCTTGAAATGCAGTTTTTTGTTTGTTTGTTTTGCGGTATGCAGGCCTCTCACTGTTGTGGCCTCTCCTGTTGTGGAGCACAGGCTCCGGACGCGCAGGCTCAGCAGCCATGGCTCACGGGCCCAGCCGCTCTGCAGCATGTGGGATCTTCCCGGACCGGGGCACGAACCCGTGTCCCCTGCATCGGCAGGCGGACTCTCAACCACTGCCGCCACCAGGGAAGCCCGAAATGCAGTTTTTATGTCACCTTTTATCTTCTGAATGCATTGGCCCCGAGGGATTTAAAACAATATGATAAATTACCCATCACTGTCATCATCATATCCTATGATCCAGCTGATCAGAAACTAAGTTTGATCATGGTAATGGAAAGCTTAGAACAGCCATTCTAATAATCAAATATTTTGCAGCATTATTCTTTGAAGAATTAAAAGTAGCTTAGCAATTCATTTTGCCCAGGGTGAAATTTTTCAGATCAGACTGAGCCACATGGCCACCTATGCCTAACATGACAATGACACACCATTCAACTAGGTACCTTCCTCTCTCTTGCCTACACGTGCAATCCAGCACCAAAATCTTAAATCCTTCCACTTTTCTCCATGTCCTCTCTGACACTCTCATGGTCCAAACCACTATTTCTCAGCTGCAATACTGCCACAGTTTCCAAACTGTAGTCTCCCAGGCTACACTTCTGGTTCCTCAAAATCTATTTCCACACAACAATCTGCATGGTCTTTTAAAATGAATTTAGATTGTGTTTTCCTCCTCTGCTAATTACTTCCATAACCTCTCACTGCTGCAGTAAAATCCAGACTCCTCACCACGGCTGGCAAGACTCTGTGCCCCGACTCCTGCCCACTCCTTCCGCCTCTCTGCCTGTTCTCCACATGGGTCTCTGCGTGCCAACCACCCTGGTCTTCCCTCAGTTCCTCAGAAGTGCTCAAGTTCTTCTCCGCGTGCGGCCTTCAAACATCCTGCCCCAATCTTCACTCTTTCATTGTTGGCTTTCAGCAGTGCCTTTCTGGACCACCCTCACTTACCCACTAAAATATCTGGTAGTAGAAACCTGTTACTTTTCTCCCTTCAAATTACTCATCATAATCATTTTTTAAATGTATTTATTTATTTATTTTAAGATTTTTTTGATATGGACCATTTTTAAAGTCTTTACTGAATTTGTTACAATATTGCTTCTTTTATATGTTTTGGCTTTTTGGCTGTGAGGCATGTGGGATCTTAGTTCCCTGAACAGGAATCGAACCCGTGCCCCCTGCAGTGGAAGCGTGGAGTCTTAACCAATGGACCACCAGGGAAGTCCCCAAAATTATTTTAAATTGTGGTAAAATATACATAAAGCTTACCAATTTAACCATTTTTAAGTGTACAGGTCTATGGCATTCAGTACATTACACTGCTGTGCAACTCAGTTGACCATCCGTCTCCAGAACTTTCTCATCTTCCCTTACTGAAACTCTGTACCCATTAAACAACAATTCCTCATTTCCCCCTTCCCCCTCTCCCTTAGCAACCACCGTTCTGTTTTCTGTCTCTATGAATTTGACTCTCCTAGCATCTCATATAAGTGGAATCAGTCAACATTAGTCCTTTTGTGTCTGGCTTATTTCACTTAGCATAATGTCTTCAAGGTTCATTCATGTCTCAGCATGTGTCAGAATTTCCTTCCTTTTTAAGGCTATTATTCCATTACACGTATATACCATTTTGTTTATCCATTCATCTGATACTTGGGTTGCTTCCACCTTTTGGTTATTGTGAATAATACATTGTGAACTTGGGTATACAAAATTCTGTTCAAGTCCCTGCTTCCAATTCTTTTGCGTATATACCTAAAAGTGAAATTGCTGTAATTTGGTAACTCTATTTTTGTTTTCCACGGTAGCTGTATCATTTCACATTCCCATCAGCAATGCACAAGGCTTCCGTTCTTCCCAATACTTGTTCTTTCTTTTTTTTAAATAATCATCATCCTAATGGGTATGAATTAGTATCTCGTTGTGGTTTTGATTTGCATTGCTCTAATGATTAGTGATGTTGAGCATCTTTTCCTGTGCTTATTAGCCATTTGTATAGCTTTGGAGAAATATCTATTTAAGTTCTTTGCCCAATTTTTTAAACTGGGTTATTTGGCTTTTACATTGTTGAGTTGTAGGAGTTCTTTATATAGTCTAGCTATTAACCTTTTATCAGATATATGATTTGCAAATGTTTCCCTCCATTCCTTAGGCTGTCTTTTCACTCTGCTGATATGTCCTTTCAGGCACAAAAGTTTTAATTTTTGATGAAGTCCAATTTATCTATTTTTTCTTTTGTTGTCTGTGCTTTTGATGTCATATCCAACAAATAATTAATAGTCTTTAATTATGTATTTATCTGAATGGTTGTTTTTTTTCTCATAAATGCCTACTTTAATAGACTGTAAGTTACATAAAGGCAGAAACCTCTGTTTGCCTACACTGAGAATAGTGACCAGTAGGTGTTCCAATATATATTTGTAATTTAATGAATGTATATCTTCTGATATTTTCAATATATGATGTTGTATGATACCCTATTATTTGTACAATTATGAAAAATATTAATAAATGTGATTTCTGTGTGATATTAAATTATCTTTAACATGAAAATTCATACTAACTTAAGACATAAATTTAAGTCAAGCTACATGCAAAGTTTCAAGAAGTGTCAGGGAAAATATTAAACAAAACAGAAACTATTATCAATTCATTATTATCAAAGCATATTATTTTTTTCCAAAACATTAAAGATCAATACTTAAATGACTAAAAACCCATCTTCCAGATTTTAGTCAGTCCATTTCAGACCTTACTTATCTTCATTATATATTTCTTCATTCTTCATTGGTGGTTTTTCAAAAGTGGTATAGATCTGCTTCTTAGATCAAAGGAGGGGTATAGCCTGCTTGCACTAGCTTAAGTATTAGTACAGATAAAACGCCAGAAGAATTTTCCTTTCCTTTCTAATTTTGTAAACTTTCAAGAGAAAGTTAACAAGTATTAATATGCCTCTTAGATCAAGCAAACCCCCAGGGTTTTACTTGCATGCTTCTCGGAATTAAAATTGAATGGGGCTTGTATTGTCAGCTGCAAAACAGCAGGGGGAGCTCATGAGGTTTCTAAGGCAGCTATTACCAGCTATACTCCCCCTCCAAAAAATACACTGCTTTAAGTATAAACTGAACAGTACCAAGTGGAAACCCAAACAAAGAGAAAAGGAAGCAAAAATAATAATAAAATGTCTTCTAATGAGAGGTGAATACAGCCAAAATAAATTGTATAATAAAGGACTGATACAAACTAACACAATCCAGATCTACAAGCCCAGCTCTCAGGTGCTCCTTACTTCCCCTAACAAACCAATGTACCCCTGGGTGCCCAACACCCCATCACTGCGCTAGACCCTTAACCAACTTTTTCATATGTCAAAACGAAGTTATTAGGCAGTTGGCTTAAAACGATTGTGCTTAAATTTCTAAACATGGGGCTTCCCTGGTGGCGCAGTGGTTAAGAATCCGCCTGCCAATGCAGGGGACATGGGCTCAAGCCCTGGTCTGGGAAGATCCCACATGCCACGGAGCAACTAAGCCCGTGCACCACAACTACTGAGCCTGCACTTTAGAGCCCATGAGCCACAACTACTGAGCCCGCGTGCTACAACTACTGAAGCCTGCATGCCCAGAGCCTGTGCTCTGCAACAAGACAAGCCACTGCAATGAAGAGTAATCCCCGCTCGCTGCAACTAGAGAAAGCCCACACGCAGCAATGAAGACCCAATGCAGCCAAAAAAAAATTTTTTTTCTAAATATGATTTTTTCTTTCCCTAATATTCAGTGAAATGTGGGGAACACCTTAAATAGTGTAAAAAAATGGGCTGTAAACCACAGCATAGTGAAAGAACATATGAAATCTAGCCCCTATTAATTGGAAAGAGTAAGGGGAACCTGGAGCTACATACTGGGTTTTAGGGTCGGGATAAGAAGTCACTCCCTATGAGGACAGGAGTGGTGTGACAAATATGAACAGAAGAGTATTTCCTATTTGGGAGAATTCACAAGTGGCATTGGTACTACTTGCCATGTTGTCCTCTGAACCTTGTCCTGGGAGATAGGAATCAATATTCAGCATTAACAAGCCATCAACAGAAACTTCAAATTACAGTTATCTTGAGAAACCACAGAAGAACACCACAAAAAGTCCCGTGGTGACAGAAATTCACTTAGAAACATATAAGGACTTAATAAAACAAGTAGTGAATCCATAAGAAGGAACAACAGCCCTTAAACTTACAAGTTTAATAAGACCCACACTTACCAGGTAGATAGCTCTCTCCTAACACACGGCTCAGTAACTGATAAAATATCTGATAAAGATGGTCTAGGGCTTCCCTGCTGGCGCAGTGGTTGAGAGTCCGCCTGCCGAGGCAGGGGACACGGGTTCGTGCCCCGGTCCGGGAGGATCCCCCATGCTGCGGTGTGGCTGGGCCCGTGAGCCACGGCCGCTGAGCCTGCGCGTCCGGAGCCTGTGCTCCGCAACGGGACAGGCCACAACAGTGAGAGGCCCGCATACCGAAAAAAAAAAAAAAAAAAAAAGATGGTCTCTGCCGGGCTCTTCTCATGTGCTAAAAGTACTGACTACACCAGCCACCAGTTGAAAAAAAACCCCAATAGTTACTCCAGTCATTTATTCCCTTACTGTTGACCACCCTATACATAGGCAAGATGCCTATACTGAGTGATCCTCTACTGGTCAGGCAGGATTTTGGTCCAAGGACATGTTTTCTGTTTCCTATCACTATGGAAATAAGATCCAGAAAAGGACCTGTAAGTTCAAATAAAGCTGAACTTTATTTGAAGTTCTGAACTTTATTTGAACTTTATTTGAAGTTCTGAGCTTCTAGAGGAGCTCAGGGTCTTTCCTCACTTACCCTTCCTCTTTGTTCCCCGTAGGGATGGGCCAGGACATTGCCTTACTCTGCCCCACAAGGCCAAGGACATTTTATTGTTCACTATAAAAGTAGATTAGGGACTTCCCTGATGGTCCAGTGGATAAGACTCCACACTCCCAATACAGGGGGCCTGGGTTCGATCCCTGGTCAGGGAACTAGATCCCACATGCATGCCTCAACTAAGAGTTTGCGTGCCGCAACTAAAGAGCCCACATATCGCAATTAAGACCCGGTGCAGCCAAGGTAATTAATTAATTAATTAATTAATTAATTAATTAATTAAAAAGTAGATGAGATATTCCTTCTGTTGAGTTAAAAGGTCCTGATGTAAGTTTGTCTAAATGGGTCTTCAGTGACTATGACAAATGTTGAGGTATTGGGGTGTGACTAAGGTATGATATGATAAATAAGAGTACCCTAATCCTGCCTTAGACACTTGTTTTCAAGGGATTCTGAGGAAGATGTAGACAAAGATGATGAAACAGAGCAAATGAACACATCTGAAAGGCATACAATTCTACCCTAACGTTAAAGCAGAGCTTGAGTGAACTAGCCTGAACTTGAAAAATTTCCTTTCTCCAAGTTTGATCAGTGTAAACTGCAGAACTAAAGCAGGTTGTAAGAACAGATCAACCTGCTTTCCACACACCCAGAGCACACACCCAAGTCTCAGATCTATACTCCAAAGTATGGAGCCAGAGCACATGCGGCCATTTCCAAAGAACCAGAGAAAAGAGGAAATGATAGCAAAGGAGTGTAAAAGATGCTAGACCACAGGACTTCCCTGGCAGTCCAGTGGTTAAGACTTCGCCTTCCAATATAGGGGGTGCAGGTTCGATCCCTGGTCAGGGAGCTAAGATCCCACATGCCTCATGGCCAAAAAACTAAAACATAAAGCAGAAGCAATATTGCAACATATTCAATAAAGACTTAAAAAAAAAAAAGATGCTAAGGACTTCCCTGGTGGTGCGGTGGTTAAGAATCCGTCTGCCAATGCAGAGGACAAGGGTTCAAGCACTGGTCTGGGAAGATCCCACATGCCGCGGAGCAACTAAGCCTGTGCACAACTACCGAGCCTGCACTCTAGAGCCCGTGAGCCACAACTACTGAGCCCACATGCCACAACTACTGAAGCCGACACGCCTAGAGCCCGTGCTCCGCAACAAAGAGAAGCCACCGCAATGAGAAGCCTGCGCACCGCAACTAAGAGTAGCCCCCGCTCGCCTGAACTAGAGAAAGCCCGGGTGCAGCAACGAAGACCCAACACAGCCAAAAATTTTAAAATAAATTGAAAAAAAAAAAAGATGCTAGACCTCAGGACTGCTTTATACAGTTGGACACACTGGCACTGCACAAAGGCACCAGGAAACAGGGATCTCTGGGGGCTGAAAATCCCCCCTGCACTCTAAGTGTTGTATCCCGATGTGGAGCTGTGTCCACCCAGGAGGTGGGAGATACCTTTCTTAACTTCATACAAAGGTGACATTGAGCTAGAAGTTCTTTTGGACAGGCCGCTTCCCCGTTTTGATGAAACAGCCATCTACTTTATCAAGTATATTTATATGTATCAAAGATTGACCTCTCAATGCACTTGGAACAGTCCTCATAAGGTTTCCTAATAAACCTTCATTGCAGATACAAGATCTTGGCATTTTTCTTATCAGTTATCTTCCAGTTCCAGTTCCTTAACATTTTTCTGCGAATTTCCCATCTGCTCTTGGCCCTATTCTTAAATATGTCTAGATGTTGTCCTTTATCATCAGACACAGGTTTAGCTACTTATCATATGTGCTGATATAATAGGTTTATAGAATCACAGGCTAATGATGTTTATCTCCTAGAAACTAGTTTGATAGTCATCTGTTGGTTTAAATCTATGCCTGATTGTTTTGTTACTGATTTATGCCTTCCAGCTGAGGAAGCGATCCTGAAGTTAGGAGTAGGTACAGGAAGGCTTCCCACAGTCTCAGGTGTTAGAAAGAGCCTTGGCACATCTGATGGGAACATACTGTAGAGCACGGGGAACTCTATGTAATGCACTGTGGTGACCTAAATGGGAGGGGAGTCCAAGAGGGAGGGGAGAGCTGTATGTGTATGGCTGATTCATTTTGTTGTGCAGTGGAGGCTAACCAACACTGTAAAGCAACCATACTCCAATAAAAATTAAAAAAAAAAACTAAACCAAAAATAACCTATTTAACCATGGCAAAAGAAAAAAGAGCGAGCCTTGGCATACTTTTACACATGATGTAATACTTTTATTTTTATAAACAGTAAAGGGTATTATTTCATAACATTTCTATCACTACTTATTTATTACCTAATTATTACTTTATAATTACTTGTCATTACTTAACTATATGATCAATGATAACATGTAAAAATACATAAAAGAACTATATAAATTAATAAACAGAAACCTCCATTAAAGAGAGTCAGGAGGCCAGAAGTGGGAGCTCTCATGCCCTAGGAAGACAGCAGAGCCCAACAGGAAAAAGACTCCTTTTCTTGCCTGCCAAGAGCTCAGCCAATGAGAGACTGTCACAACTCAGCCAATAAAGACCCACTATACTTGGAACTCTCAATTCCGCCAATGGACTCTTTGTTTACTATAGTCCTCCCAACTTCCTTTTCCCCTCTTTAAAAGAATTCTCTCCTTACTGTGCAGGGGCTTGCTCCTGGCTCACCATGGTTGCAGACCTGGAAATGCAATTCTTTGCTGATCCCAGATAAACCCATTTTTGCTGAAGAAGTAACTGGAAGTCCATTTGTTTTAGGTCAACAGTACAAGGAAGAAAAATCCCAAATTTTGTAAAAATCAACTGTTGACCTTTTCATTTACATTCTTCACTCTGTGTATATGTGTATATACAACATTTTTACAAAATTGGAATTATACTTTGATTCTAGTGGGTAGATTATGGAAACAAACAGAATGGAAGTAAACCTTCCTTAAAAACTATAGTTATTTATTTTTTAACATCTTTATTGGAGTATAATTGCTTTACAATGGTGTGTTAGTTTCTGCTTTATAACAAAGTGAATCAGCTATACATACACATATATCCCCATATCTCCTCCCTCTTGGGTCTCCCTCCCACCCTCCCTATCCCACCCCTCTAGGTGGTCACAAAGCACTGAGCTGAGCTCCCTGTGCTATGCGGCTGCTTCCCACTAGCTATCTATTTTACATTTGGTAGTGTATATATGTCCATGCCACTCTCTCACTTTGTCCCAGCTGACCCCTCCCCATCCCCAAGTCCTCAAGTTCATTCTCTACGTCTGTGTCTTTATTCCTGTCCTGCCCCTAGGTTCTTCAGAACCTTTTTTTTTTTTTTTTTTTTAGATTCCATATATATGTGTTAGCGTATGGTATTTGTTTTTCCTCTGACTTACTTCACTCTGTATGACAGACTCTAGGTCCATCCACCTCACTACAAATAACTCAATTTTGTTTCTTTTTATGGCTGAGTAATATTCCATTGTATATATGTGCCACATCTTCTTTATCCATTCATCTGTCGATGGACACTTAGGTTGCTTCTATGTCCTGGCGATTTTAAGTAGTGCTGCAATGAACATTGTGGTACATGACTCTTTTTGAATTATGGTTTTCTCAGGGTATATGCCCAGTAGTGGGGTTGCTGGGTCATATGGTAGTTCTATTTTTAGTTTTTTAAGGAACCTCCATACTGTTCTCCATAGTGGCTGTATCAATTTACATTCCCACCAACAGTGCAAGAGGGTTCCCTTTTCTCCACACCCTCTCCAGCATTTATTGTTTGTAGATTTTTTTACAGTTATCTTGAGAGTTATCCTGGGGAGGCTCAGAAGGGAACATGATCAGGAACCGAGACCAAGAGGGCTTCAGTTGCATCTGTAAATTTTTTTTTTTTTTGAAGAGCTGAAGCAAATATGCAATATGTTAACATCTGTTCACTCTTAGTAGGTAAATAAGTGCTTGCTATATCACTCTATTTTTCTGTAAATTTGAAATGTTTTATAACTTCCAAAATAAGGAAAAGCTAGAACTGCTGTTAGGACTTAGCATGTGATGTTTGTAGCAGTTTTACCATTTCTGGGGGTCTCTGTTTGCTACAGTCTTCTTTCTGGAAGTGTAGACTAATATGATTTTTCATAAATTGCTCTTCACAAAGCTCAGAAAACATCCAATACAGATTTTTCATCAAAAAAGACTGGGTAACTCTCCCCTTAAAAGAAAGGTACAATCATTTCAAAAGGCCTTCTCTTTCTTTAGTAATGTGAAACTGTGATGGCCCCAGTGTCTCACAGAGTGCCCAGCGTACTGTGGGAGAACAATGCACATTGAACACAAACTGGTAATGCAAGCATTTGAAGTTATATCTTCTCTTTGCCATTACCGTCCCAAGATGGTGGCTCTTTCAGAGGATGAAAGTTGTCGTTGTTGTTTTAAATGGTTCAGAGATGACACAGACTGATGTAATTCATGACTTTTGGTTTGTGCTGCCTGAAGGTTTGCTTGAGCTGGAAGGCCATCAACACACAAAATATGACTCTGGTAAGAGAGTTCCCCTTACACACATCAGCATGCTCTTCCAGAGCTTCCTGAGCCAAGGGGTTTCATTGACAAGGTATCTTGACTTCATCTGGGGCCAAAACTACCTTTTTAGGATTCAGATGGAGGAACCAAATACTTGGAGGGCTTTGGTAGTTCAGCCTAGGTAATCTGTCCTTCTGGAAAACGGCTGAAATGCACCAAAATATATGAAAAATCCATTCCCAAAATTTTATTATATATATGATAAAACTTAATCATGTAGTAGATTTCCATGCTGGTATTGGAGCCTACTTTTTGAAACTTTCATATGGTACTACGATTTTCATTAACATCTTCCTTAAATACTCCAGAGACTCACTGTTACTAAAAAGTAACAATTGTAAGACCCTACATAATATAGCAAGTTTTTATTCCATGGTCCAGAAGAAGGAAGGAGGAAAAAAATTACAAAGAAAATATTTTTGAAAATCCAAAAAGCTTGTCAAAAATCATGGAAAACTTTATCAGAACTGTTAAAAGATATTGAACAACTGATTTAAACAGTCTTTGTGAATTTTTCAATAAAAACAGAAGTGAGGAATGTGGTTCCCATTAACTGAAGGCTATTATATTCGGCCAACACAGGGTCTCAGTCTCCTTCCCCTCCCCCATTGAAGGAGTTGACTTCTTGGTGGGGGGCGGGGGGGTGCTGGGGGAATGACTGGTGAGTGGGCAGTGGTGATACTGTGTGAAGAGGCCTGGCTACACAAGGTTAAGACATGAGGATCACAGAGACTTGAGAATTAGGACTCCTGATGCTGGGCCTACAGCCTAAACTGAATGTGCACCCTGAAAATGAGGAAATGGCAGCAATGTCCTAGCCAGCTTAAAAGAGAGAAAAAAGCAATTCCCCATCCCTCCCCCAGCCCCCATGAAGGCCAACATCTTTACTGAGAGACCCGGGGAACAGCCTGGGGCAAAGGTGTGGGTGGGCAGGCACACGACCTGGTGCTATCACTGACAGGGTGGCTAGCAGGGTTGAAGGGGAGGTGGCCCAGCTCCTCCAGGACTTGGGAGACCTGACCCAGGCACACCCAAGTGCATTAGATAAAGAGGCCTCAAAAACATGGTACCCCTTAATGAGTTATTTTTGCGCTTGGGCTGTTTCAGGAGGCTAGTGACGAAAAACCTTCCAGGCTTTTGTGTGGAGAAGGGGCAGGCACTTTCCATCCTTTCTTAGGAGGATGCTATAAAGAAGGCCTTTCGGCGTCTTCATGGGAGATGTGGATTTTAAGGACGACCTCAGGTCATACAGAAGTAATCAAGCGAAAACAATAAGAAAAGGTGCCTGACAGTCAGCAAGTATCTGAGGACTTTATCAAAAAGAATTAGAAATGGACAAATTCACTGGGAGCTGCAAAGGATCAAATCTGCAAGGTGGCATTGTGTGGCTGGGATTAAATTATTTATTCATTGTTAATTTATTTATTTATGTATGTGCAAATGACCTTGCTGCTGCAGGTGCTAAGGGGCTTCTGAAAAGGCCGGGGTTTTTACATCCAGGCCTAGAATATTGGTCCATTTAACTCATTCTTTTCCTTAAGGCGATCAGCACTGACTTTTATCTAAGGAGATAGAGGAGGGAAAAACCATATGTGTGCAGGGAATGATGCAGGACTTAGGCAGCCCTAAGGACCCAAGTATTCCAGCTTCATTCAAGATTCTGGGGAAGGCTCCATGCAGTTTAATGTCCAAGAAATTTGCAAATGAATGCTTATGTCAATATGTGAAAAATCCCTGGTTAGTTTAAACAGATAAAAAGCCTCTGGGGAAACCCCAGAAAATGCAGGCTCTTTTTCTTTCCCTTTTTAATTAATTTAATTTAATTTTCGAAAGAGGACACAGCACTTCTGGAGTTCTATGGAAACTCACAGAAAAGTTACAAAAAAGTAAGAAGGGTCTAATGGATGCTTGATCTTGTACATGCTTGAAATAGTCTCAATGTGACTACTGGAAGAAATAAGGAGATTTTATCAGCCATTCTGTACTGTGTTCATTATTCAATAGTGTCGTATTCAAACAGAGAAGCAGAGAATCCACCTTTATCTTTCATACATGTCTACGGCGTGAAAACAAATAATTACTGTGCATATCAACATAATTTGTAAGGGAAACCCAAGGGTAAAATCAATAGTGATATCATTTTCTCTAAGTTTAGGCAAATAATGAAAAAGGAAAATGGTCATCCTGTGTTCCTGCTGACCCAGCACGGTGGGGACGCTGTGTCAGACATGACCTCTGGAGGAGGAGAACATAAGAACTCAGCATGGGGGATTCAGACAAGAAGCCACACATATTGAAGCCAGAAACTTCATGCCAGTGAGTTCTCCTCAAGGAGAAAGCCCTGCTTACTTTGCAAGAGATATATGACGGCCAAAGGTGCCTGGAGGAGAATCTTTCTACTCAACTGCTAAGGGATGCTAAGCAAATGATCTGACTTGGGAAACACTGCATTTTATAATATATAGCTGCCTCTCAAGATGAATTAGAAACTCTTCTTGAACTACAAAGAGGTAAGCTTTCCTCAAAATGGGGAGAAAGGAAAAAAAAGAAAAAAGAAAAGAAGGACCAAAGGAAATTTCTTCAGATATAATAGCAAGATTTTATTTTACATATTCAGTTGTTCTTGGTCCCTAAAATACGACAGATTAGCACCCAAGTACTAAATAAACTACGTAAGTTCAAAAGGAGAAAAGGAAAAATATAGAGGACTTTTCTACATTGCTGAACATCATTAATTTATTCTCTACTATTTTGAAAGTTGTAGGTATTTTGACACTAAACACCGAACTGCGTAAAGAATAAAAACGTCAAAATAATTTCTCCCCTCATAAATTTTCTTGGATTTACCTGATAGTAAGGGGATAGTTGGTCTAAAACCAATAAGTTATAAACCAAAGCCTCAAAAAATCATGAATTCCTCAGATGTATTCTCAACCTCTGAATCCTATCAATTTTTTACATACAAATTTATTTTATTTTTGGCTGCATTGGGTCTTCATTGCTGCGCACGGCTTTCTCTAATTGCGGTGAGCAGGGGCTACTCTTTGTTACGGTGTGCGGGCTTCTCATTGCGATGGCTTCTCTTGTTGCGGAGCACAGGCTCTAGGTGCACAGGCTTCAGTAGTTGTGACACGCAGGCTCAGTAGTTGTGGCTCGCGGGTTCTAGAGCGCAGGCTCAGTAGTTGTAGTGCACGGGCTTAGTTGCTCTGCAGCATATGGAATCTTCCCGGACCAGGGCTCGAACCCGTGTCCCCTGAATTGGCAGGAGGATTGTTAACCACTGCACCACCAGGGAAGCCGCTATCATTAATTTTCATGTTAAAGTTCTATTTTGTTTGTGGCACACTGCAATGTAATATACACCTGCTTTGAATAGGAATTTCTTTTTTTTTGGCTGCATGGGTCTTCGTTGCTGTGCGTGGACTTTCTCTAGCTGTGGCAAGCAGGGGCTACTCTTCGTTGCAGTGCACGGGCTTCTCATTGCGGTGTCTTCTCTTGTTGTGGAGCATGGGCTCTAGGCATGCGGGCTTCAGTACTTGCGGCATGTGGGCTCAGTAGTTGTGGCTCTCGGGCTCTAGAGCGCAGGCTTAGTGGTTGTGGCACAAGGGCTTAGTTGCTCCGCAGCATGTGGGATCTTCCTGGACCGGGGATCGAACCTGTGTCCCCTGCGTTGGCAGGCGGATTCTTAACCACTGCGCCACCAGGGAAGTCCCGAATAGGATTTTTTTTTTTTGCGGTACGCGGGCCTCTCACTGTTGTGGCCTCTCCCGTTGTGGAGCACAGGCTCCGGACGCGCAGGCTCAGTGGCCATGGTTCATGGGGCCAGCTGCTCCGCGGCATGTGGGGTCTTCCTGGACCAGGACACGAACTTGTGTCCCCTGCATCAGCAGGCGGACTCTCAACCACTGCGCCACCAGGGAAGCCCCTGAATAGGAATTTTTTAAGTACTTTATTCTTAGTTAGGTTTTCATTCATAATTTGGATAGTGATGTATTTGAGGTAATGAAGAGGCACATTAAAATTTTTCTCCATGTTGAACAGATAAGCCTTCTTTCCCATTATTCCAGACTAATAAGAATTTTATTTTAATAATACATAGAGAACATATGAGTAAAAGTATAGATTTATCCCAATGAATTTTACAAAAATACCTACTTAAGAAAAGAGATTATTATTCATGCTACAAGATAGAACATGTCATTTTTAAAAAGAGACATTCATCTATTAATTTATGTGCTATAAGCAATTTACAAATGAGTAATAACTATGAAAAGTTCCAGCTGAAGTATTTCAACCTCAAAATGTTTTATGGGGTGAGGGGAAAAGAGGAAAATCTCCATCATTTTCATATTCTCTTTTAATCTATGAAGTGTGATTTACTGGTAACTACCAGGGCAGAAATTAGCACGTATCATCAAAATAGACTCATTTTTAAAATCAGCACCATGGCTTCCCTGGTGGCGCAGTGGTTGAGAGTCCACCTGCCGATGCAGGGGACACGGGTTCATGCCCCAGTCTGGGAAGATCCCACATGCCGCGGAGAGGCTAGGCCCGTGAGCCATCTGAGCCTGCGTGTCCAGAGCCTGTGCTCCACAACGAGAGAGGCCACAACAGTGAGAGGCCCGCGTACCGCAAAAAAATAAATAAAATAAAATAAAATCAGCACCATAAGGCTGTTCAGGCAATAGATTGTGCTCAGAAAAAGTTAGCTGAAAAGAAAACACAAAATTCTGAAGTAACAATTTTCCAATTAATTTTCAACATCAATACCCATTTTACTTATGTTGTTTGTAAGCTTGAAATGTCAAAATAATCATTCAAAAATAAATATAGCTCACGTACCAAATTTAATCATTACAATATTTTGCGTTTTCATCGAGTGCTGGGAGAGCTTTTTGTTGATCACTGCTTGTGCAGTACACGAGCGGATGCTCTGGTTCGGTGAGTGCCTTGTAGGACACAGCCTCTCAGGGTGATTCAGAGTTGGCAAAGGCACTCAAATTTGTCTTTTATAAGCCCTGACCTTGTACAGAGCAACTAAAACAAAAAGTTGTCAATATTTTACTGTGCTCACCCTTTTCAAGTTCTGTATAGGTATTCATTCTCTCTTTCTGTAATAACAGGCAGTAAGCAAAAGCAACAACATGCACTGGTGCCTTAGAATGTCTTGGGGATTGTGCTAAGCAATTACCATAGATGATTTCGTTTCAGACTCAAAATCACTGTGAAGTAGGTATTATTATTTCCATTTTCCAAAGGAGGAAACTGGTCATCAACAAGATTAAGTAACTTGTCCCAGGTCGGACAACAGTAAATGGCAGAGCTGGTTGTGAACTTGTACTGGTCTGATTGCAAAGCCTGAGCTCGTAGATACTATGTTTCTGCCTCTCTTAAGCATCTTTTCTTTCTTCCTTTTGCCTTTAAATGACTAAAAATTATTAGAATCCATACTGAAAAATGGATTCTAACTTACTCAGCCTTGTGTTTATCATTACACAGGCCATAACAGTGTGCTTTCTGTAGGGTCACTTGATTTGTCTTTGAAGACTGACAGCACTCAATGAGGGTGCAGATGGCTGCTTTCTTCCCTTACCCCAGAACCTCGGGTTCTTCTCCAGTGTCAGTGATTCTGCTCACCAGCCCTCCTGATCTCCATCTTACCCCCACTATAATCCTCAAAATCACCATTCTCTTTCCTCTGCATTTTCTGCTTTATTATCTCCTCTATTATCTAGTATATAATAATGCCTGATAATAATAACAAACATCTATACATAGCACTTCTATGTGCTAGGCACTGATCTAAACACTTCACATATATTAACTATTTATAACCATATAACAACACTACTGGGCAGGTATAATCATTAACCCCCAATTACAGATCTGGAACTGAGACACAGAGTCAAGTAACTTAATGGAGGTCACACAACTAGGAAATGGTACAGTTCATGATCTAACCAATTTACTATATTGTGTGATAGCACCTTGAATGATTTATGTCTTAACTGTCTGCCTCCTACTTCTACTATGTAAGAGAAGAATTTCTGCCTTACTCACCATTAAATCTACAGCACTCAGGACAGTACCTAGTATACAGTAGGTGCTCAATAAATATACGTTGACTAATTGATGGCTTCTTTCCCATCTATCAGTTTTCAAGGCCATTTCCATGACCCTATGGAAACGGCCAGATAATCCAAGCACCTCTTTACTTTCACTTGAGGTACTGGTCATTCACAGAGTATCAGGTATAGTCTTTGGGTCTTTTGCTCTTTTTGAATTGGGAGTGGGGTGTAGAATTGGGCTGTCTGCTATGAAAACCATAGCCTCAGAGCTTATAGATCTCTGAGATGGAAGAAACTTAGAGACACACTTATCTACTCTGCTCAGAGCCCTAGGAAGTTGATCTCTCCCTACAACCTGCAGTACCTCATCTCCCGTACCCTCTGGCCTCCAGGTGGGTTTGCCAATGAGAGATAACAGCAGAAGATGGAAGGCTGGGAGGAAGTTCTACTCTGCTGTTTCTCTGCCTTGGTGCACAACTTTGCCAGTGGCTGCTCCCTCTGTGGCTACCAGCTCCTCCTGGGTGGCCACCTTCCACTGTTGGAGACTCCTCTTCCACAGCTCCACTGGGATCCTCGAACAGCACTGCCTCCCTTTGCCACTTCAGGCCTGACGGTAAAGGCCTTCCCACTGTTGGTAGTTGTTGGGTACCTCAACATCCCTTACAGGCTCCCGCAATCTTGCTCACACCTCTGAAAATAGTTCCTTCATTACACATTCTTCAAAATCCCAGCTGAAAGTTCCTTTTTCCTGCTGGGATGCTAATACAGAGACCACCTGGTCCAACATCCTATCTAATGCAGCAGTCCCCTCTGCAACATCCCCAGCCTCTATCTGCCCATTTCCAGCATTCCAAGGAGTCTTCTCCACTTAGAGACTATTCTATTTATTCAAATGTTATTCCTTTTTCAGAGGCAGGAAATAGCTGCTTCCCATGAAATCCTATTTCTGACTCTGGAACACACAGAATAAGCCCCCTCTTTCCTCTACCTGACAGCCCTGTAAATATAAACAGAGCCGTCATGGCCTGCCCCAAATCTTCTTTTCCCCAGGCCAAATGCATTCAATTTATTTTACACTTTATAATTCTCCATGCCTAAAAACAAGGGAGTGGAGAAATGGGAGAAGAAATTTATAATACTTGATAGGTATAAGTGGTAGGATAAAGGAACCAGGAAGGAAGCAGAATCTGTCTACTTCTAACTTTATCCCTGGGGCTAATTCATCAACTTTTCATTATACATTTTTTATTGTTATTACCACTTAAATTTATATACCACTTCATCCATTCTCTTTTTTTCATTTTTTATTGTGGTAAAATATTCATAATATAAAGTTTACCATTTTAGCCATTTTTAAGTGTATAATTCAGTGTCAGTAAGCACATTCATATTGCTGTGCAACCATCACCA
Source organism: Mesoplodon densirostris (assembly GCF_025265405.1). Lineage (NCBI taxonomy): Eukaryota > Metazoa > Chordata > Mammalia > Artiodactyla > Ziphiidae > Mesoplodon > Mesoplodon densirostris. Next base: position 13,222,898 of record NC_082680.1, read on the forward strand.
CAATCCATTTCCAGAACTTTTACATCACCCCAAACAGAAACTCTGTACCCATTAATCAATACCTCCCCATTCTTTCCTCCTCCCAGGCCCTAGTTATCTCTATTTTCTATCTCTATGACTTGCCTATTCTAGATTCCGCATATAAGTGGAATCATACAATAACTGTCCTTCTGTGTCTAGCTTATTTCACTTAGCCTAATATCTTTAAAGTTCATCCATGATGCAGCATGTATCACAATTTTATTCCTTTTTAAGGATGAATAGCAAATATCTGATTATATGTCTATACCACATTCTGTTTATCCATTCATCTGTTGATAGATACTTGGGTTGTTTCCACTTTTGGCTATTGTGAATAATGCTGCTATGAACACTGTTGTATAAATATCCGCTTGAGTTCCTACTCACTTCTTTTGCATATATACCCAAGAGTGGAATTGCTGGATCACATGTTGATTCTATGTTTAACTTTTTGAGGAACCGCAAAACTTTTTCACAGTGGCTACGCCATTTTACATACCCACCAGCAATGCACAACGGTTCTGATTTGTCCACGTCCTTGTCAATACTTGTTATTTTCAGTTTTTTCTATAATAGCCATCTTAATGGCTATTAAAACCAGCTTTTTAAACAAAGATTTATTAAAGAAATTGATATACAATAAACAGCACTATTTAAAGTGTATAATTTGATAAGTTTTGACATATGTTTACACTTGTGAAACCATCATGACAATCAAGATTATTACCATATCTATTACCCCAAAAGTTTCTCAGGCCTTCATAATCCTTCCATCCTCCCGCTTCACCTTTCCCAGGCAACTTCAGCCATTCTTTAACCCCCTATATATTTTGGTTCCCCTTATTTATCCTGCTTATTCCCTTCCATCTATAAACCTGATCTCTTGGATCAGAATATGAGAGCAAAATTGATCAACAGATACAGTCAATAGCTTTTACATATACCAAGTTCTTCCCTCCCAATAAGTCAGAAAAAGAACAGAATAAGTACCCAGAACAATTTCTCTGAATTTGCAGTCTCTGCTTATACCTTCCATTTTCCTGAACAAATACAGGAAAATCAGATTCAAACTGTAGTTACCCTTGAGGTTAGAATTATTATTACAATTTTATGGACAAAGGAACTGCGGCCTGAAGAAATCAGACACCTTGCTCAAATTTCCACAACTCAACATCAAAAGCACAAGCTACAAAAGAAAAACTGGTAAGTTGGACAACATCAAAATTTAAAACTTTTATACTTCAAAAGACATCATTAAGAAAATAAAAACCCAGACTGAGACAAAATATGTACAAATCATATATCTGTTAAGAGACATACCAGAATATATAGAAAATATTTACAATGACCAATAAATAGACAGTGCTTGATGAGTGACCAGATTTTTAAATAGGCAAAAGATCTAAATAGATATTTCTCCAAAAAAGATGTAACTATGTCTAATAAGTACAGGAAAAGATGGTTAAAATCATTAGTCATTAGGAAATACAGATTAAAACCAAAATGAGATACCACTAGGTACCCACTAGGATAGCTATAATCAAAAAGATAGACAAGAAGTGTTGGTGAGGAAATGGTGAAACTGAAACCCTCATGCATTGTTAGTGGGAATGTAAAATGGTACAACCACTTTGGAATACAGTTGGCCAGTTTCCTAAAAAGTTAAATATAAACTTAGGATATAGTCTAGCTATCTCACTCCTAGGAATCTGTCAGAGAAATGAAAATGCATGTCCACACAAAGATATGTACACAAATGTTCACAGCACCATTATTCATAACAGTCAAAAGCTGGAAACATTCTGGGCCTCCCTGGTGGCGCAAGTGGTTGAGAGTCTGCCTGCCGATGCAGGGGATACGGGTTCGTGCCCCGGTCTGGGAGGATCCCATATGCCGCGGAGCGGCTGGGCCCGTGAGCCATGGCCGCTGAGCCTGCGCGTCCGGAGCCTGTGCTCCGCAACGGGGGAGGCCACAACAGTGAGAGGCCCGCATACCGCAAAAAAAAAAAAAAAAAAAAAAAAAAGCTGGAAACATTCTAAATGTCCATCAATTGATGAACTAATAAACAAAATGTGTTATATCCATACAATGAAATACTATTTGGCAACTAAATGGAATGAATTCCTGATACATGCTACAACATGGATGAACTTTGAAAACATAATGCTAAAGGAAAGAAGCTAGACACAAGATACATATTGCATGATTCCGTTTATAGAAAATGTCTAGAAAGAACAAATCTATAGAAACAGAAAACAGATGGAAATGTTATACAACTGGATAGTGGTGATGTTCCATAACTCTATAAATGTACTAAAATCACTGAGTTGCACTGCACACTTATAATGAGCGAATTTTATGGTATGTAATTATACCTCAATAGACCTGTTCGTAAAAATCAGACACCTGGTAAATGGTAGTACAAAACATCAAGGAAAGTTATTTTGAAAGATCTATAATTACTAAACCTATTTAAAAAGGTAGGAAGTAGAATATAACTTGGTACTAGATTTCCTCAACCTCACTAAGAATTAACAAAAGCTTATTTGGGGTGGTTATATTAAGCAATCATACTTCAAGTGATTCTTTCATAAGAAGCCAATAATTACTTTTACAGCCTTTTACCTTTTACTGTGTTTTAGATTTCTCAATTTTCTCTTCAGTCTATTATACTCCCTAAGATTCTGTTAAATATATGGGGTGGGTATCTTTTTGTGATTTTATTTTAAACTTTAATTCCTGTAACTGAAAGCATTCTAGTAAAGAGCAAAGAGTTACTGTAAATGTGATCATATGACATAAGAACAATCCCAGAGCTTCTCTGAGGACATCCAGATGACTGCCTACTGAGCTAATTGCATCAATCATGTATCCATAGTTACTATTTCTGAAAATAGTGGTTACTATGAACAGCAAAGCCTTCACAGATATGGACAGAATAGTCCACCTAAATTACTGTGGCAGGTGCTTAGTTATCTACTACAACATCCATCTGCCCTTCCACCTGTCTCCCTTCCTAGCAGGGCACATTGTTACTCAGAATAGAAGACTACATCTCCCAGCCACCCTTGCTGCTGGGTTTATCTATATGCCTAAATTCTTTTTTTTTTTTTAAATTTTTTTTGCGGTACACGGACCTCTCACTGTTGTGGCCTCTCCCGTTGCGGAGCACAGGCTCCGGACGCGCAGGCTCAGAGGCCATGGCTCACAGGCCCAGCCGCTCCGCGGCATGTGGGATCTTCCCGGACCGGGGCACGAACCCGCGTCCCCTGCATCGGCAGGCAGACTCTCAACCACTGCGGCACCAGGGAAGCCCTGCCTACATTCTTATAAGCAGAAATACTGTGTGAGATTTCTGGGAATGAGGCTTAAGGTGCACAGACTCAGCTGAAAGGAACCCCCTGTTGCCCTTCTGCCTCTTCCCCTTCTTCAGGCCTGACATGAGAACATAAAGGCCCAGCCTTCCACAGCCACTGGAACTATGAGGTGACCTTTAAAGGATGAAAAGCAAGCTTAAAACGGTAGAGCACCCTGCATCCCTAATAATACCTGGGAGCTGCCGTGTCAGCCCTGAGCTGGCTGCCTGCATTCTTCTTTTATGGGATGGAAAAATACTTCTATCTTGTTTAACACACAGGAGCCAAGTTTCTTTTACTCACACAGAACCTCAACCCAACACACCGTCTAACAGAAAAAGGATCCAATGGAATCATTTCCCTAAGAAATGAGAGGAAAGAGGAGAGCAAGGAAGTAAAATCCGAATGCTGTCAGCAACATGTCTGTGAGGCCTCAGCAGAGGGGATACAGTGATACTCAGTAGTCATGGTAACGGTGACTACAGCTTCTATATTGGAAGTCATCTCAATAATAGGATTTATAGAACTATACTTAATGACTGCTGCCTAGTGAGGCAGCAAATGGTAAATACACACACATAGCAAATGTTCATTTCCTAAATCTGATTTATCTTTCCCAAAGATTGGAGAATTATCATAAGGTGAAAGCTAAGTCCATCCAGGAGTTCCTGAAATGTTGATCTAATCAGAAGAACATTCCATCAAAACACAAAATTCTCAAACAATTTGAAGTTACTTAGAATTCTTAAAAATACAGTACTTGTTGGCTATATATAAGTTGAGTATAGTATCTAGTGTCTTCTGTGACTTTTTAATCTAAATTATGTACATCAGACTTAGACTCGCCAGGTGTTGAGGCCTACATGTGCTGGGAACTCTCTAGTGTTCTTTAATGAACATAACACAGTGCTTATGTTAGTACTATGTGCAGGTAAGTGTTGAATGAATGCTTTAGATGAGACTAATTTGATGATGTTATAACCACTATAATGGTGATGTGGTTGTAATACAGAAAAGATAATGTGTATACCAATGTCCTCAGTGAAGAAATATTACAAAGTATATGCCTTAGCGCCTGGTGGGATAAATGTGGGTTGGTAGTTTAGGCTCTAGTGCAGATGTATTTGTAATTTAGGTTTAGAAATGTTAAATGACTAAGAAAAGTACTTAGACTCACATAAAAATTAATTCCTGAAATTAATTGTTTCTCCAGAGGCCTTAGGAAGTCACCTTTTGAGTCTCAGAGTCCTTCCCGGTACCAGAAAGAAGATGGACAACAGGACCTCGAAGGCTCCTCTTAGTCCTAGCACCCTAAGAACATGAGTTTCCTCCTGAGAGTAACACAAGATAAAAAGATACAGAAAAGTAGCATGCATGTTGAGTAAGTACACTGTCTTCTGACAGATAAGAGAAATTTTCTGGGAATAAACTAACATATTTCCTAATGTAGTAAGTGTAAATGATTTGGATGCTGAGACAAATGAACTTTCCTTTAAGATTTCAAGTTACTAGTTGTTTTAGATCATTAAAGTTTACAAAGTACTATGGTAAAACTCCAAATACATGGTACTGTTGAAATCAAAAGGGACTCGGCACATAACTGGTTGTCCATTCCTAATACTTTTAGGAGACCTACTTGGTACAGATACCCTGGGATATCTGCTCTGGCTAAGAGAAACACGTTCCGAGCTAATCCTAATGGGTAACTAAATGCAACCCTGTGGGAATAAAGTGCTCACAAAGTCCTTCTGCTTTTGGCTTGTTTAGCTTTCTTACCTATAGTTTAAAACTCAGTGTGTGATCATTCTGGTCAGTATGCCTAACTCACCTACACTGAAGCAACCTAAAGGAGCTTGGAAATTAGAAAGTGTGGCTGGGAAGCTCCTAGGCTGACAGATCAAAGGAGAGCTATTTACTTTGACCTTCCGAGACTCTAAAGTCCTCCCACAAGATACATTTTAAGTTCCTGAAATCCTAAATCTCTCTGAAATCCATACAGCTTATCAACAAGAACTAACTGGACAGACATAATGAAAGTTGCACAGTTAGCAGTGACTCATCACGCTGTGATGTCCCATTAAGTAATACCTCTCCTCATGTATTTAATCATCCCATATTAATTTGTATTCCAATATATTCTTATTGCTAAAATCATACAAATTCTGGAACAGGTAAAGTATGGGAACAGAGAACAGACTGGTGGTTACCTGGGGCTGGGGGAAGGGACTGACCATAAACAGTGAGGGCAATGTTCTGGGTCTTAATTGTGATGGTGGTATCCATTGACCAGAAGCCATTGAATTGTATACCTACAAGGGGTAACTTTTATTGTGTGTAAATTATACCTCAAATCATACATCGAAAGACACAAACCAGATGATTATATTTAATCCAATTCTCTGGGCATTTTAAACAATCCTCCCTCTCCCCACCAAGAGAAGAGAAAATTAATCTTTAGAGAAACGGAACCAGCCAAGGTTCTAGACTCAAAGAGACGTTAGGGAAACTGGGCCCAAGGTCAGGTGCCATACAAGAATTAAGTGGAAGTCTATCCACTCAATAGTTTAACTCCCAAATGCTTTATCCCATTTGGCCCCCAGAATACTGGTAGCTAGGGTTATATTCCCAAGGCAGCAGATGAGAAGATTCTCCATTAAGAAAGTGACACTCACAAGAGAAAAGACATAGAAATTAATTTGGGAGGTGGAGTCACCTAATGAAATGACTGGACCCTCAACAATCACTATCTTTCCACAAACCAAAGGGAGCATTCGACTAACTGACTTGAATACCTTACTTTTAAACGTAAATGAATACAGACCACTAAACATTTAGTAAAGTCTCTAACATGAAAGATCAAGATAATAAAAAATAAAATGGCAAGAAAAAGAAAAGAAGAAGGGAGGTTACAGAGACAATGTAGGGAGAAGAAAACTTAAAACAATCTCCTATAATTAATATCCTCTTAGGATACAAGAAGATATATTTATCATTCATTCAAGAAAGATTTATTGAGCATCTCATATACACAGCCATTATTCTCATTTCTGAGGAGCTGAGGTTTAAAAGATACAAAAATTCCTGCCTTCATGTAGCTTATAGTCTTGTGTATAATGTATCTATAAACTAGAACAGAATGCCATGTGAGGAATAGTCACATCATTTTTAAATAGATTGCTAATTAAAGAGATCTCCTTGCATCAGATTTTATCAGTCACTTCAGTCCATCTTTCTCATAGCTGCTAGAACGAGTTTTATTCAAACAATACCTCTTGACCGTGTCACCCTTCTTCCTGAAATCCTTTAATGGTACTTAATTGCCTTCAGGATAATATTCAAACTACTTAGCAAGTTATTAAGGCTCTCTATGACCTGATTCCTGCTTATTTTTTTAGCAGCACTACCTTCATGCACCCCATATTACATCCATATTGAATTACTGCTTGTACTTCTTTGAACACATAATCCTCTCTCTTATGCCTCTAGACGGGTGGTTTTCTAAAAAGTTTTTATTTCAACCAACAATAAGAAATACATATTTACGCTGCAGCCCAGTACACTGTCTTCCTCCCCACCCCAGCCCCACGCACATACATACATACGTACAACCAGGAGAAACGTTTCACGAAAGAATATTTACCACCTTATCTGAAGTGTACTCTGACATCTATTCTATTTTGTTAATTTTTAAATGCTGGTCATGACACATTAAATTGATTTCATGAC